>NW_012108297.1:0-83149 GCF_000951045.1 Mandrillus leucophaeus | reverse complement strand
GGTGACAAAATCTCTCAGCATTTGCTTGTCTATAAAGGATTGCATTCTCCTTCACTTATGAAGTTTAGTTTGGCTGGATATAAAATTCTGGTTTGAAAATTCTTTTCTTTAAGAATGTTGAATATTGGCCTCCACTATCTTCTGGCTTGTAGGGTTTCTGCAGAGAGATCTACTGTTAGTTTGGTGGGCTTCCCTTTGTGGGTAACCTGACCTTTCTCTCTGGCTGCCTTTAACATTTGTTCCTTCATTTCAACCTTGGTGGATCTGATGATTATGTATCTTAACATTTCTCTTCTCGAGGAGTGTCTTTGTGGCGTTCTCTGTATTTCCTGAATTTGAATGTTGGCCTGTCTTTCTAGGCTGGGGAAGTTCTCCTGGATAATATCCTGAAGAGTGTTTTCCAACTTGGTTCCATTCTCCTCGTCACTTTCAGGTACAGCAATCAAACGTGGATTTGGTCTTTTCACATAGTCCCATATTTCTTGGAGGCTTTGTTCATTCCTTTTCTCTAACCTTGTCTTCATGGTTTATTTCATTAAGTTGATCTTCAGTCTCTGATATGCTTTCTTCTGCTTGATCGATTTGGCTATTGATACTTGTATATGCTTCACGACGTTCTCATGCTGTGTTTTTCAGCTCCATTCGGTCATTTATGTTCTTCTCTAAACTGGTTTTTGTGGTTAGCAATTCCTCTAACCTTTTTTCAAGGTTCTTAGCTTCCTTGCATTTAGTAGGTTAGACCATGCTCTTTTATCTCAGAGTACTTTGTTATTACCCACCTTCTGAAACCTACCTCTGTCAACTTGTCAAACTCATTCTCCGTCCAGTTTTGTTCGCTTGCTGGCAAGGTGTTGTGATCCTTTGAAAGAGAAGAGGTGTTCTGCTTTTTGGAATTTTCAACCTTTTTACACTGTTTTTCCTTCATCTTTGTGGATTTATCTACCTTTGGTCTTTGATGTTGGTGACCTCTGGGAAGAGTTTATGTGTGGAAGTCCTTTTTGTTGATGTTGATGCTGTTCCTTTCTGTTTGTTAGTTTTCCATCCAACAGTCAGGCCCCCTGTGCTGCAGATCTGCTTGAGTTTGCTGGAGGTCCACTCCTGACCCTGTTTGCCTGGGTATCACCAGTGGAGGCTGTAGAACAGCAAGGATTGCTGCCTGTTCCTTCCTCTGGAAACTTTGTCCCAGAGGGGCACCTGCCCCTGCCTCTGGCACCCACTTGAGGAGGCAGTCTGACCCTTAGCAGAGCTTGAATGCTGTGCTGGGAGAACTGCTGCACTCTTCAGAGCTGTCGGGCAGGAAAGTTCAAGTCTGCTGAAGCTGCCCTTTCCCCCAGATGCACTGTCCCAGGGAGATGGGAGTTTTATCTATAATCCCCTGACTGGGGCTGCTGCCTTCTTTCAGAGATGCCCTGGCCTGACCGGAGAGGAGGAATCTAGAGAGGCAGTCTGGCTACAGCGGCTTTGTGGAGCCGCAGTGGGCTCTGACCAGTTTGAACTTCCTGGCGGCTTTGTTTACAATGTGAGGGGAAAACCGCCTACTCAAGCTTCAGTAATGGTGGACACCCCTCCCCCCACCAAGCTCGAGCGTCCCAGGTAGACTTCAGACTGCTGTGCTGGCAGTGAGAATTTCAAGCCAGTGTATCTTAGCTTGCTGGGTTCCATGGGTTTGTGTTCTGCTGAGCTACCCAGCTCTCTGGTTTCATTCCCCTTTCCAGGGAAGTGATAATTTTGTCTCGCTGGCACCTCAGGTGCCACTGCAGTAGAAAAAAAAACTCCTGCTGCTAGCTCGGTGTCTGCCCAAATGGCTGACAAGTTTTGTGCTTGAAACCCAGGGCCCTGGTGGTGTAGGCATCCGAGGGAATCTCCTGGTCAGTGGGTTGCAAAGACCATGGGAAAAGCATAGTATCTGGGCCAGAATGCACTGTTTCTCACAGCACAGCCCCTCACGGCACAGTCCTTCACGGCACAGTCCCTCTCGGCTTCTCTTGGCTAGGAGAGGGAGTTCCCCGGCCCCTTGTGCTTCCGGGTGAGCCAACGCCCCACCCTGCTTTGGCTTGCCCTCCCTGGGCTGCGCTGACTGTCTAAGTAGTCCCAATGAGATGAGCCAGTTACCTCAGTTGGAAATGCAGACATCACCTGCCTTCTGCTTTGATCTCGCTGGGAGCTGCAGACAACAGCTGTTCCTATTTGGCCATCTTGCCAGCCACCAATTATTCTTCTTAACTCACAAAGTAGGTTAATATTATCTCCATTTTACAGAGTTAGTAAAAATCTCCCAATAAATGCTAGTTGTGGTTGTTATTATTATTTTTGGAGACAAGGTCTCACTCTGCCTCCCAGGCCAGAGTGCAGTGGCACAATCTCAGCTCAGTGTGCAGCCTCAAACTCCTGGGCTTCAGTGATCTTCCCATCTCAGCCTGCTGAGTAGCTAGGACTACAAACACATGACCTGCCTAAGGTCGTTTGTAAATGTGGTACCAAGACACAAACTCAGACAGTTCAGTTTGTGACTCTACCCTCTTAACCACTTCACTAGGCTGCAGCACTATCAGAGAAAAAAGAATAAGCATTTTGCCTGAGCTGGTCCCAGGTTAGAACATGATTTCAGTTTGATTGAAAAGTTAATTGAAGACAGTGCATCCCAAGAGAAGTGAGGATAAAGAGCCACGGTAATCCTTGGAGGCCCCTGGGAACCTCTGAATGTTATGTGCCTAATTGTACATACCTTGTGGAAAATGTGGAGAATGTCCTCGAACTCATGGGATTCCAATCTTGTGCTGTGTTTCTTTGTGAATTCTAGTAGATACTATAATAACAAATATGAAAGTACTGGTGGTTAACGAAATAAGCTTATGAGAAGGGAGTTCTTGCAAGTGGAATTTCTATTGATGCCTGCTATGAAAACTATTAATAATAAAGAGTTTAAAAAATGTCATTGCAAGGTGAAAGAAAATCTGCAGAGGTATGAATATCAGTTCATTCTTCATCGGAGGTAAGAGAACTAGGTCACAGAGATGGCTTTTGGGAGGGGCTGAAATGACAGATGCTAATGTCAGAACAATGACTGGAGAGTTTTTGGCATATCTTTATGGTCTTTGAACACAGTGAGCAATCTTCGATTTTGGAGCAGCTGACTTGTCCCTTCTTTATAGCCACTGTCCCAGCAGGAATCACACATGCAGCCTCATCTTCTAGCCAGTTTTCTTCCCGGTTGTGAGGATGGGTCTCTCCGGGTATGAGACACCAGTAGCTATTTATAAGTGGGTTAAGGAAAAGAAGGAAGAATAGATGCAGAATCAACTCACTTCCTGTTTGATTTCAAAACAACCCTAAGTAGGAGTTTTATTTTAATTAAAGCTCTAAGAAGTTGCTAACTCAAGAGCACACAGCAAGTGGCAAGACTGGATTTATAGACAAGCTGTGACATCCAGAGTGGTGTTTTCCACAGTGCATTCTACTTTTCACCATGTCTCCAGCACCAGCTGGTAACGATGGTTAAGAAAGGGAAGGAAAAGCTTTATCCCTCCACCTGGCTGAAGCCCCCTTCCCTTCTTTGCTTTTCTGCCATGCCCAGTGCAAGTTTCCTTGACATAGGAGGGGGATAGGGCAGGTGAAGGTGGTGGGCACCCTTGTTTCCTAATTCCCCATTCTAGATCCTTCTCCTGCGACACAGTTTGTCTCTTACCTCCTTCCTGTGCTTGTCATCCTGAAGAGATCCTTACTACTCACTTGGACCTGAAAGCAGCTATGCCACTGTTGACTCCTTAAGATAGAAAATGCCTTTGGAAATCTGCAGTAAGCTCCATAGCCTGACAAATCTGAGGGGTAAATTTTCCTAATGACTAAGGGAGGTATTTTTTTTTTCTCCAGTATCTCAGTACAGGGTTACAGTTGAGACATCACTACACCCAGAGAAACTAGATGCTAGAATTCATCAGAAAAAACTGTATTCTAAACCAAAGCCTTCCAACTGAACTGTTGGAATAGGCTCTTTTTATAAACTAGGAATCACTAGCAAAATCTCTTGTTTCCCTATATATAGTTTTCAGTTTCTGATCAAATGTTCAGTGGTTTTCCAGTTGTACCAGTTTTTGCATGAAGATCAATCAACATCTTAATGATACAAGGTAAAGTCATCTACATCCATCTGACTTTATTTTTAACATGGTTTCATTTGATAGGTGGCAGTAAATGAAACCAGGTTTTCCCTTCTTTGTACTGCCCTGGTGCCTGGAGCACATGCACTCCGCTGCACACACCCCACTATAGTCGTGTATTCACTCGCCTGTCTCACATCAGACTGTGAACTCCTGTGTTGCATGGACCATATTTTAACTCATCTTGACTCTTAGCACAATATTCTTCCACTCTTTCCCTGTCCAATCCATTTTCCACAGAGCATCCAAAGAGAGCTTTTGAAAACGTAAATCAGATTTTGTCATTTTCTTGCTTAAAATCCTTCAAAGTCTTCCCATTGCCTTAAAATAAAGTGTGCATGCCTGACCAGGGCTCATTACACCTTGTAGGCTCTGGCTCCTGTCTGCTCTCAGCCTTGCTCCAGGCCTGCTGGCCTCAGCTCAGTGCCCAGTGCTGTGCTGCCCCAGGGCCTTGCGCTTGCTCTTCCTTCTGTCTGGAATGCTCCTCTCTTGGCTTTTGCATGGTTGGCTTCTTCTCATGCCTCAAGTCTTAGATGCTTAAATGTCACCTTTAATGTCAGAGATATCTTTCCCTGAACACTCTATATAAACTATGTCTACCCTATTGCCTTCTATCTCTGCACCCTGCTTAATTCCTTTAAAGAAAGTCTTCACTTAACATTGTCATGAAAGCTATATCTTTAAGTAAAACGATGTATAATGAAACCAATTTTACCATAGCCTAATTGATGGAAATAAGAGTTAAGTTCCCACGACCTATTTCTGGTTACAGGAACATGACCAAACTCCTAAATAAAGACCCCAAACACTTCTAATATTAAACATTGAAATAAATGTGAGCTATACATACATTTAAGAAAAATTAATCAAAACAAGTAAGATAATTATTTATCCACATTCCGTTTGGCATGCAAGTGGCCGGAGCTGATCCTGCAGCTCAGGGCAGAAGGTGGGAACCAGCCCTGGATGGGAGTCATCCCATCGTAGGACACACTCATGCACACCCACATTCACTCAGACTGGGACCATGTAGACATGTCCATTCACCTAATGTGCACATCTTTGGGATGTGGGAGGAAACCTGAGTACCTGGAGAAAACATACGCAGACATGGAGAGAATGTGTGAACCCCTCACAGACAGTGGCCCTGCCAAGAATTAATATTTTTTTCAACGTTATAATGAAACAACACTGAATGAAATGATGTTATTCAAGGGCCTGCTGTACGTATCACAATCAGCAAGTACTTTGTTCATTGACTTTTGGGGGTTCTCAGTTTCTCTTACTGAAATGTAAGCACCATGAGGACAGGGTCCTCATCTGTTCACAGCTGTACCCTCAGCAGAGAGTGGCGCTTAGCATTTCACATGTAGCTGTGCTCCATATACATGTGCTGGATAAATGAATACATGAATGAACAAAGGAACAATTGCAGAGATTTCCTTATCGTCATTACCCAGTAGCACCTGTGTGTCAAGATTCTACCAGTGGTTTGTAACTTTTATGTTTACCCAGGTGGTTAGTGTGTCCCCTCACACTGGCAAACACCCCAGCTACTAGGTCCCAAGAGAAAGTCAGCTCTTATTTATAAGAGAGCTCTGCTGAGAGCAGAGGTGATATCCAAAGGTCCCAATGCTACTCCACATATGCTACTGTCTCTGCCCGGTCTGCCTCCCTTTTCCTGCCAAGTCTTATATCTTTTCCAAGCCAGAGATGGCCAGACTGATTTTCAATGCTCTAAGTATAATGAGAATAAACTTGGGAGATTCTCACTTCTGAATTTGGAGATTCTCATTCATAGCTCTTTTCATCTCCTCTTATAAGAGGTTTGTGCATGAGTTGGGTGGGTAACTGGGATGTAGCCCCTCTTAAGGCTGTCACCCCGATGACAGCATCACTCCCTTACAGAGCTAACTATATTTAGAAACAGCTTGTTTATATTGCCGTATCTAAAACCCTTTTTGGGGGCTCATTTCCAGATCTTGTTTTAGTAACCTTAGAAGCAAAGAAGTAGTCTCACCAAGTCTACAAACATTTAGGTTGACTTACATTTTGGCTCACTCTGATAATCCCCCAATTCCTCTTAAAACAAAGGAAAGATGACCAAGATGCCAACAGATCAAGTGTCCCCAGTACCTTGATTTCCCCTTGATTTATGCAATAATGCCATGGGAGCACACTGTGGAAAATAACCCCTCCAAAAATATTCATGTTCTATTGATCACTTAAAATGTATTTTCTTAGGCTAATGTGCTATTTTGTTTCTAATTTTATGTGTGTTTATATTCACAAAACTTGCTAGAATTTCCAATGTGGCCCTTTAGTTAAGTTCCTATAACACCATATCACTAATAACCAACATGGAAGCAGAATAGAAAGTGACAGGGGATTTTCTTTTCTTTTTTTTTTTCTTTTCCTTTCATTAATTTTCTTTTTATTTTTGAGTAAGTTTAGATTTACACACGAGTTCCAAAGATAGTACAGACTTCCCATAAATCCTTCACCCAGTTTCCCCTGATGTTAACATCTTGCACAACTGTTATACATTTGTCAAAACAAGACATGAACGTTGGTCATTTCTATTAACTAAACTCCAGACTTTATTTGGCTTTCACCACTCTTCCATTAATGTTCTTTTTCTATTCCAGGATTCAATCCAGAATACTGTATTGTCTGCTTCGTCTCCTATGGTCTGTAACAATTTCTTAGTCCTTTCCTGTTTATCATAACCTTGATCACTTGGTTTTGTAAGGTAGTGTCTGCCAGGGCTCTTCCGTGACAGGGGATTTTCTAATAATATTCAGGAGAATTTTATTTCACCTTTACATCATTAGCCATTTTGAGATTGGAAAATAATTTTCTAAATTGTAGCCTAAGGTGATAATCTTCTAACTACAGTCTCCTTTCTCAGCGAAAGAGTTGGAGTCTTTGTTTTGTTTATTGCCTTTGAATCATTTATAGATTTAAAGCCACCCCACTGAGCACCAACTCGTCTGCCAGATGCACCAGGCCTCAATGGGTTGGAAGTGAAATGAGGGGTCCCAAGCAGGGAAAAAGATGGAAACCATATTCAGTTTATTTGCTCACAGATGTTCACATAATAGAAGCTGAAATTTAAGAAGTAGTTTCTTTGTATTTGACAAGAGACAAAGGAAAACAGTTGTGTGTGTGTTGCAGGGTGAGTGGGGGGAGGTAGGAAAGCAATGAAATCATGAGAAGGATTGGAAATATCCATGTTCACCAACTTGAGCAGGGGAAGCTCATTGACAAGGGTACTGATTTTCATTCCCAGGAGCACAGACTGGCATTGGACTCTTGACAAATCCTCAGCGAGTGACTTTTATACGAGGAAGGGACTAGAGTTTGATCCTGGATGATGACTTAAAGACCTTCCTATTGATTCCTCTCCTCTCCAGTACCCTGAGGAGTGGTAAGGAGATCATGATGCAGTGTCAGGGTCCTGACAACTCCTGATGCTTCGTGATACTGCTAAGACGTGCCTACAGACATTCTCTTTGCTGGTGTCAGTACTGTCGGTTTTGGTCTGTGTTTATCACAGTGACCTGTCACCTTTGTGGTATGGAGATCTCTGTTCACCCATGCAAGATAGGGTGGGACAATGTAAGTGAAAGAGGAACATTCCTGCGACTTTATAGGTTTAGACTTTCTAGACTAGACGGTTAGGAGCTGTATTATATCTCCTCTGTGTTGTGTTCCCATAATCATTGTCAATGACCAAATGAATAACAGGCTCTGAATTATGATCTTTATGGCCTGAACAGCTGGATTTCTTTTAGGCTTGGCTGAGTAAAAGATTAAAATGCTTTTCCAATATACTGATAATTCTTCTAAAAATTACATGTAATTATATTTTAAATTGATGTCACCCTGAGTTCTCAGATTGGGAAGTATCTCCCTTCTTCCTTGCCCTGGCAAACACTGACTGTCTCTATTAAAACTGCAATACAGAAAGGACCATGCCAGATTTTCCAGACATTGTTCTATTGGTATTTTCAAGTATCTTATTTTCACTGGAATGAAGCTTAAACATATATTTATAATTTAAATTCCATTCCTTACATTCTTAAAACTTCTGCTTTTGAATGGTGATAATAATACTCATTAGCCAGGCAGGCTAACTACTATATGAAAAAACCCTACATTTCAGTAGCTTGATACGATAAAAATTTATTTTCTTGTTCAGATGGGAGGGATAAGGAGATGTTCCATTCGGAGACCCAACATCTTTCCATCTTACGGTTCTACCCTCTTTTATATTCTTCGTGTCTTGTCCATTCAGCTGGAGAATGAAAAAACAGAATTTTTCTTTAAGTTCAATAGCTCTTGGGGATAAGTGGTTTTTGGTTACATGGATGAATTATATAGTGATGAAGTCTGACATTTTGGTGTACTGGTCACCCAAGTAGTATACATTGTACCCAATATGTAGTTTTTTTCTCTCCTACCCTTTCCCACCCTCCTCATTCTGAATCTCCAAAGTCCATTATACCATTCTGTATGCCTTTGCATACCCATATCTTAGCTCCCACTTACAAGGGAGAACATGCGGTGTTTCCATTCTTGAGTTGCTTCACTTAGAATAATGGCCTCCAACTCCATGCAAGTTTCTGCAAAAGACATTATTTTATTCTTTTTTATGGCTGAGTAGTATTCCACACATACATATACCACATTTTCTTTATCCACTCATTGGTTGATGAGTGGGCACTCAGGTTGGTTACTTGTCTTTGCAATTATGAACTGTGAATTGTGCTCAATAAATGTATGTGTGCAGGTTTCCTTCCTTCATTTCCTTTATCAAATAGTAGTACTACTTCTAGTTTTTTAAGAAATTTCCATTCTGTATTCCATAAAGATTATACTAATTTACATTCCCACCAGCAGCGTATCAGTGTCCAAAAAGGAGAGAATTGTATGCACCAGAGATGTTCATGAGTCAGGCCAGGAGGAGCCCAGTTACTTCCACTTCACTTTATTGATTACAATTTGATCATACAACCACACCCTGGTAAGAGGGAAGTGTAGTTCAGACATCATGGCTAGGAGGAAAAGGAGAACCCAAATATTGGCATATCCTAGCAGACTTTAAACTAGTCAGCTACATGTGCCATTAGAACATTAGTTGCCAGGTCAGATAGTGCAGAGTAAGTATCTGTCTAATGACTGACATTTGTGAGCTTGTGAGCACACTCATCAGCATTATCTTCAACAATATCTTCATCCCGGGTTGACTCAGTAGCATCTGAAGTTGAAGTAGTAGGCAGTACAGATGTAGGAGGGTGTTTCATGCCTTTTTGATCATGTTTCTCATAGATATTTAATTTCTGGCATAGAGTAATGATGGCTGAAAACATTGAGTAACTCTGTTTTATCATCGGTAGTTGGTGACAGATTAATTTACTTTCGATTTTCTTCTTACTTTTCTATTTCTTGGAAGATTTCTAGTTAATGACAGATTCACCTGCCCAGTTAAGGAAATTCGCCCTAACATCTGCATGTGTGACTATCAAGATTGTAAGACACAAAGATAGTCTATATTACTTTACCTCTGACTGAAGTTGGACTATTAGGGTATCTGGGGTACTAAACACTAGATCATCAGACATCTACTGCAGATTAAAATGAACTTATGACATGTCTTCTTTGTCCATTAGGCTTTCATGGCTATTAATAGCTCCTGGAGCTCTGGGACTTGTTTTATGCCTTTTGCTCCTCTGGCACCTACTTTGTTGTCTCTGACATGGTAGATCCTCAATATATGTTCCCTGCAGTGGTTCTCAGAGTGTGGCCTCAGGACAGCCACATTAGCTAGCACTACATGGAAACTTGTTAAACATGTACTCTTGGGCACATCACAGACCTACTGAATTAAAAACTCTGAGGGTAAAGCCCAGCAACCTGTGTTTTTAACAATCCCTCTAGGGTTCTGAAATGTGTGGAAGTCCAAGAACCACTCCTTTAATAAACTGAAATGGACAGATCTTAACTCTGCAGGCCTCAACACTGTTTTGTACTTCATTGTTGTTCATCGTTCTCATCTGTTTAATCTTTGGTTTTAACTCAAGTTTAAATAGAGCATTTTGGGAACTTTTTGTAGAATCAGGTATTTCTGGAATTTACCCATAATAATGGAACATTTTTCGGTTTCACTGTATGTCCCATAAAATCTCTGTCAATATCAAAGCTTAGTTTAAGAATCACTTTTAAACATTCCAGATAATTAGATATTTGGAGGGAGGTATTTTTATACTTTTAAAAAACATTTTCATACTGTACTGAAACTTCATTTAGAAGATTCTTAAAACAGGTAACAAAAGTTAGGTAATGTGGTTTTAAGACAGTAAAATAGTTTTATGGCCAGTTAAGACATAGGCTGGAGGGCCAGACACTGGTGCAAATTTAGATTCTGATGATGTGTAACTATGTGACCTGGGACAAATTATTTAACACTAGGTGCTTCAGTCTCCTCTGTAAAATGAGTACAAAAATAGTGGCTACTTCACAGGGTGATTAGGAGAATTAAATGGGTTAATATTTGTAAGTAACTCAGAATAGTGCCATGGTAAGAGCTATGTAAGTATATATTAGAGGAAATAATCATCTTTTAAGAAATTAAAAGCACACAATGAATACCGTATTATTCCAAATGTGGTGGAATTGAGGGACAGTAAGAATGGGGAACAGCATACTTTTAAAACACTGTTTCTCTGCACATCAAAATTTTTCATCGAAATCAGCTGGTGTTTCAAAAATGCAATTTCTTAGACCCATCTGCACTCCCAATCTTACTAACTCAGAATCTCTCAGTGAGCCACACTTGTCTACACGTGGAGCAAGCTTCTCAGGTGATTCTTATGCCTAGTAGAGTTTTGAGGAACTTTACAATAAACAGCATGGTAGGCTGAAAAATGGCTTCCCCCTCAAAGATATTTACATCCTAATCTTGAGACTGTTAACTTATGTGGCAAAGAAAAAAGCCAGGGGAAGGAGTCTTTGCAGATGTAATTAATGTAAGATTCTTGAAATGGGGAGATGTTCTTTGATGGTCTGCATGGGCCCTCATGCGATCACTTGTGTTCTTATTAGAAGGAGGTGGGGGGAGGGATGTTCTTTTTTCTTAATTTTTATTTTTATTTTAAGTTCCGGGGTACATGTGCCAGGTGTGCATGTTTGTTACATTGATAATCGTGTGCCATGGTGGGAGATTTTCACACACGCTGAGAAGGAGAGAGAAGATGCAGCAGAGGGAAATTTAAAGATGCTGGCCTTGAAGATTGGAGGGATGCAGCGACAAGCCAAGAAATGCCACCAACGGCTGGAAGAGGCAAGGGCAGTTCTCCCCAGAGCCTCTGGAGGGAGCAAGTTTTTGCCAACACCTTGATTTTGGAATGGTGATACTGATTTTGCATTTCTGGCCTTTAGAACTGTGAGAGAATAAATTTCTGTTGTTTAATATCACTAAATAATGGTAATTTGTTACAGCAGCCACAGGAAAATACAAGCAGCATCCTTTGTTCGGTTTTACACCTATAAATAAAATATTTTGAGCACATGATCCAAAATATGTTGAATCATAAATATTTTTATATTTATTTATATATTATATATAATATAACGCTTATATATAAGCAATATATAATATATAATATATAAATTATATATCGCTATTATATATAATTTATACATTATATATAATATATACATTATATACATTAATATATACATTATATAAGATATACATTATATAACATATAATATATAATGTATAAATTATATATCGATATATAAATATATAAATAAAGCTATATATAAATATATACAAATATATACATATATTTTAATTATGTGAACCCGCTTAACTTTCCTTCAGAAAACTTCCTTGTTCCTCTTCCAGCCTAGGTTTCATGTATTCTCATATTCTTATAATGTATAAATGTACCAATTTATGCAATGTATAAATGTACAATTTATACATTATAAGACACACAGAATAAAAATTGTAAATGAGGCACTAAGAAGGGAAGTTAATATCTAAAAGTAATTTTATATTACTAACGGTATTAAAAATCTTTTACTCCTAAAAATTATTGTTTTACAGTGAAAGCAATGTGATAGAATGTGCTACATTAGTTTGAAAAATCTTAGTTTAACACTTTCTTAAAGATGGCTTCAAAGTTTGGCTTATCTAGATATTTCATTCTAATGATTATGTGGCTTAAAAAGATACATTATGAGGCCATGCAGATTCAAAATAAGTAGTACATCCTTGACTATCTTTACTAAATCAGGAAGTTATTTTATTTTCCAATTCCATTTGCAAATTATGCAAATAATTTTTTAAATCACAATCAGTGAATACATTTCTACCTTAACCATCTTGTCAATCAGTTGCTTTTATGAACTAATCAGATGATACAAAGTCAATATACTTTTTTTTTTTGAGACAGGGTCTCACTCTGTTGCCCAGGCTGGAGTGCAGTGGCACGGTCATGGCTCACTGCAGCCTCCACCTCCCAGGCTCAGGTGATCCTCCTACCTCAGCCCTGGCTGAGTAGCTGGGATGACAGGTGCATGTCACCATGCCTAGCTAATTTTTAATCTTTTGTTGAGACAGTCTCACCATGTTGCCCAGGCTAAGTCCATATGTTTTTAACAAATAGATTCAAACCCCATTGAATGTCTTTATTTGAAATATTTAAAAATAGCTCCAAGTTTCTAAAGGAAGCAGATAAGAGAATATTTTAAGTGAGACATAGTGTTTTCTGGCAACAAGATCATGTAATCATGGAAATATTTCCAGACATCTGTTTTCAGAATGTTCTCTTTTTTAAGTGATTTTTTTGATTCATTGTAAAAACACTCCTCTCTCATGGAAGGAAATACTAAAAAAGGGGAAAAAAGAATTAAATCTTTAGAAAGTTAATTGGTGGATTTATTTTTTCAAAAAATATCTTCTAGATATCTTCCAGGGTTGGTAATCTCTTGTATTAATTATATAAAGCTTTATAAAATTTGAACGTTTGTATTTTTCTAAAAGAATATGAAACTCGTCTTTAAGTTTAACAACTCTTCAATACTGTCAAGAGATAGCTGATGAAACTCTTTGGAGTACATGAGTTTCATATTTCATATTTCATACAACCATTCCATTGCAAAATACTGTAAGTATTCTACTACTTAAGATAAAATAATTTATAAATCTACTTAATGAGCTAGATACTTGCACTATGTTGAAAGCAAATCAGTGGTTAAGGATGGCACTGCCAGCTCCTCTGAGCCTGAGACTTCCATGATTCTCGGGGTCCCTCATTCACCATGCCCCATATTTAACTTTTGGATATACAGCCAATTGTGAGAATGTGCCACTGTCATTCTGTATATACGATATTAGTCAAGCTTAATTTCTTTTTTAGTGTTTGGATGAAAAAACAAATAGAAATTCCAATATTTTTTCTGTCATGAAGTGATGAATACTTTTCAGACTTTCTGGGATGCTGACGACTTTGAAGACTATAGCTTCAAAATGAGAAGAGTTTGCTGTATAGATTATAGAGAATAGAATGGGATTTGTCAAGATGGCACAGAAAAGAAGGACCTGAGACATAAAAGGGAAAGGCTCAGGAGAATGGGTGACAGAAAGGGATAAGAACCAACATGGGAAAATAGAAGTAGTTGTGCAAATGTCCTGGTAAGGTTTCCCCCAAAATAGACTGAGATACAGATTGGTATGCAGCAAGTTTATTAGGGAGTGCTCTGGAAGTCAAAACCTTGGACAGAGGGAGAAGTTGGGTAGTTGATTGGCCTCAGCAAACTACACGGGTTGCTTTGAAAATGGGATAGCTTTTGTGAGTTGTTTCATGTTTGGGTGGCAGGGGGTGAGCTTTTATAGCCCACATTGACCAGTCATTGGATACAGACTGGCTTGGAAAGAATGTGGCCTTGGGTGAGGCAGCAGTTCCCTGTGAGTGTTGGGAGCTGAAGGCGTCCAGAGCCAAGGACATCAATGAACACCCTTCCCTGTTGGTAGGACAGTGAGCACCCTACTTCTCTAGCACAGGCCTTCCTGCAGCAAACGTTCATTGCTACCAACAAAGACTCTGAGTCTGAGGGAACTGAATAGCATTCTTATAAATCAAATAAACATTGAATTAAGATATACGGAAAGTGAAATTTAGTTTTAAATATTACATTGATTAATTGCCCTCTCTAGGCCACAAAATCTCACCAAGGGCCACATCACCTTCTAGAGGCTGAAAATTGTTTCTTGGGGGTAAAACACACACACACACACACACATATGTGTATATACACATATATATACACACGTATGTATGCATAAAACACAGACATATAGTACATAACAGTACCACCATGTATTTGTGGAGTTAAAATGGCTGAGAAACAATGCTTTAGACAATTGATGGATAGTAATTGTGTGAGTGTGTGTGTTGGGGAAGGAGGAGGGCAGTCTGAGTATTTTAAACAAAATATTTAGAACTCAGTTCAAGAAAGACATATGTAAGAAGTGGAGGATCCTTCTTTCCCCACAGAAAACCAAAAGGTCTTTAAAGAAAAGCCATTTTTTCTCTCATAATCTTTAGATCCTGTCAAAGTCTGGGCATTTCTAAACCAAGCCCTTGAATCTTCTTCCTGATGCAGGTGATCAGTGTAAAGGGCAGGTGGCCTCTTGTTTGTAGCCCTGGGGTGAGAATATCAATTACTTATTAGGGAGAAGGAACTCAAGGCCCAAAGGAGACACTGGATCCACCAAAGGTCACAGGAGTCCATGACAGCTTAGGACCTAGAACATTAACTGAAGCTTTATTCACTTGAAAACCTAGTTTTCCAGGACAGAAAGCAAGCTGGTTTTCCCTCAGAGATGGATATTTCTCTGTGGCATCTGACACTCCATTTTTCTTAATTACATAGTTGTGGTGCTCAGGAAGATATGAGTGTCTTTGTGGGACTGAAACAGAAAAGTCAGACTGTTCAAATATGAAGCATTGCATAAACTGAAAGGGATACATTATGATCAACAAACTGTTAGAAGAAATAACGAGGAAAAATTCCATTCAAAGAAAACTAATTCTTTACCGAAAAGAACCAGAGTTTCCAAATACAGTGCTGTGCTGTGTGTAAACAAGACTGAGCCTTAACCCACATCTTTCACAGGGGTATGAATGGCACCTCTTGATCTGTACAGTACAGAAGTCCTGATCCCCTGTGAGGGCAGTGCCAGGTGCATAGTAGATGTTAAATAAATATTTTCTGGATGGGTATATGTGCTGTCAGTTCCCTTCAGCTTCCATAATCATTTCCCTGTTAGACTCTAGCAAACCTTCCTCTAGTTGTCCTGGTTGTAACATTGAAACAGGGGTGGAGTTGTGTGACATGTGTAACATGATCGGTGCAATTATTATCCTCCTTTTACAGAGAGTATGAATAAACAGTACATAGAGGCTTTAGGAACCATATATCTCAGGTTTAGTTTTTGCCCTCTGGCCTGATTTGCTCAGTTGTCAAAATATAGTGAATTGCCCTGGACCTACAGAATGCATAGTGGCCATCCAAGTAGCCGTTCAAGAAGCATTTTTTGAAAGCCTCCTTACATGCCAGGCCCTGAGTGATATTGGAGAGGTACAAAGATAAATGATATAGACTCTACCCTTAATTAGTTCATTATTTAGTAGATGGCAGCCCCTAGAAGATTGGGGTTGTGAGAAGAGGGCAAATTCACTAGTATAGAAGTTGCCCAAGGTATTTGTACTTGAGAGAAGGCTGTGCTGTTGGCATATTTTGTGGGCCTTTTGGGAGACCCCACCCCAGGGCCTATGCTTGGGGATACCCCCACCCCTGTTCCCCAAGCGTAGGCCCTGGGCAGCACCCAATTTCCCTACATAGGGATGCTCCTAGACAGATCACAGTGGCAGCAATCTGAGAACAACAAGGAGGAGGGTGCAGCTGAAGTTTGAATTTTAAAAGATGGGCTTGGAGGCCATGGAGTAGTGGTAGTGAGGCTGGAGAGGAAAGTCTGTGTGTGAATGATGCAATTCATAGTAATCAATGTTTCTTGAGTGCTCACAATTTGTTAGGCACCGTTCTCAGCACTCTACATGTGCCGATTTCATTGAACCTTCACAATCATATGTGGTTGATATCATTAATTATTATTACTGTGTTTTTCAGATGAAGAAACTGTGGCATAGAGTAATTAAGCTACTTGCCCAAGGACACACAGTTAGTAAGTGGCAGAGACAGGTTTTGAATTCTTAACCACCACTCTGTCGTGCACTGAACTTGATAGATTGGAAGTGAGAAGTGCGTTGAAGGGAGGGCATAAACCACTCCTTATGATGTCCTCAGTATGATGGGGAACACCAGAGGGAAAAAAGATTTGGGATGCCAGGAAGAGTGTGGTTTGGGACAATCTGGGAACTGTAGGTAGAGATGCTCAGTTAACTGATGGTATATGGTTCTGGAATTCAGGAGAGAAATTTGAGCCTAAAGGAAATTGAACTATATCAAAACCAGTCAATCCACATGTAGCAGAGAACTAAACAGTTTACATAACATTTGAAAATCTGATCTTGTACTTTGAGAAGCTGATCTCCAGAGTTACCAGATATCCTCTTCCCTAGTATTTATACAAAATAAGCTTTTATACATAAAGTTGATTTCTCTGGCCTTTCTCATTGGGAGGCCAAACCCTCAGTGGCAGCAGTGATGGATTTACAACTATTCATTTGCAGTCTTTCACCCAGCATTTGTGACATCATTGACTGGCATTGTTGGTTTAGTTTGTGTCCATGGAACAATTTCTGTGTGAAACTAATTGACATATATGGACATCGGATGCACGACATTGGTCCCATTGGCACCATGTACCAATCAAAGGAGCTGACTGATAGCAACATCAAGAAAGAGGGGAGATGCTGCTGACATTTTTATGAGTCTACAGAAAATGTTTCAGGGCTTATGTATTCAATAAATCTACTTGCAGAACTGATGGGGAAGATAAATTATGCCTGTGCAGTTCTTTGTTCCTTGTTCACCAAAAGGGGGCTGCCCACGTGCAGCTGTTCGAAAACAGGAAATTGCTTTTCAATCTTTAATGAAGCATGTTCTTCAAGTGCAACAAGTACACCCTCTCCAACCCCAAATCAGAATATGCCCCCGTTTTTTGCCCTTTGCGGAATGCCTATCATGGAATCCATTATATGGAGATCTTAGGTGATGAGTGGTTTAAAACCAAAGATCTTCAGCTTTAGTGTAGTGATGGCTTCCTGGGGCAGAAGTTATTCACGTAAATTCACAAAGCTTCTTCTCTCTGTCCTTCCCTTCTGGGGATGGGAGTAGGGAAGGACGCTGGCGCTGCTGAACGGGAGAACTCGGAGCACGCTGCGTTCTCACTAGTCAGAAAACGGACAGAAACTTGAAAAAGAGAAAGAAAATAGCAACCAATGCACAGTCACTCTGAAGAAAAGCTGGGCCTGCGGTCTTCTGAATAAACAGGATGATTGGTGCCTCTAATTTTCTGTCTTTAATAGCAGTTGACTAAAGGACCATTCCTTCTCTGTGCAGCCAGGACGGGGTTGCTAAGTGAGTCCCCCTATGTGAGAAATAAGTGTTTCTTGAAAGAAGTTAGCATGATTCTCACACTCTCTTGTTAAACCACTAGTCTTTAAACTTTCACAATTGTCTTCCCCTACCAATACTGGAAACGTCAGTAAAGACTCTTAATAAATGTATGTATTCTTAAATTATGTGTGTGCACATGTGTGTAATACTCTACTTATAACATGGACATTATAAAATTCTATCCCTTGCCATGCAATTTAAGCATACTGGAATGCACTTGCTTGAAAATAGCATTATTTCACTTATTGGTTATTAGTAATTATTGGTAAAAAGAAAAATTCCTTATCCTACAATAGGCCCACATGTGTCTCAATATCCAAGCTGAAGAAAGCCTGAGTTGGAAAGAGAAAAAGATTGAAGAGAATTCTGCTAGAACCTAGCAGGGAAGGGATTATAAAAGGATGTTTGTTCAGCAAATATCCGCTGAAGGCCTATTTTGTGCCTTTGAACAAGACAGGCCCCTGCCCTAACAAGCCTGTGTTCTTCTGAGAGAGTCCAGCTACCCCATTACATGACTCAAGAGGGTGCATTTACATAGACTTTGTGGCTACCCTGTGAGGGGACGTGTTGATGAGGGAAACCAGCGAACGTATGCTGTGTCAGATAGAGGTAAATGCAATGAGGAAGAACATGCAGGGTGAAGGGGTGGAGTATGGGAGAGGCTGATCTTTCCCAGGGGGAAATCTGAGAAGGGGGATTTGAGGCTTGACCTGATGCTGGGAGGCAGCTAGTCCTGTGAGTATTGGAGGAAGAGCATTCTGGGTATTTATTTTGGGTCTCATCCTTGCATCCTTGGTTATAGGTGACTCAAGCTCAGCAGGCCCGAGAATGACCTCCTGAAGGGCTGGCTGGCTCCTAGGGAACAGGAGGGCCCATCCTCGGCAGCTGTGAGCTGCCACATAAATAAGGCCCAGGGCTTTGTTACAGCCAGTCTGCTCCCTGTCAGGCCTGACAAGGCAGCACCCTTTGTGTTTGCTAATAATGGATTTCCTTTCTGAGGCACCATCAGGCTCTGAAAACAGTAACTGGGTTGGTAAGCTGGGCTCCTTTTTTCCTACTTCTCCCTGTAGAAGGCTGCATCCTCAGAAGCTCTTGCAGCCATTTATGAACATAGATTGCCATTGTCTTGTACAAAATGAGTTTCTAAACCATGCAAGCAGTTAAATCACCAGCTGGCTAGACCCTAGACTGTAGTTACCAAGTATTTTAGAAAAATGGTCTTTTATGACACTGCTCGTAAGGAAGTATGAAGTTTTGCTGTAAGGGTAATGGGGAGTTTTGGGAGTCTCTTTCCCCACATATTTCTACTGAACTTCTTTTTAATTATAGAAATAACACATTTTTAAAACAAGTCCAACAAGGCAATGGTTTAAAAAAATTTAACAATCTCCAACCCTGTTCTTTTCTAGTAACATATATGGCAGAGGCCAAGAGTGTAAGCTCTATGCCAGGCTGCCGGGTATAAATCCTGCTTTCCACTTGCTAGCTGTGTGATCTTGCACGAGTTCTTTCACCAATTTTGTTCTCAATTTCCTTATCTGTAAAATGAGACTGTAAAATGGAACATTCTTTTACTCGTCTTATGCAGTTGTTATAGTGAATGCGTAGTACATAATGCACTTAAAATAATACCTGGTACAAAGTAAGTACTATTCTCATATTAGCTCTTACTAACATAGCTATAGTGAGATGCTATTTTTTTTCTTTGTTTTGTCTTATATCATTATATAGAACTTGGCAACTCATTTTTTTTTTTCACTGAATCCATCAATAGGCATCCTTCTAGATTCAAATCCAAGCATATATAAATATTATTAATTTTTAACAGCTGCCTAATGCTGCTTAATAGGGATCACCAGTTGTTTGAACACTACATTTTTAGTAGGCATTCAGTTGTTTCTAGACTTTTACTCTTACAAATAATACAGCAATAGACTATTGTACATATATACTTTTTATGTTGCTTTGTTTCTAAGTGATAAATTCTTTAAAGTGGGATTGCTGGATCAAAAGTCATGAGATTTTAAAATGGTAATAGATATCCCAAAATATCATAGCAATTTGCACTCATACCAGAAATATATGAGTGCTCATTTCCCCATGTGCTTACCAGCAGTGGATATTTTTAATCTTTAATTTTTTTCCAGTCCAGCAGGCAAAAAATAGAATCTCATTGTCCTTTCAACTGACATTTCTCTGACTGCCAGTGAGGTTGGGTACATTGAAAGGTTCTAAGTGGGGGCATTAAATAGTAAAATTTCCAGTTCTAAAGATTGGTAGGGTTATTATATGGAAAACTAAGAAGGGTGGGAGTGGGAAAGGTTGATCTGGACTAGGGAGGATCGTTAGGAGGCTGTTTCTGTTCTTCTACCTTTACCACTATTTTGACAATAACCTCTATTCCCAAATGTCAACCTCTAACCCTTGATCTTTGTTCTGGATTTCAGCATCATGTTTCTTTTTCTGTCTCAGAAATGGAATGCTAGTTGTGGAGGCCTCTCAAACTCCACATACCCTGAACACATTCCTATTTTTTATGTCCTGTCTCTCCCAAATCTACCCTTTCTCTTATTTACTGGATTTATCTAATGACCTCACTATCCCTTTCACTAAATATAGGGGTGTTTAGTTTATCTTGCCTACACTACAAAACTTGGGGTTACTGTTCAGTCCTTATCCTTTGCCTCCCACAACCAATCAATCCCTAAATCCTGTGATTTTACTGCTTGTCATTCAAGTCCCCCCTGCCTGTCATTCTTTCTTTTGTTGCTATTGATCACAACCTCATCTTTTTCTAGATTATTGTAGTAGCTTTGTGGGTTCTAGCCTGATCCTGTTCCTTTATTCTATTCTCTCTCATGAAATTTTCTTCCCTCTTTTGCCCCCGATAGTGAAATGAAACTTTCTCCTAAGCTCAGCTTGAGTGTTCCTTTTTCGGGGAAGTCTCTTGTTATTCACATTCTTGCTCCAGGCAGAGCTAACACTTCTTTCTCTCCTGCTCCTGTTGCATTTTGTACATTCTTAGGTTTCAAAACATATTGCATATTATCATAATTTGAATCATAGCACTTCTTTTTCCTTTGAATATCTGTGACTTCCTTGTGAACATGGCCCATTTTTTTCATATTTACAAATATTTTAATTGGCACATAATAATTGTACATATTTATAGAGTACAGCATGATATTTTGATATATTGATATTTAATATATACAATGTACACATGATCAAATCAAAGTAATTAACATATCTATTACCTCAAACATTTATCACTTTTTTGGGATGTTGGGAACATTCGAAATCCCTCGTCTTTTTATCCAGCACAGTACCTGCTGAAAGGTAATATTTAACAGTTTGTTGAAACAAGAAAACCAGACTGGTTTAAATTTTTGCTGCTAAGAATTAAATTAATTAAAAAGGTATTTTCTTTTAAATTTTAAAAATTGTAAAGTAGCGCTGGCTCCTATTTATAAAAAATTTGGGAAAAAATTGAAAAGTAGAAACCAAAAAAATGATAAAAACTTATCCATGTTCCCATTTATAATTTTATCTTGATTTTTCCTTCTTAGTTTAATGAACACATAATAACCTGTAGTGGGATGAGTTTATTGCCCTCTTCTACAAGTCCCCATTCCTATAATTTGGGAACCCTGTACTAAACTAAAAAGAAAGGAGCCCGCTGTAATGTCAATTAATAGTGGGAAAGAGAAGGGTAATCCGTTAATATAAGAAAGCATAAAAATATCTTAACAGAAGGTTGTCCTTCACTGTGTTTTGATAGATGTAATATTTTTTCACACTGAAGCCAGTATGGGGCCCCAGGGGTCTAGAGTTAAGTCCTTGTGGGAGTTGAATTTGGGGGTGAATTGAATTTGGGGGTGAATTGAATAGACTGTGAGCACCCATCTTGAATCCCACCACTTGATGTGTGTGATTTGTTACTCTCTCATCAGCATGTATTTTTTGTCTTAATAGTAAAGTTTCTCTCGTGAGATTCTGCTTCTCTACCTTACTCATTTTCACTGACCACCTAAAGCAATCAACAAACCAGTATTCTGGTCTACTTTGCGTTAGAGCTTGAAAAAGATGAGGTGGGATAAATCTTATCCCACTGAATCTTTATATCATTAGATCATTTATATCACAAACTTCCTTTGGGATTTCAGATGTGTGCCTGCTTCATCAACTAGGACAGTAAATCTGTTTTGCATACTGACTCTTCTTCTCTCTTCTATGATGAGATGTGGTTACAATTTTTATTTGTTATTTATAATGGCATAATTTACATACTCAATCCTATATTGAGTTTATGTATTGAACATTTAAGTTTTTAAAATGTTTAACTATTATAATTGTTGTAATTAATAAATACTTGCAGCATTAAGCATCTTTCCTCTTCCTTTTGGACAAGGTGTGAAAAAAAGAAAAAAAAGCCAACATTTTCCCTGTATTTTAGTCCTATGTCCTTAAACCATTTCTCGATGTAGAATTACTGAATCAAAGTATAGTAATAATTGGAAGCTCTTCAAACATTTTGCCAAGAGTTTTTCAAATTTACACTCTTTCCTGTTATATATGAAAGTGACCATTTTGTTACACCATTTCCAACAATGAAGATTAACAAAAAATAAGTCCCCAGAATTTGCTAGGTGATAGGCAGTTATAGAATTTTTACAAATTGTTTCCTCACATCTTCAGGAAATCAAGATTGACAGAGACTATTCATCTGTCTGGAAAGGTTTTAACTGTACTAAAGTCTGTTATGGATGACTTTAAGTGTCCTGATAGTTCTGCAATTCTAGGTTACCCTGTGTATTATTCCCATCTACAAGGTGCAGGATTGTGTTTCAAAAATAGACAGTTATAAATAATACATGCTGTGTTATCTTTATGTAGGAGGAATGACAGACATCTTACAAGAGATATAGCAGTTGGGGGCCCCTGGGAGAAAGGAAAGGAAAGATTTAATTAAGAAGTAGGATGGGTGGTCTGGAGAGGGAGGAGCTCACTAAAATTTGCTAACTATGCATTATAGTTTTATGAGCAAAGGACTGTTAGAGAATGTTACATGGAGCTTACTCTCTTTTTCAGTTAAAACACACACATACACACACACACACACACACACACGTGCATACTCATCTAGGTTAAGGCAGAAGATGGGAAACAGATGGAAGGGCACAACAAAAACTTTAGGATTCTCAGCTACCTTTAAATCAGAACATTCTGCTTATTGAGAGTTCCTGTCTTTCATGACATTTGGTTGCCTTTGTATAGCCATCTGCCTTTCTTGAACTTATAAGCTGCAAAAGGCAAGACTTGGATTTCAAATCACTGTTTGGAAATCATAACTTCAAAGTCCCCAGAGTAGGAAGTGCTATTGGTAGCAAATGCTCCTCAAAGTATTTTAGAACTTCACAGATATTTTCTCACTAGTCATCATATATTTTTATTGTTGTTGTTCCTTAATAGAGAAATGGGACTGGTGATATGAGCTTCTGCCACTCATCCTTATTCATTCCCAATGCTCAACTAAAGAAACTGACAAATATATATTTGTCATCTACTTCATATAGAGCTTTGAAAAAGACAAAGAAAGCTAGTTAAATCTCATCCCACCAAATATTTCTGTTCAGAAAAAAAAAGACTTTAGGTGATGAGTGATGAAATGAAGATCTGTTTTCAAATATATCGCAGTCAAGTTTGGTGGAGATACATGTCTTTCAGTAGTAGAATGGTTTCAGTAGGTAGTGATTGGGGTAAATGCAAGACCAAGGTTAAAAAATAACTGAACTTCTATAGAGTCTAACAATTTAGAAAGAACTTGCAAATGAATTATTCTTCCTTGAACCTCACCAAAGCCCCATTTAGGACCAGAGTCTTCATTTTACAGCTATGGAAATTGAGGTTCCTAAATGTTAAATAAATAACTTAAGCAGAACCCCATGAGTCCAAACATAAACAGTGATAGACATCACAAGTTCACGATTGAGTGAGGAGATTCGCCTGCTTGGATCCGAAGATTCTACAAAGTAATTTGCAAGGAATAAGATTTCAGAGGTAGGGTAGAGCCTTTGGAACTAAATTAGACAAATTGATTTTTTTAAATTGTGAGCAGGAATGTGATACATTAAAAATGATGCCTGGCCTAGGATGGAGGTTAAACTGGGATGGGGAGAAGTTTAGAGAGGCTGACTAAATTGTGTTGTAATAGCCAATGTGTGAATTTAAATGGTGGATAAGAGGACGATGTAAAATGGAGAGGAAAAGGTCCAAACGAAGGACATATCAATAATCCCAGCAAGTTGGGGGGCTGAGGCAGGAGGATCGCTTGACCCGGGAATTGAAGACCAGCCTGGGCAAGATGACAAAACCCCATTCCTACAGAATAATCTTTAAAAATGTATCTGAGCATGGTGGTGCATGCCTGTAGTCCTAGCTACTCAAGAAGCTAAGGCAGGAGAATCACTTGAGCTCAGGAATTTGAGGCTGCAGTGAGCTATGATCATGCCATTGCACTCCAGCCTAGGAGACAGAGTGAGACCCCATCTCTAACAAAAAAAACAAAAACAAAAACAAAAACAAAAAAACCCCCATGGCGGTCTTAGTAATTAAGTGGACATGGTTGATAATAAACAAAGGGATAATACAAAGTGATCGGTTTTGAGACTGGATGGCAGTTTAGTTGACACAGACTTGGCTCCTTGAATTCTCAGACAACCAGACAATTCTCTGAAAGCATTTGCAGTGCTGGAGGAACACAGAGCTAGAGGGTAGTTACATAGCAGAAGTTTTCTGACTTGTGCATAATTATCAAGTTAATGTGATGAGGTGAGCTATCAAATAAGAGATAGGGAGACTACATACCTGAAGAGTGGCTTTTATCAAAGTGATGTTTCCTGTGTTGATCAGTGTGTTTCTCTGCTACAAGAACAGCAGCACCAAACCACTGGATCTAGTTTTCTGCCTTGTTTGGTGACAGTGCTTTTTCTAGCTGTGCCATGGGACAGATAGGGACTAGAG
Source organism: Mandrillus leucophaeus (assembly GCF_000951045.1). Lineage (NCBI taxonomy): Eukaryota > Metazoa > Chordata > Mammalia > Primates > Cercopithecidae > Mandrillus > Mandrillus leucophaeus. The sequence goes on along the minus strand of NW_012108297.1, from coordinate 58,310 downwards.
TTCTTTAGTAATGAAGATTTCCATTATGAGGATGTGTAAAGTTTTCAATCACCTTACAGAAAAGTAGTTATCACTATTATGACAATTTGTACTACCCTATCTTAGCCTGACTAGCACCATTTCTGAAGGTACCTTTCAAACCTATTACTGCTATTGTAGAAATGCGAGGTTTGACCAAGTCAGGTCTGTGTGTGTGTGTGTTTTGTGTTTGTATCAGATCTACTGTTAAAGAGACAGAGACAGGATGTAGTGAAGACGCCTCAACTTAGGATTTTCACCAGGATTTTCCCAACCTACAAAGACAACCAGGCTTTTTCCTGGTTGTCTGACTTTGGGCAAATCCTTTGGTTTCTCTATACCTGTGTTCCCATCTATGAATTAACAGCTGGGCTAGAGGCTGCTTATAATCTGTGCCCTTCCTCTCAGTTCCAGCATTCTATTGTTACATTCTATTTAACATTTGCTAGGGAAAAGTGGTATAACTCCTACACCTTCAGTGTGCCTAATAAATTGATGTAACTATATTACATTGATAACATTAGCAAAAGGTAGTTTGCTAGCCACTCAGAAACACATTGCCCATCATTGCAAAATAAATAAACTTGAATAGATGATTTGTGTAATATTCCCTTCACAACTCTTTTAACTTGGGAGTTTCATGTTTGGAAAAGAAGGGTAACTTTTTTGAAAAGAAATAAAGCTCCAGAGTTAAACTCACTGTTTTATTACATCTGCTATCTGGAGGCAAAAGAATTTTTTTTTTTAATGGAAAAGTGATGCCTTTTATTCAGTAGGTTAATATGGGCACCAAATATGTCCATGGTGGGAATAGGGTGGTTATGTTGGGCAGTAGAGTTGAAGGAATACAGTGCAGAGAGAACCAGGTAGAAGCAAAAAGGATACTAATCAAGTCCATATTTCTTTTAGGGGAAAGAAAGACACAGTTGCTCCTACGAATCTAAAATTAGAAAATAAAGAATTGTTTAATTATTCAGCTACATTCTCCCCTGTAAATGATGAGAGTGAAGGGAACTGAATAATCTATTTAAGTTACATTGTCACCCTGCATTTTTGGGGGTCTTGGCTACTTCGTCTCGCCCTGGAAAGTTTACTCTCTGAATTGCCATCAGCTCAGTCCTAAGGATCACATCGTCCTTGATGGTAGTAGTGTACTTTAGGTGTAGCCAGTGAGTGCTGGGTGGCGAGGGACGGAGGGAGCCTTGAGACACCTGTGTGTATCCTCCCAGACTCCATCAGGGAAGCACATGCCTTGTAAGAGGGCAGACCCCTGCCTTCCCCTGTAATGTATTGTACCCTGTAATTCTAAGGCAAAATCACAACTCCTTTGGTTGCTTTTGAGACCTGTGCTTTTGAACCGAAGTTGGACTGTTCCGTAAGATTCCCTACCCAGAGTTTAAAGCTCGCTCTGATCTATCCCCAATTCACTGCAATCTTTTGTTCCATTGCCTGGGTTCTGTAGCCTTCAGTTACAGGATGCAGGTGCAATTTTGCTAGCAGCTAAATCTGGTCCCTTGATAACTACCAAAGGCAGTGGCTTCCAACAGGGGCTGTATTGGCCTTGGGCCTGCTGTGTGGTCAGACTGCTAATGACTGCATCTGATATTTGTCACAAATGCCCAGGAATGAAGATATTCTAGTCTAACATTCTTTTTCTGCCTCTCTTGTGAATTTGAAGTTTCTCATAGCTGGTATAAAGAAGAACAAGTGAGTTGCCTGCTACTAAGCGGGTTGCAGTTCCTCCCTGGTCTCACCTTCCTTATCTGATAAATGAGAAAGTTGTCTGAGGTCATTGTTTACTCTGACACACCAAGACATCACAATATCCACATTTTATTACTGTTTTCCTATCAGGTTCCTGCTTAAATCCTATCCACTGCAAGAGACCTCTGTGGTCAGACTATCCTGCATCCATCAAATTTAATTTCTTTGTGATATTGTCTCATGGTGTGTCCTATGGTAACCCTTACCACAGCCTGCTTTGTATTTTAGGCCTTGGATCTGTGTCTGTCTCCCTGACTAGACTGTTAACTCCAGGGTATCAGGGCTGCTCATGTCTTATTTATCTTTTCATTTCTCTTAGTGCTTTCTGCATTGCAGGCAGGCGCTCAGGAAGTGTCTGAGTAGTACAGAACTCCTCACTTGTAGTCATAAAGAAACAATCTGTAATCAAGTCCTTAGGAATACAACAGGTAGAATCTCAATTCCTATTAACCTCTTTAGATGCTTAGCAATTGAGGAGGTAGTTCGTTTCTTCTCCCAGCCCAAAGTTAATTAAAAGGACAGCTGGCTCCAAGAATTCTGGTTCCCTAATGCATTTTTAAAGTTCTATAGCAAATAAGGTTATTTCAATTCCTGCCAGATTAATGACCCTACAGAGAAGCAGCCTGTACTAATATTCTAGAGATAGCAAGTCTCAGGATCTGTTGAGAGCAGAGACCAAGCTGTGCTCTTTTTCTGCCCTGTTGGGGCAGGAAATTCAAAATGGTGCCATTCAGTGTATTCATCAAGTGTTTATTGAACTCGTAGGATGTTCATGGCAGGACAGGACGTACTAAGCTGAAGAGAGCACAGCCTCTGCGGTGAAGAAGCTTGGGGTTTTATAGGTTCTAAGAAATCACTCGCATGACTCTAATGTGAGGCTGAGTTTAATAAGTGCAATTAGCAAGTGAGACAATGCCGGCGTGGGATTCAGAGAAGAGAAAAAGTTCTGACAGAAAAAGTTCACAAAAAGCTTATTGGACAATGTAGAATTTAAGAATGGCATTGAAGGATAAACAAGATTTTGGTAGATAGAGATAGAGGAACTGCATGAGCAAAGGTGAAGAAATGGGAAATCCTGGAGCATAACTTTAAGAGTCCAGTTTATTCAGAGTGGAGATTACCTGTGTAGTCATGAGAAATAAGAGGGCTCAGGCCGTGGAGAATATTGGATTCCAAATGTATGACTTGTCCTGAAATTTGTAGGCATAAGGATTTTTATTAAGGGAGTGAATATTTTAAACCAGGGGTTGGCAAACTATGGCAGGTGGCCCAAATCTGAACTGCCATAAAGTTTTATCAGAGCGCAGCGTGGCCTATTCATGTATGTAGTATCTATGGCTGCTTTTGGACTACATGGGACAGTTGAGTAGTTGTGACAGAAACACTGTCCATGTGGCCTGCAAAGCCTTAATTATTTACTCTCTGACCTTTTACAAACAATATTTGCGGTCCCCTGATATAAACATCATTCATTCATAGAACGATTTATTCATTTCTTTGTGATTAATTTAACAAGCATTCAGCATTTACAAAGTGCTAGGGATATGCTTTGGTATTCTTTTTCCTGTTATTTAAAGTTGTGTCTTTATTCAAGTTATCCTTTAGAATCATTCAGAGATTTTGCATTTTGTGTAATTCGTTATTTGACATGCAGCTTCTTCAAATGCTATGGGAAATGTTCCTTTTTCTAACACTCTTGGCTAATCGTATCAGGGCTAAAGTTCCTATATAAAGTAATGTTTATATCAATGACTCAGGTACAAGGAGAAGTTCCTATATTGTCAATTAAAGACAGAGAGGTCAATTATACTGTATACATAAAAGTTAACTTGGCCTCTTTACCAATAACTGCTTGCCTTACGTTTCCTGTGGAAAGATGGCAACAGCAGGGAAGAGTGTGGGCAGGTTTTCCCACAGCCGTATCCCCACCATCACCTCTACCCCTGCTCCCGTTCTTGTGCTGTTCAGCTGTGGAGGATGAAAGTATTCCTATGGTGACTGTATTAGTTTGTTTTAGGGCTGCCAAAACAAATACCACAGACTGGGACGTAAACATAGAAATTTATTTTCTCGCAGTTTTGGAGGCTGGTGGTCTGAGATCAGTGTGTGGGCAGGGCTGGTTTCTTCTGAGGCTTCACTCCTTGGCTTGTAAATGGCCATCTTCTCCATGCATCTTCACATGGTCTTTCCCTTGTTCATCTCTTTTGAGTCAGCTCTTTTCACAAGGACACCAATCAGATTGGATTAGGACACACCCATATGACTGATTTGTACCTTAAGTACCTCTTTAAATGTCCTATCTCCGAATACAGGCATATTCTGAAGTACTAGGGTGTTAGGACTTAGACATATGAATTTGGCATGGGTAATAGAATTTAGCCCATAACAATAAATAATTTGTAGAACATGTGTTTTATTTTTATATTTGAATTTAATTTAAATGATATATCTTTATGAGAACCTCTCACATTTTAAGAACCACACTTATCTTTGTCCCATTTATGAGCAAAAAATTGTGACACTGTGGCTGTGGAACAGACAGCAAGCAGTTCACATATATATCAAGCTAGGGCTTCCATCTGTTTACCACCATCCTCTATCCAGCTGACCTCCAGCAGAGGGAGATCTCCAATCTCCTCACATCAGTGCTGCTGAATTCATCTTTCTAAAGGACAGCTCATCATGTCTCTTTCACTACTGTGGGCATTTTAAGGGAAGGGATTGTGTTGGATTTACCTATAAACCTTAGGAGCCTAGCTCATTGCCTGGTGAAGAGCAGATACTCAGTAAATGTTTATGGAAATGAAAGTGAGATGCAAATACATACTGCTGGTGCTGTTTCAGTTCATAATTTTCATAATAAATGATCTCAAAATGTAGTCATTCAAAGCAGTAACTATTTTCTTATTCACTGCTTCTGTGGGTCAGAAATTTCAGCGAGGCACAATCAAGATGGTTTATATTTGCCGTACGTATCCAGAGCCATGGCTGAAAAGAGTTGAAAGCTTGGAATGACTTGATGGCTGAAATTTTTTCACTCACATACCTTGCACCTGGTCAAGGCTGCCTCAGCAATACCAACTGAAGCACCTATGTGCAGGCTTTCTATGCGACAGTCCCCACAGCTGCAGGGTCCTTAGACTTCTTTGCTGCTGGCTTATGACTCCAACCATGACTATTTCAATGAACAGGGCAGAAGCTGCGTAACATTTTATTACCCAGCCTCAGATATAACACAGCCTAATAACCTGTTGCATAGGCTATTACAGCATATTGTACTGACCAAGGTTTCACAGGATTGCCCAAATCCAAGAAGAAAAGAATTAGATTCCTTCACTTATTGAGGAAGTAGTACTCATACATGTTATAAAAAAAGTATAGGATGGGAGTTATTGTTGTGGTTGTCTTTGGAGAATAAGAGCTGCCATTAACAAAAATCAACCCAATCAACAGATATTATACAGAATAATTTTTGGTCATGAAGTGTCAAAGAGGCTTGAGGATGAATACTATTATCCGTGTGATGTCAATAGAGAAATGGTTAAATAAACCATCTCCTTGATCTTATCCAGCCATTGAAAAGTTATTTACAATGATGTGTAATAACATGGAAATGTCAGTTACATTACTGGTTAAGCTAAATTAGAGGAAGCAGCTTGATGTATGGCCACAATCAGGCTTCCTATTAATTCCCTTCCTAAATTAAACTCTTCCACTCAGAATTATAGGCCATCCTCTTCCAGCAGTCTTTCTTCACAGTGGAGCCAGCCTACATGCTTATGCAGGCAAACAGATCCCAGAGAAAGGCCACTGTGTGATGAGGTTTTTAAACTGTTGATTTCACCCGAATGGATATGTGGACCAGTGAGTGGAACAATGGATGGCAGATTCACAATCTCCACAATCACATACGTTACCCTTTCTGCCTCAGAGATAGAGTGATACTGGAAATGTTTCTCCTATGTTCTCCCCTGTCAGGAAGAACTTCCCTCTTAAGTGAAGTATGAGTGGTGTGAGTGTGTTCCTAAACTAATGTTTATGTAATAGGTGAAAAAGCATGTTACAAAAATATGGGATTTAACTGTATACACATATAGCACGCACACACTTAAACTTTACATATAGAAAAAAAGAGACTGAAAGAAGATATGCCAAAATAAGCATTACTTATCTTTTGGTTGTGGGATTACCTTTTTCTTTTCTCTATGTTTTACTATTTATCGAATTGTAATTAATATGAATTACCCTTTAAAGAAAAAACTGGGCTTACTAAAATTAAAAAAAATATTAAATTATCTATCGTATTATGATTCATAACAGAACAGTGGACACTTCCTAATATCTCTTTTGGAATAAGCCCTGCTATAGGATTACTACAAGATTTAGTAAAGCACTTTGAGAAGAAACATTCTAAGAACAAATTTCTCTTTCTAGAAACTGAAAAAAAAGTCAAATCTAAAACTTGACCAGTCCTTGAAGAAGTGAAAAAAGATGGTAATATAAACCAAAAATAAAATTTGAAGGCCCCTCCAATAATCTGAATGGACCTCTCCTCTCAGCCAAGGGCATTCCAAAATTAACCTGAATAACTTGTTCAGGTTAATAGAAGGAGGGGCGAACATTCCTCATTATACCTTCCTCCTGTTTGGAACTCAGGAATGTCTAACCAGCATTAACATCAACACAGATCTTGAGTCTGATCAGAAACATTTACAAGCTATTCTCTCTGAATTCTGTTACATGGAGGCTTCATCTGCATGATAAAACCTAGGTCTCTACAACCTTTTATTGTAACCCATACAGTTCTTTCCATTGATAATAACTCTTTCAACCAATTGCCAATCAGAAAATGTTTAAACCTACCTGTGAACCAGAGCTCTGCTCCTTTAAGTTATCCTGCCCTTCCACATCAAACCAATGTAAATCTTACTTGAATTTGATTGATGTCTCATGTCTCCCTAAAATGTATAAAACTAGGCTATGCACAAACCACCTTGGGCACATGTTCTCAGGATCTCCTGAGGGCTGTGTCATGGGCCATTGGTCATCATATTTGGCTTAGAATAAATCTCTTCAAATATTTTATAGAGTTTGACTCTTTTTGTCAACAGCAATAAAAATATCAGAATACAGAACTGGTAAAAATTCAGAGTTCTAAACATAAATGTATTTCAAATGTTATTTATTACTAGAAGGATTCTGGTAATATGGCAACATTAATTGTCTTTGGGTCATGGACTTATATGAGTGCCTCTTTTTCTCTTATTAACACTTTTCTGTATTTTTAGTCGTGGATATAAATTACTTTAATAATCTGAAAAAAGAGAGAGAGGGTGAGTTCAAGAGCTGGGGAGCCAGTGAGACTAATAGGTCAAATCAGGGTATTGACTTGGACTTGGGCTTGGGCGGCATAATTTTTGCTAGTAATGTAAGGACATTTCTTCCAAAAGAAAAGGGACATTGACATTTCTTCTTCAGCTTTGAGCTTTGTTCTGGCCTGGATTTTGGCTCAACCATCTAGAGCTTCTTGAAAGTGGATGACAGTCATTGTCCCCACAAAGGCATAAAGCAAGATTCACTAGCAGATGCCTGTGGAATGCAGACAGTGGGCCTGAGCAATGAATTCAGACTACTTGTGTTTTCTTTGGCATGAACAATGTTTTAAGAAAACTGGGAGACTTGGAATAAAAATCTAGAATTTTGACTTCTAAAAAACGTGAAAACATTTGGTGTTCATTCCAGTATGGACACCAGACACCAGAAGGGGGTTGTAGCTGCCCTTGGTCCCTGTTATTTCCCCAACACTAGTATAGCATTGTGGTTACAATTCATCATCACACCTCTACTGCTTCTTTGAATAGAAGAGAACGCCAGGTCACAAGGACCTAGTGTTTCAAGAAAAGTGTTTTCTTGAGGAAGAGGTGAGAAGTTAAGAAATGTTTGATATGCAAGCAATGGTCTGCTCATTCATTTAGGTCACCTGCCTGGGCTGGTAGTCCTTTGAAGTGGTGACCTTGCTGGGGACTTGGAAGAGTAATGCTGAGAGTCTCTCCGGGCGTCACAGAGTACAAAGGAAATGGATTTCACAGGCCAGGACCAGGCTGTGTGAGACTGAGGGGAGGGTGAAATTATAAGGATAACATGTACCCTCTGTCATCCTCCCAGAAGTTTTAAGGAGGTCTTTATCTTGGTAAAAATCTGAATCAGTCGGAGAGGCTTGGTGATGCGATGGCTTCCGTAACAGACCCCAAATCTCAGTGTCTTGAGGCAGTGGGTTTTATTTCTTCCTTACACTATATGCACATCCATTGTATGTGAGCCAGGAGCTCTGCTTCATGGCATTATCACTCCAGCACTTCAGCCGACAGAGTAGACGCCACCTGGAACATTGCCAGTAGCTGTAGTATAGGGAAAGAAAGCCGTGGCACACTGCTCACTGGCTCTTCAAACTTGTGCTCGGAAATAGCACACATTATTTCTGCTCACATTTTGTTGGACAAAGCAAGCCACATGACCATGCCTAACTACAAAGATTACACTTCTTATAATTAAATCATGCCCAAATGTCATAGTTGGAAATGTTTGGTAGATGGCTCTAAGGACTACAATGTAAACTTCTAGAATCTCTCTTAATTTATTGGTCCTATAGAAAGGTATTTGAATCAGTCTACCTTGAACTAGGCTCATGCTGACTTGACTGTTTATGTTAGCTGTATTAGGGTTCTCCAGAGAACAGAGTCAACAGAAGAGAGAGAGAGAGAGAGAGAGAGAGAGAGAGAGAGAGAGAGAATGTGTGTGTGTGCATAATATATATGACATAATACATCTATTTTTATATATATTCTATAGACATCACTAACCCAGCACACTTGACTGGTTTGCATTTTCCTAAGGGAATGCATCAGTATTGTTCCCTGAAAGATTTTAATGGTTACTCAAAGGTATTCAAACAGACATTCTAGTCTTTCAGGGGAATTTTAGCCACTGAAAAGTCACATCTCTTGTCAACAAGGTATACACTGCTTTTTATTTTTAAAGTACCTCCATATGATTTGTCTTTGTGGCGAAAGGGAGGTTATTTATTAAACATTTTTATACAGATATTTCCATGTTTGTATTGCCCCAAAATGTGACCTGCAGCTGGGAGTTGTCTGGTCTGACTGGACATTTATTTCCTTTTATCAAAGAGGGGTGATAAGAAATATTTCTGTATATTAATTAAATAGAAGACAGGCCGGGCGTGGTAGCTCACGCCTATAATCCCAGCACTGTGGGAAGCCTAGTTGGGCGGGTCACTTGAGGCCAGAAGTTTGAAACTAGTCTGGCCAACATGGAAAAACCCCATCTCTACTAGAAATACAAAAATTAGCCGGGTGCGGTGGTGCATGCCTGTAATTGTAGCTAGTAGAGGAGCTGAGGCACAAGAATCACTTGAACCCAGGAGGCAGAGGTTGCAGTGAGCCAAGGTGATACCCCTGCACTTCTGCATGACACAGTAAGACTGTCTCAAAAAAAGAAAAAAAGAAAAAAACACATTACTAAAGTCCACATGTTGGGGGAAATAAATTCGAGAAAAGCTCTATATTGTTAGTTAATGTGTGATTTGTAGTTTTTAAAAATTTTCATCAAGGAATGCAAAACCTTTTTGTGGGTCACTTCATGTTTTACTTAGCCTGTTAAATAGGAGAAATGAAAAATATTGTTGTAATTTCTTCCTTACAAATGTCTTCTCTTCTTGAATATGGAATCCATAGTGGCATAATTATTTGCTCTCTCCAAGTTAGGATCCCTGAAAGACCCAGGCTCAGGGCTTAGAAAAGCAAACTCCCAGCTCATTTGGTTGGTCATCTCATAATACATAAAGGGTCATATTCTGAATTGTACTTACTGGTGGATTTCTAATGACTGGTTTTGTGTAAGTGTAAACTGTCTGGATTGAGAGCAGAAATAAAGGTGGCCTCAACAAAAGAGAGTAGAATCAACTGTCTCTTTGAGAAAATAAAATATAACCCCTGAGGGCCAACAAACTGTCTTCCAAATGTCCTTATTCCAGGAGCTTGGCTGTTCTGAGCCTTGCCTTCTGTAGGGCCATCCCTTCAGTGGCCTTTATGCAGGACAACTGGCACTTTATTCTCCCCCAGAGAAAAGCAATTCCATTCTCCCCAGGTGGCAGGAGCCTTCATTTCTTCTTGTACCAGTACGTGCCTTCTTTTCATTTAAGGATCCCTGAAGGGTTTTGCAAAGAATGAAGAAATACTCGTAGATAACAGAAAGCATGTTATCCCATTTTACAGATAGAGAAGCCAAGAAAGAAAGACTTAAAAAGCAAATGAACAAAAAGCCATTTTTCAAGTATAGCAAGTGATATTTTCAGGCAGAAGACAGAAATCATGGCTGTAGTTCTAATGGAGTGATCAGATTAAATTACTACTCATAGGCACATTTTATTGGCGTCTTCAAAATTAGACCTGCAATTAAAACATAATTATACTTTGCTCTTTAGTGGTGCCTTTCACCCAGGGAACAGAAAGTACTTTACAAACATTAATTAAGCGGCACAACACCCTATGAGGAAGGTAGGAATTATCCTGCTCTTAGATATGGTTTCATTGAAACTGAAGAATTTAGTAATTTATCTATGATCGCCATGGGAGGTGTCATTCAGTATTCCATAGGGCTGAAGTCTTTCTGTGGTCTTATCCTTCACTTGGAGTCTTTTAAATGCCATGATAACCTTTTATGAAAAGTATTTTCAACAACTTGTTGTTTTCAGCATTTTGTGTTTTTAAAGTTTTTTATCTGTGTTTTTGTGAATACTTTTCATTATATATTTATTATAAATTTTAAGTCAGAGATTAAACATAGGGAACTTTTTGGTATTTTTATTCATTACACTGCTCTAAATATCTAAGATCTCAATGTTATCTTTTATTAAATTTTTTATTAAACTATATTAAAGTAACAGAAAAAGTACACAAATCATAAATATAAAGCGTGATACATACTCACAAAGTGAACACTCCTATGTCCCAGCACAGAGCATTACAAGCACCCAGAACCCTTTCATCCTGTGTCCTCACTTCCAGTCACTGCCCTCTCAAAGGTAACCACTAGCCTGCATTCTAGCAGCATAGATTAGTTTTGCCCATTTTTTAACTTTAGGTACGTGGAATTCCACTATACATGATGGTTTTTGTCTCTTTTCTTTCATTGAGCATTATATTTGTGAGATTCATCCATGTTGTTGTCTGCAATTATACTAAGTTCATTCTCATTGCTATAGAGTAGTCAACTGCTTAAATACTCCACAACTTCTTTCTTCTACTGTTGATGAACAACTGGGTTATTTCCAATTTGGGGCAATTTAAGTATCATTTTTAATGGTGTATTTTTGCACACACTCTTCATCAATTAGGTTGAAATAAATCAAGGTTATTCTTTTCACATGCATTATCATTAAAATGAATGTCTCAATTGATCATTGAGAAAAATGAATGATGTGTAATAAGGGGTTGCTAGATATCAACTATGCTTCTAATAAAGAGGATTGAGAGTCTTATAAGAAGCTGTTTCCCAATTGCAGGTTTGGGAAGAATCCTAACATTTTTCTCAAAACCTGAAAATATCATCTGACTTTATTGGTTGGTTAAATTCACAAGAGGCAGCTCTGAGAAGTGGGAAGAGCACAGGTGCCAGGTAGGCCTGGGTATGAATTCCAGTCCAACACCTGCTAACCATGTGACCTTGGCCAACTCAGTCTTACCCAACTCCACTTTTCACAACCTGATATCAGATGTTCTGTAGGGTTGTTGAAAGACATAAAATTAAATACATAGCCCTAAATAGGAACTCAGTACATAGCATATATTATGAGATATTTTCTGACCCAGTTTAAATCCTACTGGATTGTAGTTTGGATTATTAAGAATATTTATTTGAAAATTTCAATGAATATTTGTACAGTAAGTGCAGAAATATTTATATTCTAAGAGACCCCCAACAGTAAAGGGACCTCCAATATTGTTTCTTTATTTCTTTTTGAGATATATTAATGATGAGTATATAGTGGTCAATTAATTCAATCTTGGCATCTCTGAAAGATTTTATAATAGATGGAATAAAAAAGCAGATCAAATATCATTACAGACATGCTCCTTAAACCGCTTGACTTAATGTATGGTTTAGCTTAGAAAATTGTTGGTTTTTAAGGCTCAGAATTCTGTGGAAGTCGAAGCTTGGGCAGGAAATTGCTGTGAGACCATGCATTTATTGGATGCTACATCAAGAGCTTCATCTTAAATGGTATTTTAGAGACGATAATGATTGGAGTGAACTGAATAGGAGAGGTGGATATTCTTTTGCTTGGTTCTCATAGGGCTACTTACCAATTAACTACATTTCTCATATTCCTGAATTGACATTAGAAAGTCATTTGTCTAAATCCATTATCCCTTTGTCACCACCTTTTCCTATTCTGTCTTCGCCTATCTCAGGAAATGGTACACAATTGCTCAGGCTAGTGAGCAACACTCAAGCCTGAGTGTTCTTGACTCTTTATTTTCCTCACACCCAATCTATCCAAAAATTCCTGCCAATGCTGTCTCCTAAACGTTTTGTGAATCCACCTGCTTCTCTCCATCCCATTGCCACTATCATACTTGGGTCCACCAATATCGTCCACCTGGATCACTTCAGGAGCCTTTGACCTGATCTCCTAGCATCTGTTTCTGCCCTTTTACCATTCTACCAGTGTGTTGCAGTGAGAAGTAATCTTCTAAAACAACAAATCAGATCTATTTTGTTTCTGCTTAAAACCCTTTAATGGTTTCACATTGAATTTGAGGTGAAGTCTATAATCCTTAACTGAGCCTTAAAAATGACCCTTTTCTCTTTTGCTTCTCTGCCTTAATGATTTCATGCTTTAGCCACCCAGACCTCCTTTCTGGTCCTTGAATACATATGTCTTTTTTCACATGCTTTTCTCTTTACCTTCTCTTCCCTAGCAAACTTCTTCTAATTCTTCAAGTCTCAAGTTTAACATATTGCTTCAGGAAAACATGATCTCGTGAGTTCATGCGTTGAATAGGGTTTCTCTACTGTATCCTCTCACAGCATCGTCTACTTGTGTTTATAATATTGTTCATACTTCACATTTTACATTTAATGATTACTTTCCCTAATAGTCTGTAAGCTTTATGGGAGCAGTGGTTTTGTCTATTTTGTTTATTTATATATGTCTATTGCTAAGTGATCAATAAATATTATTGACTGAATCATGTATTTCTATAGGATAGGATTAAATTGTTAACATATCTCCAAAAGAAACTGGACAAATTTTATCTCTTGAGAAATGCTATAATGGTGTTTTAAAATAGTGAAGTCAGTGAAGGAAATTATATGTTGTTTGTGAAACTAAGGATGGCAAGCCACTCAAAAGAGACTGTAAAAGTTTCATATTGATACTTATTTATACCATTTTTCTTGATTTATTTTATCAATAAATAGAGCTTAACTTAACAATATAATTTAAGCAAAAGCAACAACAAAATACAAAGTATATGGTCTTTGATAACTCAGTAATGACATGCAGCAGAAAAATATACCCAAAGGATCTCCTTTTCCAGACTACCTATTCTAACCTCATAGTGGCTTTTCTTCTTTATATATTGAGCATCTGCAGATGAGAGATGATGCCTCTTTCGCCCCTCTGCTGCATCAGCTGTGTGCAATATTTGTTCCTTATAGTAGTGCACAGGAATCACTTCATTTAGAATCTCCTGGGGTTTTGAGTACAAGTGCAGATTCCTGCTCCCATCAAGCATTTAGTGAATTAAAATCTCCCAGGGATGAGGACTAGTGAACCATGTTTTTAAGAAGAACCCAACATTTTAAAATTGTCGACTTAGTGCTTAATCATTACAGCTATAGGAACTGACAACAGGCAAAATGATTTTAACTTTGGTGAATACAGAATTACAGTTTTTTCATGCCTTCATCAGTAAGGTCACAGTGTCAGCCATAACCTTGAAATAAGCCTGAATCTCTAGCATGGTAGGAGTCATAGAAATAATGCTGAAAGGACCTCAGAAGATCATTTGGTTAAGCTTTGAGCTTCAGACATATTTACACCCAAACCACAAATGATTGTTAATGGTCTGTTTCCTTACTGGAGATGTTTAAGGACAGAGAACCCATTAATATATCTGGGTTTTATCACTGAGACAGTCAGCTAATCCCTAGGTGATCTTCTTTCAAGTCAACTAAAACCTTTGGGCTTTATGTTGGATTTCTTTTCTTTTCTTTTCTTTTTTTTTTTGGTTGGTACTTAGTAAATATGGAGAACAACTAACATAATCATGATCTAAAAATACTTATACATAGACATCTTTTCCTCCCTCAGGACCGATGCCAAATGGTACTTCCTATCTCAGACTCGTTGAATTGGAGGAAACCTTAGACGCTACTTAAGTTGAACTTTCTCATTTTGCAGACAACTAAACAAATGCACAGATTAGCATCATTCAGTTATAAATCTGATAGGTTTGTAGGCATATTTCAACACCCCAAATTAATTTTTATCCTGGGTTATATTTTTCCCATGGTGCAGTTGGAAAGCATCTGGTTCAAATTCTTCTTTATCACTTACTGCCAGTATGAGTTCAGCACATGATTGGACACACCTGAGCTTCATTTTGTCATATGGCAGATAAAGAAGATAAAACCTACTGGGTACAATTGTATTGAGAATAAAATGAGATCTAGCACAGTTCCCAGAACATAATAGGTGCTCAGTTGAAAAATACATGTGTTTGTTATTGGTACAATTTTTTGGAAGGCAGTTTGGCAACATATATCAAAATGTAAGATATGCATTCCCTGTGACTTGGCAATTTCACTTATTGTAAACTAGGTTCTATATGCAAAGTTCAGAACCCTCCTATAGAGTAGCTCACTGTTAGTTACACGTGGGACAGAACTTATTTACTCAAGGAAGAACAGAAAGTAAAGTCTTGATATAACCCAAATACTGTAGAACAGTGATACTGTCCTTTGACAACCTCTAGAGGAATTTAACTGCATCGAATTTAGTCATAAGAAGAAAAGTAGTAATGATAAATAATGAGAGGTAGGTAATAGTTTATTTAATGTGTATGATGGCCAGCTCTAAGCTTATTTACTTAATCTCTGCAATAACTGTTCAATGCAAGTATAATATTAAACATATTTCAGAGAGATAAAGCAACTTGTGCATCTTGTGGGGAATAGTGGAGTGGCAGGGATTGTCATAATTAGTGATTGAACAGATGTTGGTTTGATTCTGCAGCCAAGTGCTCAAATCTGTAACTCAATTCTGTGGAGATTTAAAATAAGTATGTTTGTGCCAAGGCCTGATCCCAGACTTTCTGAGCTAAAAACATGAAAGACAAGCAGGGTTGAAAACAACTGTCATAACCATTAGCTTCCTGTCTCTGTGTGCCCTTACTGTGGTCTACTTATTAAAAAGATACAGTCAGCCCTCCACATTCATATGTTCTTTACCCATCAAGTCAACTAATTGCAGATTGAAAATATTTGAAAAAAAGATTCCACAAAGTTCCAAAGAGCAAAACTTGAATTTGCTACGTGCCATCTACTATATTGAATCCACAAAAATGAGGTGATGTATAGACATTGTATAAGGCATTATCAGTCATCTAGAGATGATTTAAAGTGTGTGGAAGGGCCAGACATGGTGGCTCACTTCTGTAATCCTAGCACTTTGGGAGGCTGAGGTGGGTGGATCATGTGAGGTCCAAAGTTTCAGACCAGCCTGGCCAACATGGCAAAACCCTATCTCTACTAAAAATACAAAAATTAGCCTGGTGTAGGTGGTGCATGTCTGTAATCCCAGCTGCTCAGGGAGCTGAGGCATGAGAATCGCTTGAACCTGAGAGGCAGAGGTTGCAGTGAGCCAAGATTGTACCACTGCACTCCAGCCTCAGTGACAGAGCAAGGTTCTGTTTCAATAAATAAATAAATAAAGTATATGGAAAGATGTGCATAGGTTATATGCAAATGCTATGCCATTTTATAGAATGGACTTGAGCATCCATGGGTTTTGGTGTCTGACAGGGGTCTTGGAACCAGTCCCCCACGAATAGCAAGACAGTAGTGTACACTACTGTACACATGATGACCATCAATTGTTCTTGGTCTATTTTCACCCATCAAACTCTTCATACAGCATCTTCAAATTGCCTCAGAGAGTGAGGTCCCCATGTGAAAGACCTTGATGAAGAAAACTAATTAAGTACAGATGCACTTGAATATTTGTTTTACTTACTAATGATTGGGTGTAGGTTTTCTTCTTTCCCCTCTTCAAGAAAGTTGGGGTTTTGAGGCAGCCACAGACTGCAATATAAACGAGGAAGAAGGGAGGGAAAATCTTGGAAAACTCCAAGGCCTGACATTTCCCAGACATGCCATAATTTGCTTTTGACCTTGCTCCAAAAGGCGTGGTTTCCATAACAGAATGTGTGTAATGTAATGTGACCCTACTGGAGCAGTTCTGCGTTAGGCTTCAGCCTTTCCTTTCTTGCAGCCTGGGACTGCATTTGTTGGTTCTACCTTGCTAACTGCTAAGAGAGGAACTGGTGCCTCGGCCCTGCAGTCTCTGCATACTACCCGTCTTCATGGCAGCTCCAAGTTTCAATGCCACTTCCTTCTCTACCAGTATCATAGATTGGGTGGAAGTAATGGGTGCCCCACGTTATATGTGTAGTTTACAAATGTTCATGAATTATTTCCTTCTCCTTCTAACCAGTTCTGCCTGGTAAAGAATCAGGGACCTAGAATAGTTTTTCTTTACATTTGGTAGCAGAAAAGATTGAGCAAGATTTGGGAGGTGAAGGAATCACCCAAAGCAGCATGGAGATGCCCACAGAGCTAGACAGAACTCAACTCTCAGCAGTTCCAATCTATCAGGCATGATTACCTCCCCATTTGCCTTACAGGCGGTCTCACTCCACATGAATCTTCTGACCCGAGCTTCCCTCCTGAAACAGACAACAAGGTTGGAAGAGGGGTCAGCTGTCTGAGTGACTTGGCAGTGCCTTTCATTAGGACTGCTTCTTTCTCCATAATGATGAAATTTAATCTCACAGTTTAAATGCTTGTTCCAAAATATTTCGAAATGTGAAATACATACGAGCCAAATGACAAAAATGTTTTTTTAAAAAACAAAAACATGGGCTTCTTGTCACCCACCACACTAGCTGTTTCAATGTCTGTTCAGTCAGTACATTATTCTTTCTGATCTTCATTTCTGATGATATCCAGATGGTCTAAAAGTCAATCTTTTCTGTGAGAGAGAAATTCTCTGTGAAGTTGAAAGTGAGTAGCCGTCATGTTCAGATGGTGTGGATGGGAATTAAGTGGAATGACATAAGGGTTGTCTGTATTCAATTAATAGTAATTGATATTTAAAAAATTACAGTGACTATATATTCACCTTGGAGTTAGACTTTATCATTAATGTTCTTAACTCTTAAATGGAAACTATATCTTTCTCCTTAAATTATAAGATACTTGTAAAAGCCAAAATAGCTGATGTTAACGTTTCTTCCTATTTCCCGTAAATCTTCTGGAATTAAAATATTGTTTTGATGGGTTTGAAGACATTCTGTAGGAAGCCTACGACAGGTGGATTCTGAGGGCTTGAAGTGGGTCATGTTGTCAATTATGGTGTTTAAGGTTTATTCTCTTTCCTTTTAAATGTAACCTTAAAATGGCTAATTAATAATAACTTATAACGATAATATGATTTTTGTTTGTCATCATCACTTATACTTTTAAAAGAAAATAATGATTTTCATTTTTAAAATGAAAATATCAATGTTAGCCTCTATCGATTCAGTGTCTACCCAGTGCTAAGCACTATGATAGACACTTTCATGTATTATTTCATTTAGTTCTTTTTAGAACCTATAAGATGGAACATAATTATCCATATTCTATAGATGCAGAAATAGAGCCTGAGAGAGTTTCAGTAATTTCCCTAAAGCTACACAAATTGTGAGGATGAAAACCCAGAAAAGTTGGACTCCAAATCCTGGCTCTTTCCACTTTGTTGCATAGTTTACCAGATTAAAAAACCTCCATAGACTATGTTCATATGGAGCGAATGAAAGGTAAGAAGCTTTCTCACACCAGTTGCTCGTTTACTGCTAGAATCCAAAGGGAAATAGGTGATGCTTCACTTTCCCTTCCGATACACAGATATGTTAACACCATGTTCTAGAGTGGGAATCCCCAACCCCGAGCCATGGACCAGTCCTTGACCTGTTACAGTAGGAGGTGAGGAGCAGGCAAGCCAGCATTCCCACCTGAGCTCCGTCTCCTGTCAGATCAGTGGCAGCATTAGATTCTCACAGGACTGTGAACCCTATTGGGAACTGCACATGCGAGGGATCTAGGTTGTGCACTCCTTATGAGAATCTAATGCCTGTTGATCTGTCACTGTCTCCCATCACCTCCAGATGGGACCGCCTAGTTGCAGGAAAACAACCTCAGGACTCTTACTGATTCTACATTATGGTGAGTTGTATAATTATTTCATTATATGTTGCAATATAATAATAGTAGAAATAAAGTGCACAGTAATTGTAGTGCATTTGAATCATCCTGAAACCAACTCCCCATCCCCAACCCCACGGAAAAATTGTCTTCCATGAAACGGGTCCCTGGTGCCAAAAAATGTTGGGGACCACTGTTCTAGAGAACAAGTGTTAAATAAAATTATAGGGTGCCTTTTTTTTTTTTTGGACTGAGCTCCTGTACCATACCCCAACAGACCAAACCAAAATGGAGTCACTCATGCTAAGTGGCATATGACTAAACTGAAATTTCAAGGAAGCAGGAAAATCCTTCAACAGACTAGTTTTTTTGTAAAAACAGGAGATTCACAGCAAACAATTGGAAAGGGCAGTTAACCTGAGTCGGCAGAGTATGGATGTCCTCTCTCCTTAACCTTTACAAGAAACTAACCTGGTCTTAACCAATCCGCCTTTAGTATTATTCTATTTCCTTGTCCCTGCTTAAGCTGCCTTATAAAAACCAACTGTTCTGCCATGCTTATTGGAGCACTGACTTTTTTATGGATGAAGTGTTGCTCAATTCATTAATCATTAATACAAACCAATTAGATCTTTAATCTCTGTTGAAATTTTGTCTTGATATAGGTTAGTAGTTGTTGATTTTCTCAGTGGCTAGGGTGTGGGAGAGAACCTTACATAATTGTCTATTGTATGGCAATTTCAGAAACGGAATTTCACAAATGCATTTAGTTATAAAAATTGTAATATGAGGATTTGAAAAATACTCTAGGGGGAAGAAAACTGCAAAATGGATGCTGTCATAGAAGAACAGACTATGAATGTCTCTAAAGACCTAAAAACTCGCACTTTGCCTTTTCTGTCTTCCCTACTCGGTCTCTCCCCTTTTCTCCCTCTCTCCCATGCTTCTGTTTTTATTCTCACTCCATCTCTATAGCTTTCTCATTATAAATAATTTTCTTTTCTAACTCACCAGAAGGATTTAACACACTCCACCAGTATGAGAACTCATGACTGCAGTAAAAGGAGGTGGCCTTGGGCAGGAATACAGAGTTTGTAGTTGCTTCCTAGATCCTTCCTGCGATCCCCACAGTGTGGTCTATGAACCAGCAGCATTTGTCATTACCTGGAAGCCAGTTAAAAATGCAGAATCTCAGACCTCATCTTAGACCTGAAAAATCAGAACTTGCCTTTTCACAAGACCCTGAAGGAATGTACATGCATATTAAGTTTGAGAAGCACCGCCCTAGGTGAGACTAATGGGGTCTTTCCCTCTAGAGAAGAATCACTACTTTAAAGGGAGAAGGGATTTGTCTAATGACATTGGTTTCAGATCCTTCTGTAGTTAGCTATGGTTAGGACTGGGGCTGGTCTGTGGGTGGGGAGACATGTGTTACTGCAGGTTATAGAACAGGACTGACAGTACACAGGTAAAGCGTCTGATGGGGATTCTGGTTACCATTTCACTACCACCACTGATAGGATTTCTATAAAGCAGGTCCTTTGGGGCCTGGGCTTTTGTAGCAGTCATGTGCTCAATTCTCCATCAATAGATACACACACATACACATGCACATATACATGTATCACATATACATGCTCCTGCCCATGTCAAAAATAGCATGTGTGCTCCTAAGGGAAAAGGAAGAGAGAAATCAAAATCCATTATGTATCTGCTACAAGCCAAGCATAGCAGTAGGTGCTTTCACTATAAAACTAGAGAGAAAATATAAGGTTATTGTGAGCATGCACTCAATTACTAGCCAAACTTCATTAAGCAGAACCTCTGCATATTTAATAGATCTTCAACTGGTATTTTTAATGATAACCTCATTAAATGATTAAATTAAATGATGAGATCCTAAAAATCTAAGTCATAAAAAAGTAATTAAATTATATTAATTAGAACATTCATGTTTGTAATATCATCTTAAAAGTCAGTTTCCAAGCAACTTCAAATGCAAAAAATATTCTAGCCTAAACATTATACATTTAACCCCAGCGTTAGTGGCTTGAAAGGGACCCTCTTTCCCAAGAGTGGTTTTCTGGAGTTGGCGACAGTGCTCTGAGTACTGTAATTTAAACAGTTGTTCCTTTACCAATCTCTGGGAAGCCTGTCTTTTACAGTATTTCTTTCTTACATAACAAGTAAAAGTTTCCCAGTACTTACCCTCTACAAGAACCAGTATTCCTAGCATGGGATTGAGTAATTCTCATATTCTAATCCTTTTACTGCTCTGACTGGCTGGGTGATTTGGGGATGTCACTGAATCCCTTTGGGTCTCAATTTTGCCCTCTGTGAAATGTTAAAGCGGTGGGTTTGACTGGCTCTAAGTTCCCTTTCATCTCATACATATATTCTGGAGTATACGAACAGGATATTATAAAATAGAATATGTCAGAGATTTAAATGGATTCGGCTGGGTCTTCCCACATGCTTCCAGCACTTCCATGCACCCAGAGTCTTCATATCCTAAAACACCCCTCCTCTTAGAGGCTTGGCCTGTGTTAGACATCAGCTTAGCTACTGAACAGGAGCAAAGCAGCCTCCTGGTGGCGAGGTACTCATGAGTGATCACTGAACAAAGAATCTTGTTTTCCTGATGACACCATGGCTTCATACATAGATTTGTGTGTCTATAGTCAATTAATAGGTGGCACATTCAACATGTATTTTTGTTTTTAGAATGTTTACCATATATTCAGGATACAGTATGTTCTAATTATTTGAAACTTATAAACCCATTGATGGTATAAGAGCGTAACTCTCTGCCGTACCAAATTTTTGATTGGCAACACAAGCAAGAGAAAGAACATAAGCTTTGAAGTTAGAGGGATGTGTGTTTAGATAAAGCCCCTTACTAGGTGGGCAGCTCTGGTCATGACAATTAAATTCTCTGAAACTCAAATTCCCAGTCTCTTAAGTAGGGGTAATGATACCTACTTTGTAGAGTTATGATAAGGATTCAGCATAATGTGTACAATGCTCCTGTCATGTAGATGCTCAATAAATGTCCGCTATTGTTTGCAACTAGAACCATGGTTCTCAAGGGCGAGTTTGTGAGCCAGTGTGATCTTTGACATCATTTTCACCATTCCAATAGTGTAAAATATTTGCAGGGTATGTAGTTTTTCAGAAATTTAAATTAGTATCATGTTTCTTTTTACAAATTGATATTGAGAGTAGCAATTATTGTTTTTAACTTATTTAGCAAAAAAAGAGGTAGTTTTAAGGCAGCTACCCACATTTTGCTTGTCTAATTTGTCTGATCTATGAATCCAAAATCATCACTCATTGAATTAAGACATCTTAATCATAGTGAATATTAAGATCTTCTGAATCAGATGATTTTCACAATTGAATCATTTTAATGAGGGCAATAGAATTCCCTAGCTACTTCATGCTACAGCCAGTTACCATCTCCTGGTTTCCTGTTACACCTATCATCAGGATAACAGTTCACACTCGTGTGTGTGTGTGTTAGCACCAGTGCTCAGTGTAGCCTCAGGTTCTTGTATCTTTTCAAAAATATTTTGGGGTCAGACACAACAATGCAAAGAAGGCAGATACTGTTGTGATAGAGTCTGGACCCTGCAATCAAACTGCCTGGATTCAAGTCCTAGATCCACCACTGGCTAGCTGTGTGAGCTCTAGTAGGTAACGTACCTTTTCTGTGCCTCAGTTCTATCATCTATCACATTCTGAAATTAACAGTACCTGTGTAATAGGGTTGCTGTGAAGGTTTACTAATATAATCCACGTAAGCATTTAGTATAATACCTGATATGTAGTAAGGACTTGAAAAATAATAGCAAAAACAACAAGCAGATAAAGAGAAGCAAATAAAACACTTGAGAATTGGGGAGTTGGACAGGCTTAAGATCCACCCACTTCTATCACCATCCCCTCCTTTCTGATTTCATTATATGACTTTAGGCAAGGTAGTTAGCATCTTTGCATCTGATTTTCCTCATCTGTATAATACCTACCTCACACGTTTATTGTTAGTCTCAAATAAGCTGTAATATGAAAATTACTTAATATTGTGCTTGACTCATAGTTTGCACAATAAAAGCTTTATCTACTCCTTTTACAAATGTGTATTTCACACAGCCCTGCCTCTGTACTTTTTACATAGTAACAATTAATAGGTATTTCTTACAGCTCTGTACCCATCGTTACCTCATTGCCTCTCACCTGCATTCTCAGTTGCTCTATGAGAGAGAGGAGAGCCTGATACTGGTTGTGACCAAGATTAACTAGATCTGTTGGCCATTCCTTTGCTTTAGCCAAAATTACTTCCTGATAGACTTCTCTATCAGGAAGACAAGAGAGTTTATCAGGAAGGACAGTGGATTGGGACAGTCTGTGATAACTTGTTAAAGTTGGGAGGCTCATGGGCCCACATGATCTTTTAAAAACATGCCATATTTTAAGAAGAATGTGTTTGAAGTTTCTCTCTTCCCTGAGAACTCCAACCTCTAATTCTTCCTTTATGTGATTCTCACATTATCTGTTCATGAGGCCAAGGTGGACTTCCCTATTAGACTTTACCACAAATCCTGGCATACATGGGGAAAACTTGTGAGACATATTTTTGACCTTAAACTGATACATCCCCTAAGTTAAATAAGTTCCAGGTTCTTAAGGAAAAAAAAAAGTAATGCAATTTTAAGAACCGTTTTAGAGTGAGATAAAGTTTCATTTGCCCTGCTGGAATTGAGGGAATAAAGGAATGAGTGATTATAGAATAAATAGCTAAAATAGTTTTAAATATGTTTAAAAACCTCTGCCTTCATATGATGTTCTAATATATAAGGATACAGCATTCCTTACTTCAGCCCTCTT
The DNA here is from genome assembly GCF_000951045.1 of Mandrillus leucophaeus. Lineage (NCBI taxonomy): Eukaryota > Metazoa > Chordata > Mammalia > Primates > Cercopithecidae > Mandrillus > Mandrillus leucophaeus. The sequence goes on along the minus strand of NW_012108297.1, from coordinate 35,087 downwards.
CCTGTACCTTTTCATTTATTTATTTATTTATTTGTTTGTTTTTGAGACAGAGTTTCACTCTTGTCACTCAGGCTGGAGCACAATGGCTTGATCTCGGCTCACTGCAGTCTCTGCCTCCTGGGTTCAAGCGATTCTCCTGCCTCAGCCTCCTGAGTAGCTGGAATTACAGGCGCCCTCCACCACACCTGGCTAATTTTTTTTTTTTTTTTTTTTTTTGTATTTTTAGCAGAGACAGAGTTTCACTATGTTAGCCAGGCTGGTCTCGATCTCCTGACATTGTGATCCGCCCGCCTCAGCCTCCCAAAATGCTTGGATTACAGGCGTGAGACACTGTGACTGGCTGCCTTTTCCTTTTCTTAACCTCTTGTAACCTGGTGCCTGCTTCTTTTTCTTTTCGATGAAAGCAGCATTTAAGGGGAGATTCCTTCCAAATATGAGAATGTAAACAAACAGTTAAAACTCTGACTCTTTGCAAATTGTACTATAAACTCTGACTCTTTGTACTATAAAAGGTTTGGGGTGAAAAAGTGGCAAGCATTTTCTGTAGAGGGGCCAAGCAGTGGTGGGCTTCCCATCAGGCAGCAGATGACATCTTGCCAGGAACAGAAAAGGACCAAGTCCTGACTCCCATGTTCACTTGAGCATCTTTACTGCAGTGTGTCACACCTCAGGACCCTTGCTCAGAATAGAACATATGGAGACAAAGAGGAACAAGAAAACAAACATTTGTTAATATCAGCCACATGACATCAGCTTTTCCCAAACCTAACTTACTCAAAGACCATTTATGATTTTTTTCCGTGTCTATATACTACCTCTTCTATTACTTCCAGGATTTCTTCTTTAAATGAATGGACCTTAAAAAAACATACTATAGTTTTGTCTCAAGAAAGAACATCTAAGAAATTACGGGTTTTATGTTCTAGTTTCCTAACACATAAAAAAGAAACCCATGACAACTAAAATTAAAATATAAAATGTGTGTATTACTTAAAATAATCTTGTGTAACACTAGTGATAAGCATAGTAAACTTTGGGAAACATTGAACTGGATTGTCCTGCTGTTGAAGTTGCAATCAGGAATCCTGGCCACATTTCTTTCTTCTTTTTTTTTCTTTCTTTCTTTCTTTTTTTCTTTTTTGAGACAGAGTCTCGCTCTGTTGCCCAGGCTGGAGTGCAATGGCATGATTTCGGCTGACTGCAACTTCCGCCTCCTGGGTTCAAGCAATTCTCGTGCCTCTGCCTCCCAAGTAGCTTTGCCCAGCTAATTTTTGTATATTTTGTAGAGACGGGGTTTCACCATGTTGGCCGGGCTTGTCTCCAACTCCTGACCTCAGTTGATCTGCCCGCCTCGGCCTCCTAAAGTTCTGGGATTACAGGCGTGAACCACTGTGCCCAGCCTTGGCCACGTTTCTAATGTCGTATTAGGAATGTAGAGGATAAGTTGTAAAGCCAAAGTGGGTAGAAATACCTGTAGATGTGCCCAGACATTCAAACCCTCCTTCTCTATATGTCTGCTCTCAAATTCTCCATTCTAATCATATATGCCTGAAAGTTAGGGCTTCTCTGTCTTTTGCCTTCTTGACCTCCATAGTTAATTACTATTTCTGCTTCATCAGTGACTGTGGTCTGGGGTTGTCAACCTCAGACTGATGATGCCTTCATGTAGAGATTTCCTTTGCATTGGTTTCCTTTCGACTCTGAGCCTTTCCTAATTTTTATTATTATAAAACTAGTAACAGTAAATTAGTACAAAAGGGCTGAAATAGCTCTGGGAAGAACCTCATCTGGAAGGATTTTTTTTGTGACTGGGAATGGGGCTATTATCAGTTAAAAAGCAAATCTTGTAAGAAGAGAATTTCTGAGAAGCTTAAAACAAAACACTGTGTCTGCCTATATCCCTCATACACATTTTATATCTTAAATGTGAAAAATGTGGACCACCCTCACTGGTCCTCTCATTATCTCCTGAGCCAAAATGGTGTTTAATGTTGTAAGAAAGTAATGATCTCCAAATATTCTTAAACATGATTTCACTATTCTTCACATGCATCCCCAGAGACCATGGACAGTTTTAGGGCTGAATAAATACAAGTTCAAAACCACTGAGGAAATTTACTAGTCTGAAACTCAATCTCCTGCCTCCTGGTTTAGTACTCTGCACTGATCTGTGTTTTCTCTCTCTCTTTTCTTTTTTTTTGAAATGGAGTTTCATACTTGTCGCCCAGGCTACAGTGCAATGGTATGATCCTGGCTCACTGCAACCTCTGCCTCCCAGGTTCAAGTGATTCTCCTGCCTCAGCCTTCTGAGTAGGTGGGACTACAGGCGTGTGCCACTCACCCAGCTAATTTTGTACTTTTGGTAGAGATGGGGTTTCACCATGTTGGTCAGGCTAGTGTCAAACTCCTGACCTTGGGTAATTCGCCCTCCTCAGCCTCAGAAAGTGCTGGAATTATAGGCGTGAGCCACTGCACTTGGCCTCTTTTTTTTTTTTTTAGTTTAAAATTATAATATACATAATCTGACACAAAATAAAAATATCTAAAATATAAGAGGACAATGAGAAGGCCAGAGAGGCTGGTCCACCCTTTACCAAGATATTCTCTGAATGAAATGTGGATTATTTTAGGGACAAAATTTGTAAAATAGCACTAGTAAGTTATATTACTACTGTAGTTGGTTTATAAAATTCACAATAATTCCATTGATAAAAACGTCAACTGAATGTTATGTTTCTAATAAATGGTATTAATCTGGGGCCATGAGGCTGTACTGTCTACATTCATAGTTTTAACTAAGAGTCTTATCTGCAGTCATCCAACTCTTCAAGTCACCTGTTGAGTGAAGAAGAGTCACACCATCTGCTGAAGCATTAAAATGGAAGAACATGCAGAGACCTCAATGCTTTTGAATTCTTCTTCCTCTAGAATGTCTGAATTTCAGCTAGGTTTTCGAAATATGAAATTCTGGGGTCGTATTTACCCACATAAACAAGTGTCAAAATGGCGCATCCAAAATAGGCTTATTGCCAAGGGTGGAGGTAGAAACCAGGTCAGTGTCTCTGAGGCCAGAACGGGGTATTATTCTATTCACATTGTGTGGGCAGCTGTTACGTTGAAACTCTTCTCAGAGTATTGCTGTGCCTGCAATACTGACTCCTTTTCTCTGTCCCAACCACATAGCTGCATGCATCTGGTAGTTGCAGACCTTTTACAATGATACCTAAAAATTATTGCTCTTGGGTTTGCTGGATGCATGGTACTAGTCCCTCCTTATCACATATGAATGTCTTGAAACCTAAAATGGCCAAAAAAAAAAAAAAAAAGCATGTTACAGGACAAGTAGAAATAGTAATGTCACACCATGTGTTTCTAATGGTTGTTTTAGAATTGCTAGAAATATTGAAAGTGTTTGCTAACATTGCTGAATCTGACCTTTAGATTAAGAATAACAGAATAACAGAGGCTTGGACTTTGCTGATGAAACCTACTCAAAAAAAGAACATAGATAATACTTCCAACAAAAGCAAGGCCAAATTTCCCTCTTTACCACTCTGCATTTCTATATCCTATGCTATTTCTTCCAATTCTCTACATATCTACCTTGTGCCTTCACAACTTGTAGGACAAGGATAAGCCTTTAGGATTAAAACGATTTGTTTATTCATAATTAAATTCATAGCTCTGTGAATTTAATAAGTAAATATACTAATAAATAATTGCAGAGTTCCTTAATCCTAGAGCTCTGTCTTTGGCCCATTTAATTTCTTCACTTGACTTTTATACCATAAACACTGATAATTCACGCATGGAAAGAAAAGGATGTTGTTTGACTAAAGCTTTTTGCTGAGCAACAACACATTGCCAGTTCCATCTACCAGATGTCTGACATTGCCTTTCAGAAAGAGTCTGCCCTGCTGTTATCCATCAGCCAGATCCTTAGACCTCTGGCTGGGAATTCAGCTTGCATCAGCTCACAGACCCAACCTTCTGTGCCCTGAGTAAGGTAGTGCATCACAATAGAAAGAGCACTGGAAATCTTATTTTCAAATCTTGGTTTGCCATTGTGACATGAAGCAAGCTATTTAATCTCTCTTGCCCTCATTTTCAATGAAATAAAATCAGATAAGATCTGGACTTGTCTCAAGTGCCAATTCAGATTAATTGATGGTGGTATGCTGGAGAGTGTGGAGAAAGATTATAAGACTGAATCCAGGCACAGTGGGAATGAAGAGCCTCATGGATTGATTCAGATCCAGGCTTATCCTAATTGGTTAGCTATGTCTGTCCTGGACAGGCAATGACAGGAATGCTTTTTATTAACCTTAGCAAGAAATATACTCTATGGTACATTTCATGTCTATTTTAGAGAATTGTAGTACATCTCCTTGAAGAAGCTGCAAGAGTATTCTGTAATTTTCAGAAGCAGAAATAGAAGTTATCTTGACCAAGATAGGTTTTTAGAAACTTGATTTTTTTTAATGCTTTGGCCTAGCCTCTCATAATCTGCTTTTGATTATCCAAAACCAGTTGGAACAAATGGCCAGATGAGACACCCTGTCTGGGGAATGAATGGAGGTACCCATGCATTACTTCCTTACTCTCATGAGACAGGACTTGGAAGGTTTACTTTGTTTACCAGTCAATCAACTCATAATACATTGGTATGAAGTGCTTAGAGCTAGTTTTAAACTGGAAAGTTTATAATTTTCATTTGATGGGATCGACTCTGAGAGGTCTTTAAATCAGGCAGAAGTCATACAATTATTCAAGGCTATACAATCTTAAGGAGAAAGTTTGCCATATAATTATAATGTTGACTTCTATCCTTTGGGATTTATGATAAGTACCCTAAAGAGTTTCAGATACACAAATCTGTCTTTTGTTTGCTCATTTAATAGAGAATTCTAAGGTCCTAAGAACCTCAGAAACTTGAAGATTTGAACCATTGTTTACTTATCCATGAGGCTAATTTGCTTGAATTAAAGCTGGGGCCTTGGAATCACTGTTCATTACCATCTGACAGTGTACTTTATATTTGAGTAGGAGTTGGAATTTGGGGGTTCTGGACCTATTTTTTTAACTGGATCTATTCCTAAATTTAGACAAGTTGCTAAAGCATACTATATCTATTTTCCTTCCCAAACAATGGGATATTTAGTTCTGCCCTTTGACTGTACCTCAAGAATATTCCAGGAATCATAGACACTCCAGGAGATCCTTCAAGGCCATCTGGTGAAACTCACTCATGTTATTAGCATTGTTGATGTTAGCTAGGTTGTTACCTACCCTGTGCTTTTATGTTAAAGAGACTTAGGTATTCTCTGAAGCACAGAGATACCAATTATAGTCCCCAAAATCTGCAGAGACTCTGAAGAAGTCATTTTGGATGTGAAATACTATGTGATTTTTACCTAAATCCACAAAACAAGTTCACCCACTTTGGGATTTCTCAAATATCTGGAATAACTTAAGCAACAAAAACCACTGCCAGGGCATAAGTGTGTGTTGGCAGGTGACCAAAGCAGACTTTATACCCTTCAAGCCTTCTGTACTGTCTTCTCTGACATTCACTTGTTTTGTAAAATGCGAAAACAAACAAACAAAAACAGGAGTCATGTGTCATGGTTGCACTTTCCTTAAAATCTGTTAACTTCCAGAGGCCAGATCTGCACATCTTCAGAAAGAATATGATTTTATTGTAACTGATCCTCTCCTAAACTATGAATTTAGTGGACTTTCTTCATATAACTGGAACTGGTTTACTGTTTTTCTGTCAATGTCTCTTCTTTCTCCTTCTCAACCAATTTTCCCATTCTTTATTCCATACAAGCAATGGGGTAAGGGTGCAGATTTAACAACTAGATCTCCAAAGAAAAAAAGGAGCCCTGATTTGTGGGGTTTTCCAGTTTTTATGGGGTGAATACTCTCATTGTGGCTGTTTTCAAGCTGCCAACACGACATCATGAAACATCAGGTTGAGATGAGAAGCCCAGCAGCACACCCTTTTATAGCCTTACCATCACACAGAAGCAGTATATGGAAGTAAACTTAAGAAAATAGGTAATAGTAAAATGTAGTAAAATAATTAGGAAGTGATGAGTTTTGAGTATATGTTACCTGTTTACACCTAATTCATTTGTTTGTTCTTATAGTTTAATTTTTAGTAACGGTTATGTTTAGCAACTGGGTCACAAAGTTCCCGAAAATTTAACAGTTGGCTCTTATGAGCTGGTATGGACTGGTTCCAGCACACCATTGCACAAGATTTTCAGGACTAAAGTTCATTAATCCCCTGGGAATTCTTGAAAAACTGGACAGGGAAATGTAAGTGATTGTAAACTCTTACCCTGTACAAAATAAATTAAAGAGCAGGGAAGTGTCCATTTAATGTGCTTTATTTGGTGCCAGGTGAAAGCCCTGGCATTTGAGCACTTAATGCATAGATCATATCAACAGCAAAGAGTGAGAAGACCAGGCTTGCCAGATAGGCCACTCCTGAAAACATCAAATAGACTAAAAACTTTTCAAAAGAAAATAAACACAACTGAATATGAAACCAGAAGAATTTGGAGAGATACATTTTTACAAAGTTAATCTAGACAATATAAACACAGAGAGATAGTATTAAGTCTGTCTGGGAAGGCAATACTGTAGGTATCATTGTTCATTGTGTGTGAAATGAAAGAAGTAAAGAAGAAGGCCAAATGGAAACAGAGCCTTAGGGTTTGATGTATGTAGGTAGATTAAGAAAATATAATTTGTATTTACCTTGGCTACAAGTGAATGGGTCTGAGACCACCATAAGTCAGTCTTCAAAGCCTGGCTGATTGGTGAGAATAGCTCGAGGTGCTAGGAGGGAAGATGAATTTTACTATGTCTAGCAACAGTGGGATAAAAAAGTAAAAACCTTTTTCTATTCTCTTTCTGCAGTAATTGCCTCCAATCAGCATACTTCCTTACTCCCCACATCTTTGTTGATTCTGCTTTCTCTATTATAACCAAGTGTTTACCTGGAAATGTCCTTATCCATTTCTTGCATAATCCCCCTCACTGTGTCATCTCAACTTCTGCTGTCCTTGGGATTACAACTTGAGTATCAGTTCCAGGAACCTTCCTTAATCCCCAAGTCCTAGGTGGAAGACATACTGAGTTGAAATTGCTCACTAGTTTGTCTCAGTAGACTTAAACTCATTGTAGATGGAAGTGTCTTGTTCTATTTTATTCTATGTGCCTAGGAAAATCCTGATTATGTAATAGGTGCTCAGTAAGTGCTTTTTCTAAATTAGTAAAATAACGAATCAATGCCCACATTGACAACAGGATCTAACACAAGCCAAGATACAACATTTAAATTTATAGTGCACCTGATAACTTGGCAGAACAACTTGGGTGCTTCTGCTATATCTCTTTGAAACAGAACTCAAGGAACCTGAGAGTCTTTCCATTGCTTAATATACGTGGTAACATTTACATTACTAGATGATAAGACTGTCTTTGCTGCTCTTTCTGAATAAATGAGAGGGACAGTCAATTAAGGACCTTCTTTTGATGAACATACCTTCTGTTTGGCCTTCTTTATGTCAGTCCCTGTTATTCTTTCATCAGCTCCATTAATAATCCTTTTTTTCCTCCTTTCTCTAATTGCCTTTTGGGGATCCTTGCTAACCATACCAAGTATAATAGATAGTCTTTAATTATCTGGGTGAAATGAAGAAGGACAGTTGATCCCAATGCTAGCACTCACCATCTTTGAGCACCTCCCTTCACTTCCACCTAAATAATTAAATGCATGCTCCTTTCTCCTGCACTTTAGCACTCTGGCAACCACTGTTATCTGCATATTCGTGGAGACAAAATAAAATGGAGTAAGAAAAAATTACAGGTTAGACAGGTGGCTGGTGATAGGCTAAATTATTATCTGTGCAGAAAGCAAAATGTTGACATAGCCCTATTATACATTTCCAAAGACGTGAAATTCAGGTTCTAAATTAGAGGCAGAATTCCATTATGTAGCTTGATAATTTATTCTCAGGTGTGTGGGAGGTGTATGGAAGTAAAATCGCTTTAGCACCTGTAGAGTGGAGCTATTTAAGTTGGAAGATATGTCACATGTATGATTTTAAATGAGCAGTATGCCTTGTGCTTTGAGTTTTCAGAGATTTACTCCCTGTAGTCTATTAAACTAAACATGGGTGTTTGTCATTGCCCTCTTGAAGCAATGTAGGCACAACTGATGACAATCTGTCAAGAGTGAGAACTTTTGCTTCTTTTGTGACTCCACATTCCATATAGAGTGCCCCGTTGGCGTGGATGAGATGATCAGTCTTGATCTGCACTTTTTCTGCTTTATCTTATTACCTCTACCAAGTATGAGAGTCTCAGGTGCCCTCATTACTTGTTCAAAGCCTTTCAGAACAACATGAGCAAGCCTTCAGTATTGTGTTATGTGTTATCTCCTTAGTCATTGGAAATGGACATTTTGGAGGCCTGGGTATTTGTTAATGGTCTCTTCTCTCTTTGTTGAATTAAACAGCAACTTTTATAATAGTCAATAATTTAATACCTTGAGATTCCAAAATGAGTTTATATTCAACCTCTTAAAAAGATCAAAAATCTTAACTCTCTCTCCTATTTTGCTTCATGTAGAATTTTATCTCTGTCAATCCTTTAGGACTCCACTGAGAAGTTTAAAACAGTTTACACACATTGTGTCCACTTAAATCTCAGGAGTGTTGGTTCAAAATATTTTATTTGCATAAAAGTCATTAATAAAATCTGTGGTAATTATTTTCAATGCAGCCTTTAGAACATTGTTTCTTAGAGCATGGGCCAGTCTTTTTGCATCTTACCTGGAGAACTTGCTTAAAATGCAGATCCTTGGGCCTCACACTAGATATTCTGAATCAAATATCTAGAGGTAGGATCTGGGAATCTACATATTTAACAGGTTCCTAGGTGACACTGATATACTTTGTAGAAGAAGGACCATAAATTTAGAATATTAAAAAAAGTAAAATGCAAGAAACAGAGCTTTCCCCCATTGCTGCTATGAGCTGAGAAAAGTGTATTATTGGGCAGCCATGTAGGTAGGTATGTGTGGCAGAACCTGGGATGTGGTATAGCAGTTTGGGACAATCTCTAAACATTGGTAGACTTATGAATCAATAGCAGAATGGCCTACAATTGAACATTTATATTGTACAGGAAGTGGCCTATTGTAGAACAGTCAGACTCAATGATAGAGATGGGACAGAACAAATAAGTTTCCTGGGCCCCAAGTAATGTGTGCATTTCTTCTCATGATGTCTATTGAGTAGGTGATATAAGGACCAGAATTTCTTAGACCCATGCATGCATTCATTCATTGACAGATAGTTTATTGGGCACTTACTTTGTTTCAGGTGCTATGCTAGAATTTGGTAATATACATGTGAACAAAATATGTATGTTCTTTGCCTTTATGGGGCTTATGGAAGCATGGGGAGGAAGAAATTAAATAGCTAATATCAGAACCCTAATAGACAATCTATCTATTAAACAGATAATCTTAGAATAAGTACATAGTGACAACTTGTGGTAAATGCTTTGAAGGAAAAGTACATGGTGCTAAGAGCTTATGACAACAGGATCTAATACAAGCCAAGATATAACATGTAAATTTATAGTGCAACTGAAAACTCAGCAGACTAACTTGGATGGTTCTCCCACATCTCCTTTTTATATATAACAAATATCATCAAAATAATAGCTACCTTTATTGAGTGCCAACTATCTGTCATGGTACCATGGAAAATTTTACAAATGTTTTCTCAGTTATCCTTCACAATGACTTTATAAGGCTTCTAAAGCTATTAAATGCTTCAACTGGGATTCACATCTAGTCTCTCTGATCCCAGTGCCTATATTCTATTCACTGCAGTACATTAGACAAATATCATAGATTCATAGAGTGTTCACACTGGATAGCACATCAGAAATCGTCTGGCCCAGAATTCAGCTCTTCATTTTATAGAAACCAAAACAATTATTATGTAAATGGACTGAACTCCCCAATCAAAAGACATAGACTCTCTGAATGGATGAAAAAAACAAAACCCATTGATCTTTTGCCTACAAGAAACACAATTTGCTGGGTGCGGTGGCTCACGCCTGTAATCCCCAGCACTTTGGGAGGCCGAGGTGGGCGGATCACGAGGTCAGGAGATCGAGACCATCCTGGCTAACATGGTGAAACTCCGTCTCTACTAAAAATACAAAAAGTTAGCCAGGCGTGGTAGGGGACGCCTGTAGTCCCAGCTACTGGGAGGCTGAGGCAGGAGAATGGCGTGAACCCGGGAGGCGGAGCTTGCGGTAAGCCGAGATTGCGCCACTGCACTCCAGCCTGGGCAACAAAGTGAGACTCCTTCTCAAAAAAAAAAAAAAAAAAAGAAAGAAACACAATTTACCTATAAAGACACGCATAGAATGAAAATAAAGGGATGGAAAGAGATATTCCATGCCAGTGGAAGCCAAAAAAGATCAGGAGTCATTATACTTATATCAGAAAAAATAGATTTCAAGATAAAAACTATAAGAAGAGACAAGGTCACTATATAATGATAAAGGGGTCGATTCAGCAAGAGGATATAACCATTTAAATACATATGCACCCAGTACTGGAGTACCCAGATATATAAAGGAAATATTACTAGAGCTAAAAAGAGAGATGGGCCCTAATAAGATAATAGCTGGAGACTTCAACATCCCACTTTAAGCATTGGACAGACCTTCCAGACAGAAAATCAACAAAGAAACATCAGACTTCATTTGCACTATATGGATCTAATAGATATTTACAGAACATTTCATTCCAAGAGCTGCAGAATACACATTATTTTCCTTGACACATGGATCATTCTCAAGGATAGACCACACATTAGGTCATAAAACAAGATAAAACATTCAAAAAACTGAAATAATTTAGAATTAAGAATAAGCATCTTCTCTGACCACAAGGGAATAAAGCTAGAAATTAATATCAAGAGGAAACTATACACATACATGCAAATTAAACAATATGCTTCTGAATGACCAGTGGGTCAGTGAAGAAATTAAGAAGGAAACTGAAAAATTTCTTGAAACAAATGATAATGGAAACATAACATACTAAAACCCATGGGATACAGCAAAAGCAGTACTAAGAGAGAAGCTTATATACCAGTGCCTATATCAAAAAAGTGGAAAAACTTCAAATAAACAATCTAGTGATGCATCTTAAAGAACTGGAAAAGCAAAAGTAAACTGAACCCAAAATAGTAGAAGAAAAATAATAAAGATCAGAACAGAAATAAATTAAATTGAAACGAAAAAGAAAATACAGCAGATCAATGAAACAGAAATTTGGTTTTTTGAAAAGTTAAACAAAATTGACAAACCTTTAGCTAGACTAGGGAAAAAAGAGAGAAGATCCAATTAAAACCAGATATGAAAATGGAGACATTACAACTGAGAACTGCAGAAATTCACAGGACCATTAGTGGCTAGTATGAGCAACTATATGCCAATAAATGACACATAAAACCTTCCAAAATTGAACCAGGAAGCAATCCAAAACCTGAACAGACCAATCATAAGTAATGAGGTTGAAGCCATAATAAAAAGCCTTCCAGTAAAGAAAAGCCCAGGACCTGATGGCTTCACTGCTAAATCCTGCAAAACATTTAAAGAAGAACAAATACCAATCCCACTCAAACTATTCTGAAAAATAGAGGAGGAGGGAATCCTTCCAAACTCATTCTATGAGGCCAATTTTATCCTGACAATAAGACCAGACCAAAGACTCATCAAAAAAGAAAACTAAGCCAGGCATGGTGGATCACACCTGTAATTCCAGCACTTTGGGAGGCTGAGGCGGGTGGACCACTTGAGGTCAGGAGTTCAAAGACCAGCCTGGCCAACATATTGAAACCCCATCTCTACTAAAAACACAAAAATTAGCCAGGTGCGGTGGCACATGTCTGTAATCCCAGCTACTCAGGAGGCTGAGGCATGAGAATTGCTTAAACCCAGAAGGCAGAGGTTACAGTGAGCTGAGATCATGCCCCTGCACTCTAGCCTGGGTGACAGAAAGAGATTCTGTTTCAAAAAAAGAAAAAAAAGAAAAAGAAAACTACAGGCCAGTATCTCTGATGAATATTGATGCAAAAATCCTCAACAAAATAGAGCAAACCAAATTCAACAATGTGCTAGAAAGATCATTCATCATGACCAAGTAGGATTTATCCCTGGAATGCAAGAATGGTTCAACATGTGCAAATCAATCAACATGATACATTATATCAACAGAATGAAGGATAAAAACGCTATGATCATTTCAAATGATGCTGAAAAATAATCTTCAACATCCCTTCATGATAAAAAAAAATACCCTCAAAAAAACTGGGCATAGGTTGAGTGCAGTGGCTCATGCCTGTAAACCCCAGAGCTTTGGGAGGCCAAGGTGGGCAGATCACTTGAAGTCAAGAGTTAGAGACCAGCATGGCCAATATGGTGAAACCTTATTTGCCTCTGGTAAATATACAAAAATTAGCTGGGCATGGTGGTGCATGCCTGTAATCCCACCTGTTTGGGAGGCTGAGGCCAGAGAATCACTTGAACCCAGGAGACAAAGGTTGCAGTGAGCTGAGATCGTGCCACTGCACTCCAGCCTGGGTGACAGAACAAGAGTTTATCTCAAAAAAAAACTGGATATAGAAGGAACATACGTCAACATAATAAAAGCTATATATGACAGATCCACAGCTAGTATCATACTGAATGGGTAAAAACTGAAAGCCTTTCCTCTGAGATATGGTACGTGACAAGGATGTCCACTGTCACCACAGTTATCCAACATAGGACTGAATGACCTAGCTAAAGCAATCAGACAAGAAAAATATATAAAGGAACATCTTGGAAAGGACAAAACCAAATTATCCTTGTTTGCTGATATGACCTTATATTTGAATAAGGTCATATCTAAAGACTCCACAAGAAAAGTACTAGAACTGAAAACCAAACTCAGTAAAGTTGCAGGCTACAAAATAAACATACAAAAAACAGTAGCATTTTTATATGCCAGCGGTGAACAACGTAAAAAAGAGATTTAAAAAGTAATCCCATTTACAATAGCCACACGTAAAATTAAATACCTAGGAATTAATCAAAGAAGTGAAGGATCTCTATAATGAAAACTATAAAACACTAATGAAGGAAATTGAAGAGGACACCAAAAAATGGAAACATATTTCCAATCTACAGATTCAATGCAATCTCTATCAAAATACCAATGACACTCTTCACTGAAATAGAGAAAACAATTCTAAAATTTATATGGAACCACCAAGCACCCAGAATAACCAAAGCTATTCTACACTAAAAGAACAAAACTGGAGGAGTCACATTACCTGCCTTCAGATTATATTGTAGAGCTATAGTAACCAAAACAGCAGGGTACTGGCAGAGACAGACACAGAGACCAATGGAACAGAATATGGAACCCAGAAACAAATCTACACATCTACAGTGAAATCATTTTTGACAAAAGTGCCAAGAACATACACTGACAAAAGACAATCTCTTCAATAAATGTTACTGGGAAAATGACATCCATATACAGAAGAATGAAACTAGACCCCTATGTCTCATCATATACTAAAACAAAAATCAAATCAAAATGGATTAAAAACTTAAATTTAAGAGCTCAAACTATGAAACTACTACTAAAAAAAACATTGGGGAAAATCTCTAGGACACTGGTCTGGTCAAAGATTTCATGAGCCATACCCCACAAGCACAGGCAACCAAGGCAAACATGGACAAAAGAAATCACGTCAAGTTAAAAAGCTTCTGCAAAGCGAAGGAAACAATCAACAGAGTTAAGAGACAACCCAGAGAATGGAAGAAAACATTTGCAAACTATCCCTCTGATAAGGGATTAATAACCAGTGTATATAAGGAACTCAACTCTGTAGGAAAAAAATCTAATAATGTCATCAAACAATTGGCAAAATATTTGAATACAAAAGAAGACATAGCTGGGCACAGTGGCTCACGCCTGTAATCCCAGCACTTCGGAAGGCTGAGGTGAGTGGATCACCTGAGGTCAGGAGTTCAAGACCAGCCTGGGCAACATGGTGAAACCCCATCTCTACTAAAAATACAAAAATCAGCTGGGTGTGGTGGTGCATGCCTGGAAACCCAGCTACTTGGGAGGCTGAGGCAGGAGAATTGCTTGAACCTGGGAGGCAGACATTGTAGTGAGCTGAGATTGCACCATTGCACTCCAGCCTGGGTGACAGAGCGAGACTCCCTCTCAAAAAAAACAAAAAACAAAAAAAAACACACATACAAAAGGCAAACAGGCATGTGAAAAGGTGCTTAACATCATTAATCATCAGAGAAATGCAGATCAAAACTACAATGAGATATCATCTCACCTGAGTTAAAATGGCTTATATCCAAAAGATAGGCAATAGTGAATGCTGGTGAGGATGTGGAAAAAAGGGAACCTTTGTAGTAGATGATACTAGACCCCTGTTAGTGGGAATGTAAATTAATACAACCACTATAGAGAACGGTATGGAGGTTCCTCAAAAAACTAAAAATAAAGCTACAATATGGTCCAGCAGTCTTACTGCTGGGTATATACCTCAAAGAAAGGAAATCAGTATATTGAAGAAATAACTGTACTCCTATGTTTGTTGCAGCACTGTTTACAGTAGCCAAGATTCAGAAGCAACCTAAGTGTCCAACAGATAAATGGATAAAGAAAAATGTGGTACAAATACACAATGGAGTACATTCAGCCACTAAAAAGAATGAGATCCAGTCATTTTCAACAACAGGGATGGAACTGGAGATCATTAAGTGAAATAAGCCAGGCACAGAGAGACAAATATCACATGTTCTTACTTATTTGTGGGATCTGAAAATCAAGTCGATTGAATTCATGGACATACAGAGTAGAAGGATAGTACCAGAGTCTGGGAGGGAGAGTGGGGGTTTCAGGGAGGGAGATGGCGATGGTTAATGAGTACAAAATAAATAGAAAGAATGAATAAGACGTAGTATTTGATAGCACAATAGGGTAACTATAGTCAATAATAACTTAATCGTATATTTAATAATAAAGAGTATAATTGGATTATTTGTAACTCAAAGGAAAAATACGTTCTCCAGGATGTGCTTATTTCACATTGCATGCCTGTATGAAAACATCTCATGTACCCCATAAATATATATATCTACTATTTACCCACAAAAATAAAAAAATACAAATAGTGTTAATGTATAATGAGGGAAAAAACACAAGGGCTAAGCACCTACCAAAATTCATATCCAAACTAGCTGGTAGCACATCTGGGTCTAGAACTCAGGTCTTGAGTTCCAATCCAAAGCTCTTGCCCTGCTACCTTGTTGCCTCTGTATATCATAATTATTTGTATCCTGCTGGGAATTGAACATTTAATTGAGTCTCTGTGCTAGGCTTTGAAAACTGGTTTAAGCTGCAGAAATAATTCCCTGTCATCAACATTTTTGCTCTACTGCTCTTATTTACCGTTGTCTCTGTAGTCACCTTCTAAGTGTTCAAAATCTACCTTATGAACCTTAATAGAAATGTACTCCTTTGTTGTTGTTGTTGTTGTTGTTGTTGTTGTTGAGACGGAGTCTCGCTCTGTTGCCCAGGCTGGAGTGCAGTGGCATGATCTCGGCTCACTGCAAGCTGCACCTCCTGGGTTCACGCCATTCTCCTGCCTCAGCCTCCTGAGTAGCTGGGACTCCAGGCGCCCGCCACCACACCCGGCTAGTTTTTTGTATTTTTTAATAGAGACGGGATTTCACCGTGTTAGCCAGGATGGTCTCGATCTCCTGACCTCATGATCCGCCCGTCTCGGCCTCCCAAAGTGCTGGGATTACAGGCTTGAGCCACCGTGCCCGGCCGAAATGTACTCCTTTTTAAGTGAAAATAATACCCTGTTGGCACACCCTTTGTAAGAAATGTACTTTTTAGTTATATTTTCCATAGTGGAAATTGACATATTTTTTCTGTTTTTCACCCTGGGGTACAGCAATCCCAAGGGCAATAACAAGGTGCCTAGGACCCGTAGGCTAGCAGGAGAAACATGACACATCTTCCTAGAGCATTAATTTAGTCAATGGCAAGTGTTTTTAACCTCTTTCTTTAACATTATAGCAAACATCAATATTTATAGAGTAGCATGCAAAATTAGAATAAAATTGTTAAGATAAATAGAAGTCTTCAAAGAAATCACGTGCTTGCAACCAAGTGCTTCAGACTAACATCCTCAAAAGCGTACTACATCCTTTTCATTTCCAACACGCTCATTCACCCACTCTCCCAACGCGTTCACTCTTCTCTGCCTATAAAGGTAACTTGATGAAAACAATGAGATAAAATGTGCCTTAACCTTTATTACACTCTCTGGACTTTTCTGTTCCTAAAGGTGTCATGTAGAGGAAACATCTTGGGGTTTGGAATCACTGAGACTTGAGTTTGAAACTTAAGACCAAAACTTTCTAGATGTGGGACTTCTATACTGTGATCCTCAGGTTTTTTAGCTGTGTAATGGAGATGTGATTGTGTACACCATAGGCTATGTTAATGATTAAATAGGAGTCATGTAAAGTACCAAGTGTGGTATCGGGGGCATAGGCAGCATTGGAGACAGGACAGTTGATTATGATCACATAAATCATAATTACTTATTTGTCAGATGGCAGGCAGAGGGCAGGGGCGTGGGGTGTGGCCAGGAAAAGAGAAAGTTATTGGTCCAAGAAGGGTTGCCCCAATGTCTTGGCTTCTGTAACATTGAAATAAGATGTAAGAGTGAAGGACACATATGCACACATGCATAAATACACATGCATGCATGTATACACACATACACACACATTCACATACCTGCATTTGTGGGAAGAGGGGAGAAGCAAATAATAGGTGGGAAAGACTGGATCGCGGGAGAGAGGCTTGAGAAGCTTGAAGCTTTTGAGACGTGAGGAGTATGAATCAATCTGTCATGAGAAGACCAAGAGTCACCTTTCCATCTTGTTTTTTCCCATCAAACACTACACTAGTTTATGTGTAAAAAAGTTAAGGAAACAATTGGGATATGATTTTTTTTTCTCCCACAGACACTTTATGTTAACTCTAGTCTTTATTTCTTCTGAAAACAACTGCTGCAAACCTGATTATTTGTGATGTCAAGATCAGAAAATACATAGTGCCAAGGATTTTCGTGACTCTTGGATTTTGCCCTAACTTTGAACTTTTCTGTTTTCCAGTTTGTTTCCCACTTCCTGTTTCCATGGCCAAGAGCTTTAAAAAGATCAGAAAATAATTATCACATAATACTAAGCTCATCGGAAAAATGGTTTTATGAGTCAAGTGCAAATTAATCAGAATTATATGTCTTAAAATATTTTCAGAGGCTATATATAACTTTTCAGGCCCCCAAAAAACGGATTTGGCTTATCTGAGCTGTAGAAACTACTGTCAGTTGATGAAACCAGCCAGCAAATTCCTATACTCTGTGTGCATTGTTTGTAAGTGTCTCCCACACACACCCACAGTACAGGAGGCCCAAACAACAGTTCTATGTGGATCCCCCTTCAGTCTGCCTCTTCCAGGGAAAAATTGAAGAGAGGCCAATTGTTCTGAAGATCAGAAGGGGGTTGTGCTTGGCTGCTGGCCTGTGGAAGAGAGAATGAATTCCATACCCTCCTCCAGAGAAGATATTCCGCCCACCTCTGTTCAGCTGCCACCTGCAGCTCATGCCACTGATCTCAGCACACTTTAGGAATGAGAAGATAAGCATCCCAGCATCACCTCCTCTAGCTATGGAGAAGATGACTTCATTCATTCTATCTTTCAGTAACATCTCCATGAGTTTCTTGATTAAGCCTATAAGGAGTTTTGAGATCTTTATACTTAAAAACTTTTTAATGTTATTTCTAAAAATAAAAATATTGCAGATAAGTGAGAACCTCCCCGAACAGCATCCCCTCATGGCTGTATCCTGCTTTTCACTCAGATATCCTTGTCTAGGCCTCTCCTCATTATACCTTTTGAGAATATTCAGAGATATCTATCCCTTTAAGGAACTGGAACTGGGTGGAGGTGACAAAGCTCTCAGAAATGCTTACTTTTTTTTCTTCCCGGCTAAACATCTCTGAACATTGCATCACAGCCAGATCTGCCATGGTACATTCTTACCTAGCTTAAAGGCATCATGGCTGGCCTGCCTTGGAGAGAAGATCCACTGATCTTCTCAATAGTGTATGACTAAAGCATAGAGGAAGGAAAATGTTGACAGTTGTGAACAAAGATAGGGGTGATTTAAACTGGATGCAGGTAATTGTCAGGGCTAAAAGCTTAGGCTCAATGAATCATGCTTTCCTCAAAGAGAAATCATGAGGTATGGGGCCCTTAGGAACTTGTTCTACTTTATGGCACCAGGGTAAGGTGAAAAGAGAGGTATGGAAAGGGGAACTAATAAGTACCTTTTGAGCATTAGCTTCCAAAGAAACTATTTGGTTTCACGTAGTAACGAGTGTAGATAAATTTGCTTCTCTACTGAATTGGCTGTCATTTTATAGATACAACCATAATTAGGATCATTTGTTTTCATGATATGTACTTTTAGATGACAGTTGTCTGTCCAGAGGGTCAATAACTGAGGCCAAGAGCACTTGGCATGTGGAATGAATCATTGGTGCCTATCTCCCTTTTAACAGGAGAGATAAGTTGAGAATTTGAGGCTAAGTGCAGAATTTCCTAAGACTCTTCCTAGCCACGGGCAGTTGCTTACAGAATGTGGTAAGTAGAGCATTTCCTCATTCAACAAGTATTTACCGAGTTGGGCACTGTGCTAGATGCTGGGGGTAAACAGAAGAGGCATATCCCTGACCCCATGAAGTCTATAGATCAGCGGAGGGAGGCACATCAAATATATTCCCTGGCAGCTGGAACACCCAGACTTTCTGTGGGCCCCCAGCAGCTTCAGTAAGAGCTCTGGTTTCTCAACTGCCTGTCAAGAGTGTCTTCAAAGTCTGGCCCACTGGCCGGCTGTATCATTATCTTCTGGGAAGCTTGTTTACAATGCATATTTCTATGACTAATCCCAGTTTTAAAAAATAAAAATCTCTGGCTTTTTAGCAGGCTTTCCTAAATATTTCTGATGCCATAAATTCTATCTTTGCACATTTTGATGATGATAAGGCTTTACAATGTTTCTGCAAGAGAGAACACATGAGAAAGCATGTTGATTTGTGGGGAACACCAGATTTGTGGTTTTCAGACACAACTTTAAATGTTGGTTCCTCTAGTTACAGCTTTGTTTTTGAGTCTTAATTTTTTCATCTTTTAGCTTATTGGAGGGTTCATGTATTAGTGCCAAGTCCAGAGTCTGTGCTTACTTCTTTTGGCTTCTGTATTTAATTAGTAACTAGTTACTCATAAACAATGTTAAAACAGAAGCTATTGACAGGGAGAAGAAATTTGTATTATTTATCAATAATAGATAAAGTACTATTGCTCACAATATATTTTAAAAGAATTTCTACAAATCAGTAAGCCAAGACAAATAACCACCTAGAAGAATGTGCAAAGGACGTGAACAGGCAAGTCATAAAGAAGGCAACCTGAACCAGAACAAACTCAATAATTTACAAGAAGATGAAAATTAAAACAACACAAGACACCTTTTATTGTAATATGTCAGACTGGCAAAAATTAAGACATCTGACAATATTGAGAGTTGTCAGGATGCAGGTGCAATGGTACTGTCCTGTGTTACTCTTGGGAATGTAATTTGATAGACCTGCTTTCAAGATATACTGACATCATCTAGTAAAATTCAAGATTTAATACTAAAGTCTCCATAATTCTACTTCTATGGATATACCCAACAGAAACTTTGGTATACGTGCACAGAGTCATATAATACAGTGGGTATTGTAGCATTGTTTGTAAGGGTACAGAATTGGAAACAATATAAATGTCCATTTTTAGAGGAATATTTAAATAAAATGAGTGGTTGAAAGCAATGACCTACATCAACTGGTTATATTTTAAGAACATTATGTTGAGTGAAAATAAGGAGAAAGAGAACACTCGGTATGAATCATTTATGTAAACAAAAAAGAACAAAATTATATATATATTGTTTTCTGATGCATGTTATATGTGTATAATTTTTAAAATTGAGAAAGAATCATACAAAATTTATGATATTTCTTGTCGGAGAAGGATAATGGAAAAGGGATGGGCTAAAAAAGATGTTTGACTATGTCTGGCATTTAATTCCATTAAGAAAATACCAAAACCTGGAAGAAATACAGTCAAATGTTAACAGTTGTTACATCTGGACCGTAGAACTGCAACTGTTTGTTGTTAGATTGTTCTTTGTAGTTTTCTGCAACATTCGTGCTTTTGAAATTTTTAAAAGGAAATCAATGACGCTTCATTGTTGAGTAGCTGAAGAAACTCCATTTGGGTAGATGAGATGGTGGTTGCTAACCTGGACTGCAATGACTGGTACTGGTGTATCTACTGACTGGGGGTTCTGGGGTTGGCTGGGGAGTATTGGAGGTCCCCAAAAGACTTTCAGGACCCACCCATGGAGAGGAGACCCCAAGAGTATGAACCATGTTGGTAGTATAATTGTATTTGTTTCTAATGCTCTCAGCTACTGTTTATGTAGACAGTGAAATTACCAGTCAGAGACCCAGGGAATAAATAGCTCTTTTTCTTCTCGTCCACACCCCCCGTTCTCACCCTGCGTCTGCCTGTGGTTTGGCAGTCACAGCTGACTGCTTTACAGTTGGCTGCTCCTCTTGGTTTCTATTTTATCTTCCTGTCTGGTAGGTGGTTGCCGTGGGAGTATGAAGGAGGCAAGCAAAGAAGAAAAGAAAGAGAGAGAGAATGTAATTGACTCTAGATAAAGAAGAGCCATTTCTTGGCTTTTCGTTCAAAAGATCAAGTTTTATGATCGGAAGAAAACATGATTTTAGAGATGAAGGTACTGGGAATTCTAACTTCCAGGTGCCTGAGCAGTTTTGTAGTGACCCTTAAGTTCTTTGCAGCCCGTCCTCCAGAAATACTGTTCATACACACACACACACACACACACACACACACACACACACACACACACACACACACACACACACACACATTCCACTCCTGCCTCCTACACTTCAGTAAAACCCCCTGCTTGTTTGGACAGCATCCACATCTGTGAATGGAAACCAGTGTGTTCAAAAGAGTAAAGTAGAGGCACCACATTCGTTTTAAAGTGCTTCCTCATACACGCATTTAACTTCCAACCTCCAAATGACACAACTCAAAGAAAAGAAAGGGTTTAGCTATTTGTCTTGACCATTAATGTGTAGTCAAAAGACCTTTGGCATTGATATACCACATAGGTTTTTCTCTTCTTCCAAAGAAGGTAGGTGTTTCTAGATTCTGTCCTGCTAGGAAAGAGATGCCTTGGTATAGTATAAAGCTGTGGTTTCCCAAAAGTGTGGTTCTAGGACCAGCAGCATCAGTGTCACTTGTGAACTTGTAAGAAACACATATTCTTGGGCCCTGTCTCACATTACTACTGGTTGAAGGTACAACAGTCTGTGTTTTGAACAAGCCCTGTGGGTGATTCTGATGCCTGTTAAAGTTTAAGAACCTGTGTTATCAAGAACCAGCACTAAGCCAGAAACCAGAAGAGAAAAAATTCAGGTCTCAACTCCTATACTTAGCATCTGTGCCACCTTGGGCAAATAACTTGTTAGGATTCAGTGGTTTTTATTTAGCATAAACCCAGCAACTGTTTAGTGAATAAGTAATGCCAATGAAAGTTCTCTGAAAACCATTAAGTCCTATACAATTTTAGTTATTATTGTTGTTATCTCATCTGGGGAGCAGTTTTGTTTGCTAAAATCATCTGCTCCAGTTGAAGCCTCTTTCCTGCTTCTCTTAGAAGGTGTCTTTTTACCATCCAGGAAGAGTTGCCAGCTTTTGTAAATACAAATAAAGGACATACAATTACATTTATATTTCAGATATACCACAAGTATTTGTTGAAACATACATGTCCCAAATATTGAATGGACATCATTGTCCTAAAAAAATGACTTGTTGTTTCTGACAAGTCTTATATTTAATCTGGACACTGTATCTCTGAGGTCTTTTGTTAAGGTTATGGCCCAGGTTTTATTGATTTCAAAATACTTGTGTATAAGAATGAATGTCTTAAACAACCAGTAACAGGAAATCTCACAGTGGTTTTAACAAATAGAATTTCTTTGTCTTACACAGCAGGTAGTCTTGCAGGGAGGTGATTCTAGGAAGGATTCAGTGGCTCAAAGACATCAAGGATCTTGTTCTGGGTTCCTGCGATCCTCTTGGTCTTTCTTTCATTGTTACAAAATGGCTGCAGTGGCTCTACGGCTCAGATTCTCACAGAACTTTCTTGTCAAACAACTTTATAATATAGTCAGAAAGAACAGTTTATTTCTAAGAGTCTTTCCAGTGAACCGGAAACAATATCTAGTTTTCCCAGTCTCTAGATTGAAGTTAACCAAGTGTTGTCTCCCAATGTTGACCCAGCATCTATTAAGTGCCTACTATAGACCAACCCCTGTGCTTAGTGTTAGAGAGACAGAGATGTGTAATGTAAAGTTCTTATCCTCCAGGAGCTTATAATTCTACTCAGGGAGGCAGAAATGAGTCAAATGAATTGATATTGCTAGATACATGCTATGTTAGAATTAAGTTCCCTGTGTAATGGAAACTCCAGAGAGCGCTTTCCTCAAGCCAGGAGTTTAGGAAAGATCCCTTGAAGAAATGCTACCTAGCTTACAGTAGATGCCTGGGATTCTGTGAGAATGAGATCGCCTTATATGTAGTTTCTGGCACATAGTAAGGAGCAATGGATGTTAGCTCTTGTAATGATTAGTATCCTTATGGAAGCTGGTGGTTGATGTGTCATGTGGGTGTTCATCTTTTATTGGCTGATCTAAAGTAGGGGGTACAACCAGTGTTACCTTTCACAAGGTTAGGAAGTTGGACAAGGAGTGGTGAAAATGAGTAGAAAATAATCAGATGGCAGAACCAGGGAAACTAAAATCCATAGCTCTAAAGAGCCACCGAATCAGTGCTTCTCAACACTTTTATAGTGTATGTTCCTTTATATATATGTGTGTGATCCTCATATGATTATTAATGTATTAATGCTAATTGAAATTTAAAATAAAACCAAGACTGTAACTAAAACAAGTCAAAACAATGGGAAAATCTGTTTTGTTTTCAACCTGTAACACAGCTTCCCTCACTTCAAAAAGCCCATTCAGATACCCTCCCTTCTGCCTACTCTGTAAATAAATTATTGCTTTGGAGATCAGATGAATTAGCAGTTTTTTTATTCTGTGATTTTCCAGGTCCCTGGAGGGTGCCATAAAGGCTACTGAAGGGAAGGCCCAATTTTCTGTAATTTGATGTCTAAACAACCTTACACACCTCCTCCCGCAGTACATACATACATACACACACACACACACACACACACACACACACACCCCAAATGGGACTTTTATTTAGCCAAGGCAAGAGAGTCAGATTATCTGTCATCTTCGAGCTGTGTGGACTCAGGCAAGTTTCTTAACTTCTTTGTACCTCAGTATATTTATCTGTAAAACAGGAATGACAATAACATTTCCTATTTTATAGTATTATTAAGAATGGCAATTAAATGAGGTAATTCACCTAGAGTACTTAGCACAAAGCCTGGCAGATTCTATTTATGTAACAGCTTTGAATTATTAATAGTACCATTTTGATTATTAGATATTGGAGGTTTGAATATGATTTATCTCAACAACAAAGAGTTCCACTGCAGGGGAAAAAAATAAAAGGCTATGGTTGTAGTCAAATTTCCTTCTATTGCTGAAGCCATTGAGGTTAAAGATGTGAAATGACTTGTCCAAGGTCTTTTGGTTAGTGGTAGATTTAGGTTCAAACATCAGATCCCAGACTATTACTGCAAAGCTTGTATAAACTCACAGTTCACAAGGCTTCACTGCTCAAAACAATTTTCACTTGAATTATTATAAACTAGCACCAGATAGCAACAGCCCATAAAAATATATTTCAAACACTGGTTTCTATGCTTTGAGGTCTGATGTAAACAGTAGATATACCTACTATCTAGATAATTATATAATAATTAATATTATTATATTAATTATGGGTAGACATTAATATGTCTACATATTAACAGGCCCACCAATAGGCTACCCATCCAAGTCTCTTTTCAATTACTACCCCATTCTCAGTTTCGCTATCATCATCCTAGAGAACAATCCCTCCTCCTAACAGACTGAACTCTTGCTAATCCACTAAACACATTTTGAGAAGTGGGTGATATGATTTGGCCGTGTCCCCACCCAAATCTCATCTTGAACTGTAGCTCCCATAATTCCCACGTGTCATGGGAGGGACCCAGTGGAGGTTAATTGAATCATGGGGGTGGTTTCTTCCCATGCTGTTCTCGTGATAGTGAATAAGTCTCATGAGATCTGATGGTTGTATAAATGGGAGTTCCCTTGCACAGGCTCTCTTGCCTGCCACCATGTAAGACATGACTTTACTCTTCATTCACTTTCTGCCATGATTATGAGTCCTTCCCAGCCATGTGTAACTGTTAGTCAATTAAACATCTTTTCTTTATAAATTGCCCAGGCTTGGGTATGTCTTTATTAGCAGTGTGAGAACAGACTAATACAATGGGCTTAAAAAACTAATAAACTTTCTCCGAAAGAGAAAGTCACCATACTCCTCATAGGTATTTCCATTCTCATGGGCTCCCAGTTTAGAAACCCAGAATTTATCTTTAGCTCTTCTTTCTCTTGCCCACGTTCCTGCATTACTTTCTACAGAATGTTCAAAGATTGTTTCCTAGACCTGAGTCTGCTTGGTTTCACTAACTTAATCTCCTCCATCAGTCAGGTCATTCTCCTTGCTGGACCCAGTGGGTAATAATTTCATCCAAACTGGGCTTAGACAATAGGAGCTATTGTGTCACATGACAGGAACCCCAAGAGAGCACTTATAGAGTTGATTCAGTGGCTCAATATCATTAATGGTGCTGGGGCAGCTTCTCTATAATTTTCTTGTGTCTCCTTCATAGTACAAAGTGGCTACCGTAACTCCAAGGATATGTCCTTTCAGAATAGGGACCTAGTCCTAGGGAGAACAGACCCTTGTATATTGTTCTTTATTCATGATAGAGGAAAACCTTTCTCAGAGTCCGTCAGTAGCCTTACCCTTTTGTGCCAGGGTGGGTGCAGTTGTCCATGCCCTGGTTTCAAAGGCAACTGGGAGACTCCGTGGTGGGGGATGGGCTGTGCCAGGTAGGCAAAAGGGAGGGAGGAATGGTTGTTCAGCAGGTATGTTAGCTTACTAGGGTTACCCTAGCAAAATATCTCAGACTAAATGGCTTAAACAGCAGAAATGTATTTTCTCACAGTTCTGGAGGCTGAAAGTCCAAGATTAAGATGCCAGCAGGGTTGGTTTCTTCTGAGACTTCTCTCCTTGGCTTGTGGATGTTCCTCTTCTCACCCCATATGGTCTTTCCTTTGTATACGGACACCAGTCAGATTGAATTAGGGCTCATGGCCTCATTTTAACTTAGTCACCCATTTAAAGGCAATATCTTCACACACAGTCACATTCTGAGGTACGAAGCATTAGAGCTTCAATGTATGAATTTTGAGAGGAGACCCAATTCAGTCCATAACAATAGGCAAACAGCTTTGCTTGTCATACAGAGACAAGGTTCCTTCTACCCACCCTCGAACCTTCCTTCCTATAGAGAATCACCTTCTCCTCTCTAGGCATTTAAAATACACTCATTATCCAAAATGGATCCAAATGGGACTACAGGAGTCCCCGCCTTTACCTTTCCTCATCTTCCCCAACTACTTCGATTGAACTCTGCCTCCATTCATATGTATGTATCTTTATCATTGAAGATTTGTTAGCCTAGGAAAATTTGATTAGAGCTGAACAAATTTATAGACAAATCATGACAAATTACACAGTATGAATGCTTGTTTAGACAAAACCTAGGTTTTAATTTCAGTGATCTTTGGCTGAAGTTGGGGAAAGCCTCCTCATGCTGAGATGGGAATGTGATCTGAAGTCTACTAAAACCTGCATGTTAATTCATCAATGTTACATGCTGAAGTGGGAACTTGAGGAGAACTTGGAGTTCAGTATGGGATCTCCTAAAGGGACTTTAGAATATGAAGCTGGAAAAGGAGTCTTTAGTTCAAAGGGAGAATTGATTGGATACTTTTTTGTATAATGTTGGATTCCTGATCAGAAGATTCTCAACAGGCCGGGCGTGGTGACTCATGCCTGTAATCCCAGCATTTTGAGAGGCTGAGGGTCATGGATCACTTGAGCTCAGGAATTTGACACCAGCCTGGGCAACATGGCGAAACACCATCTCTACAAAAAACAAAAAATTAGCTGGGCATGGTGGCACTCACCTGTAGTCCCAGTTACTTGGGAGACTGAGGTAGGGGGGCATCATCTGAATCCAGGAGGTTGAGGCTGCCATGTTCGCACCACTGCACTCCAGCCTGGGTAACAGAGCAAGACCTTACCTAAAAAAAAAAAAAAAAAAGACTTTCAACAGAATTATGGTCACATGCTATAGGCTTCCTCCTTTCTACCTATCCTCTTTATACTGTGCTAGTATGAAGATGGGAGAGTGGCAAATTCAAGATTTAAAAAAGCTCTTCTACTTTTATAGTGGCAAGCATGCCTGAATTTGATTTTCAACTATGTGTTTAACTTCTTAGTCTTCTATAAAAAGAGTATATTTCTCAGAGGCAAGATCTGGAGTCCCTTACTGATACAATCCTCTTGAGTATGGAATTCTTATTTGTCACAGCTTCTCTTGGCAACTTTTAAAAATTGACTATTGCAAGGTTATTTTGAATCTGGAATTTTTTTAAGAAAATAAGAGACTGTGACTATGTGAGCCTGCTTATTAAGGCATCATGCTTTCAAGTCCCCTCTGCCTGTGCAAAGGTCTTTTTATCTCTGATCAGTGGTGGACTTCAAAGAAAGGGACAATTTTGCACATCTTCCCTTTCTGCCAGTTCCTTTCTATGCAGCTTTTATTGAAAGGAAGCCAGCACACACCTACGCACACGATATGTACACAAAATAACAGGTTTCTAGGGCCAGGGCCTTCCAAAGGCTAGCCCTTAACCCAGTGATGTTCTAATTTGTGAAAATTGCCTTTCACATCAACAGCACTTTGTTTTCAGACTCATAAGGAAAACAAAGTGCCAGAAGTTGTTGTTTTTTAATGTTTGGATGATCCACTATTTTATAACATGCACACTTATCATGCTTTT
Source organism: Mandrillus leucophaeus (assembly GCF_000951045.1). Taxonomy (NCBI): domain Eukaryota; kingdom Metazoa; phylum Chordata; class Mammalia; order Primates; family Cercopithecidae; genus Mandrillus; species Mandrillus leucophaeus. The sequence goes on along the minus strand of NW_012108297.1, from coordinate 7,619 downwards.
TAAATTTTATAACATGCACACTTATCATGCTTTTTAAATTTAAAATCAACAGAGGCCTATCCACTCTAATACATTGTGATAAGCTCTAAATGATTGGCACAAATAATGGACAATAGGAACATGAAGGGAGACACCATCAGTTCTGCCTGATAACGGAAGAATCATAGATGAGGTAAGAAAGGAGGAAGCCTTGAAAGATGAATAGAGCAGAGTCTTCTTAGATTGAAGGACAGGGAAATCTGGGCAAAGGCAACAACACGGAGGGGTGAAAATGATGGGTCTGTTGAAGGAATGACTTTTCTAGTGGCAACAAGTTAGAGGCACCAGGACAAAGGTGAGTAGACAAGATTTCGGAAAGAGGAAACACATTCACAAGTTAGGTTTTAAAGGATGCAAGGTACTGAGAAGTCAGTAAAGGGAACATAGATGGCATAACAAAGTATAGAGGAAAAGATCTTGGCACTAATATTTTACACAGTTGGAGGGACTGTAGACCAATACTTGTAACGTAGTTAGAGAACAAGCAAAAGTTTTGTAATATCATGTGCCCAGCTCAACTGTCTGGACTATAAATGCATACTTAGATGCAGAGTTTGTTCTGAGGTTGGTGTGTTTAAAAGAAGTCTTCCTGGAGTGGGTAGAGATGGGGCAAGGTCTGACAGGAGACTTGAACCATTAGAGGAAAGGAGAAGGCATTCTCCCTGAGCAAAATCTTAACAGAAGGATTAGCATTGTGGGAAGAGAGGTAGATATGAAGGACAATAGAGATTAACCCAGTAATTATGAGGTAAGTTTAAGTTGTAGTCAATTGGTTTATATCAGTGCTTCCCAATCTTGACTGTACATTGGAATCATTTAGGGAGGTTTAAAAAATACTGATGCCTGAGTCCTACCCCTAAGGATTCTAAATTAACTGGTCTAGAGTGTGGCTTGGCAACGAGACTTTTTAAAGCTCTAGTGTACAGACAGATTTTGAGGGCATATTAGGGAGACCCACATATGCAAAGCCAAGGAATTTAGATTTGGTTCCATAGGCATTGCCTAATCTTAAGTGATGGAGACGTAGAATGGAAGTGATCTGTAAGAAAGAGAGAGCAAGCTGGTAATGGAAAGTGGATTGGAGAGAGGGTAGAGCTCCTGGAAATGAGTGGGACTAGAAATCCATAGAGAAATCTTGGCATGAGTTTTCGGAGCAACAGGATAGCATTGTTCCCATAGGAAAGGAAAGAGGAGGGCAGGCCCCAAAGATGCCTTAAAGAATCATCCCAAGAACCTGATAAAACAGACAGCATGATTTAGCAGAAAGAATGGGGATTCTGGAGGTGGATGGAACTGGGTTTGAATTTCAACTCTGTGCAACTTCCAGCATGATGACCTGGGCAAGCACTCTAACTCCTCCTTTAAATGGGATCTCCATGCTAGAAATAGAGATAATAATACTGACCTTGCAGAGGTGTGGTGAAGAATAAATGAGATCATGTATAAAAGTACCTGGCTGGCATGGAGCAAGTATTCAGTAAAAGCAATCTATGTGTTCATTCCTATAGAGAATAAAAAAGCTGACTGGTTAAGAACATCTGCTTTGCAGACAGACTAGTGATCTAAGCCTAGCTCAGCCCCTTGATAATTGTAGACTTTGCATAAAGGGCACAATTTCTCTAAACATAAATTTTCCCATCTGTAAAATGGGAATAATATTCCCTACCGCATAGGGCTCCTAGGATCGTGCTTGGCACATAATACACACTCCTTAAATGTTTGTCAAATAAAATATTTAATGAATCGAGAGTTTTGAGAATAATAGAAAACACACAATGCTTATTATGTGCCAGCCAATATTCTCAGTGCTCTCTATATATTAACTCCTTTAATCGTCACAAACTCATTAAGATGGTACTCCAACTATCCCCGTTTTATAGATACTGAAACTGAGTTCAGTAACTTGCTCAAGGTCACACCACTGGTTTATAGTAGGCCAAGACTGTTTGGCTTCAGGTCTTACTGTTAACTACTGCTTCACACATAGTGTCTAGCTTATAGTAAGCACTAAATTTGTTATTAACACATTTCATATACGGAATTACTATTATTGGTATTTACGGAACAAAGGAGAAACAGAAGCATGGTGGTGCCATCTATAGAAATAGGAGAAAGAGATAAGAGGACAGAAAATCATTATTCTTCAGGAAACTCTCCCATATTAGGCCTTGCTCAAGAGCATTCTTACTTCCCTTAAGCCCATTCTAAAACTAGACTTCTAAGTGAAAGAATTCCTCAGACACCTGATTTTCTAAGCTAGAGTTCCCCTTGAGAACCTGTGTTAACCTAACCTCAGTAGGACATAGAGTCACTGAGACAGGGCTGTTGTGTGTGACTGTTCATATCTTTCACTGTGCAACTGCACGCACCATCCACACCATGATCTATGGCAACCCCTGGAGTTTTGCTGTGCACAACTTGCAAGATCATACTCTTCCTGGGCAGGGCCAACTATGTAATTTGCTGAGCCTCGTGCAAAACGAAAATGCAAGAACTCCATGTTCAAAGTGCAGGGGAAAAGTGCCAGTAAAGGCACTCATATTTTAAATGTTTAAAACTTTTTCCTTTCTTCCACATTCACTCTCTCATCGTAATGTTTTATTATTACTATTATTTAATGTTGCAATCCCTTGGGCATGGGAATGAAGGGCAGTACAGACCCTCACAGGTGCCCAGGGATCCCACCCTGCAACTCAGCTCACCAGCTACCAGGTTTCCTCTCTCTCCAGATGCCAGACCCGCCAACAGGCTGTGTCCTGGCAGAAAACTGGGGGTTGAAGGGTGAGAGGGATCAATCTTCCCTTCCCATGGACCAGAACCTCCTGGGTTCTGGTGATTCTCCTGCCTCAGCCTCCTGAGTAGATGGGATTACAGGCTTGTGCCACCATGCCCGGCTAATTTTTGTATTTTTAATAGAGACGATGTTTTACCATGTTGGCCAAGTTGGTCTTGAACTCCTGACCTCAAGTGATCCATCCGCCTCTGCCTCCCAAAGTGCTGGGGTTACAGGTGTGAACTACCACGCCCAGCCAGGAAGACATACATTTCTTAATTGCTAACATTGCTAACATTTATTGTTATCCCTGTTTTTGATTATAGCCATCCTACGATGGTGTGATGGGTGTAATGTGGTACCTTGTTGTGGTTTTGATTTGCATTTTTCTAATAGCTAATAACATGAGACATCTTTTCATGTCCTTACTAACCATTTGTAAATCTTTCAAATCTAAATTCTAAGCCCATTTTACATATATATGTGTGAAATATATATATTTCACACATATATATGTAAAATGGGCTTAGAATTTAGATTTGAAAGATTTACAAATGGTTAGTAAGGACATGAAAAGATGTCTCATGTTATTAGCTATTAGAAAAATGCAAATCAAAACCACAACAAGGTACCACATTACACCCATCACACCATCGTAGGATGGCTATAATCAAAAACAGGGATAACAATAAATGTTAGCAATGTTAGCAATTAAGAAATGTATGTCTTCCTGGCTGGGCGTGGTAGTTCACACCTGTAACCCCAGCACTTTGGGAGGCAGAGGCGGATGGATCACTTGAGGTCAGGAGTTCAAGACCAACTTGGCCAACATGGTAAAACATCGTCTCTATTAAAAATACAAAAATTAGCCGGGCATGGTGGCACAAGCCTGTAATCCCATCTACTCAGGAGGCTGAGGCAGGAGAATCACCAGAACCCAGGAGGTTCTGGTCCATGGGAAGGGAAGATTGATCCCTCTCACCCTTCAACCCCCAGTTTTCTGCCAGGACACAGCCTGTTGGCGGGTCTGGCATCTGGAGAGAGAGGAAACCTGGTAGCTGGTGAGCTGAGTTGCAGGGTGGGATCCCTGGGCACCTGTGAGGGTCTGTACTGCCCTTCATTCCCATGCCCAAGGGATTGCAACATTAAATAATAGTAATAATAAAACATTACGATGAGAGAGTGAATGTGGAAGAAAGGAAAAAGTTTTAAACATTTAAAATATGAGTGCCTTTACTGGCACTTTTCCCCTGCACTTTGAACATGGAGTTCTTGCATTTTCGTTTTGCACGAGGCTCAGCAAATTACATAGTTGGCCCTGCCCAGGAAGAGTATGATCTTGCAAGTTGTGCACAGCAAAACTCCAGGGGTTGCCATAGATCATGGTGTGGATGGTGCGTGCAGTTGCACAGTGAAAGATATGAACAGTCACACACAACAGCCCTGTCTCAGTGACTCTATGTCCTACTGAGGTTAGGTTAACACAGGTTCTCAAGGGGAACTCTAGCTTAGAAAATCAGGTGTCTGAGGAATTCTTTCACTTAGAAGTCTAGTTTTAGAATGGGCTTAAGGGAAGTAAGAATGCTCTTGAGCAAGGCCTAATATGGGAGAGTTTCCTGAAGAATAATGATTTTCTGTCCTCTTATCTCTTTCTCCTATTTCTATAGATGGCACCACCATGCTTCTGTTTCTCCTTTGTTCCGTAAATACCAATAATAGTAATTCCGTATATGAAATGTGTTAATAACAAATTTAGTGCTTACTATAAGCTAGACACTATGTGTGAAGCAGTAGTTAACAGTAAGACCTGAAGCCAAACAGTCTTGGCCTACTATAAACCAGTGGTGTGACCTTGAGCAAGTTACTGAACTCAGTTTCAGTATCTATAAAACGGGGATAGTTGGAGTACCATCTTAATGAGTTTGTGACGATTAAAGGAGTTAATATATAGAGAGCACTGAGAATATTGGCTGGCACATAATAAGCATTGTGTGTTTTCTATTATTCTCAAAACTCTCGATTCATTAAATATTTTATTTGACAAACATTTAAGGAGTGTGTATTATGTGCCAAGCACGATCCTAGGAGCCCTATGCGGTAGGGAATATTATTCCCATTTTACAGATGGGAAAATTTATGTTTAGAGAAATTGTGCCCTTTATGCAAAGTCTACAATTATCAAGGGGCTGAGCTAGGCTTAGATCACTAGTCTGTCTGCAAAGCAGATGTTCTTAACCAGTCAGCTTTTTTATTCTCTATAGGAATGAACACATAGATTGCTTTTACTGAATACTTGCTCCATGCCAGCCAGGTACTTTTATACATGATCTCATTTATTCTTCACCACACCTCTGCAAGGTCAGTATTATTATCTCTATTTCTAGCATGGAGATCCCATTTAAAGGAGGAGTTAGAGTGCTTGCCCAGGTCATCATGCTGGAAGTTGCACAGAGTTGAAATTCAAACCCAGTTCCATCCACCTCCAGAATCCCCATTCTTTCTGCTAAATCATGCTGTCTGTTTTATCAGGTTCTTGGGATGATTCTTTAAGGCATCTTTGGGGCCTGCCCTCCTCTTTCCTTTCCTATGGGAACAATGCTATCCTGTTGCTCCGAAAACTCATGCCAAGATTTCTCTATGGATTTCTAGTCCCACTCATTTCCAGGAGCTCTACCCTCTCTCCAATCCACTTTCCATTACCAGCTTGCTCTCTCTTTCTTACAGATCACTTCCATTCTACGTCTCCATCACTTAAGATTAGGCAATGCCTATGGAACCAAATCTAAATTCCTTGGCTTTGCATATGTGGGTCTCCCTAATATGCCCTCAAAATCTGTCTGTACACTAGAGCTTTAAAAAGTCTCGTTGCCAAGCCACACTCTAGACCAGTTAATTTAGAATCCTTAGGGGTAGGACTCAGGCATCAGTATTTTTTAAACCTCCCTAAATGATTCCAATGTACAGTCAAGATTGGGAAGCACTGATATAAACCAATTGACTACAACTTAAACTTACCTCATAATTACTGGGTTAATCTCTATTGTCCTTCATATCTACCTCTCTTCCCACAATGCTAATCCTTCTGTTAAGATTTTGCTCAGGGAGAATGCCTTCTCCTTTCCTCTAATGGTTCAAGTCTCCTGTCAGACCTTGCCCCATCTCTACCCACTCCAGGAAGACTTCTTTTAAACACACCAACCTCAGAACAAACTCTGCATCTAAGTATGCATTTATAGTCCAGACAGTTGAGCTGGGCACATGATATTACAAAACTTTTGCTTGTTCTCTAACTACGTTACAAGTATTGGTCTACAGTCCCTCCAACTGTGTAAAATATTAGTGCCAAGATCTTTTCCTCTATACTTTGTTATGCCATCTATGTTCCCTTTACTGACTTCTCAGTACCTTGCATCCTTTAAAACCTAACTTGTGAATGTGTTTCCTCTTTCCGAAATCTTGTCTACTCACCTTTGTCCTGGTGCCTCTAACTTGTTGCCACTAGAAAAGTCATTCCTTCAACAGACCCATCATTTTCACCCCTCCGTGTTGTTGCCTTTGCCCAGATTTCCCTGTCCTTCAATCTAAGAAGACTCTGCTCTATTCATCTTTCAAGGCTTCCTCCTTTCTTACCTCATCTATGATTCTTCCGTTATCAGGCAGAACTGATGGTGTCTCCCTTCATGTTCCTATTGTCCATTATTTGTGCCAATCATTTAGAGCTTATCACAATGTATTAGAGTGGATAGGCCTCTGTTGATTTTAAATTTAAAAAGCATGATAAGTGTGCATGTTATAAAATTTAAAAAGCATGATAAGTGTGCATGTTATAAAATAGTGGATCATCCAAACATTAAAAAACAACAACTTCTGGCACTTTGTTTTCCTTATGAGTCTGAAAACAAAGTGCTGTTGATGTGAAAGGCAATTTTCACAAATTAGAACATCACTGGGTTAAGGGCTAGCCTTTGGAAGGCCCTGGCCCTAGAAACCTGTTATTTTGTGTACATATCGTGTGCGTAGGTGTGTGCTGGCTTCCTTTCAATAAAAGCTGCATAGAAAGGAACTGGCAGAAAGGGAAGATGTGCAAAATTGTCCCTTTCTTTGAAGTCCACCACTGATCAGAGATAAAAAGACCTTTGCACAGGCAGAGGGGACTTGAAAGCATGATGCCTTAATAAGCAGGCTCACATAGTCACAGTCTCTTATTTTCTTAAAAAAATTCCAGATTCAAAATAACCTTGCAATAGTCAATTTTTAAAAGTTGCCAAGAGAAGCTGTGACAAATAAGAATTCCATACTCAAGAGGATTGTATCAGTAAGGGACTCCAGATCTTGCCTCTGAGAAATATACTCTTTTTATAGAAGACTAAGAAGTTAAACACATAGTTGAAAATCAAATTCAGGCATGCTTGCCACTATAAAAGTAGAAGAGCTTTTTTAAATCTTGAATTTGCCACTCTCCCATCTTCATACTAGCACAGTATAAAGAGGATAGGTAGAAAGGAGGAAGCCTATAGCATGTGACCATAATTCTGTTGAAAGTCTTTTTTTTTTTTTTTTTTAGGTAAGGTCTTGCTCTGTTACCCAGGCTGGAGTGCAGTGGTGCGAACATGGCAGCCTCAACCTCCTGGATTCAGATGATGCCCCCCTACCTCAGTCTCCCAAGTAACTGGGACTACAGGTGAGTGCCACCATGCCCAGCTAATTTTTTGTTTTTTGTAGAGATGGTGTTTCGCCATGTTGCCCAGGCTGGTGTCAAATTCCTGAGCTCAAGTGATCCATGACCCTCAGCCTCTCAAAATGCTGG
>NW_012108296.1:0-1003 GCF_000951045.1 Mandrillus leucophaeus | reverse complement strand
TTTTTTTTTGAGACAGAGCCTTGCTCTGTCACCCAGGCTGGAGTGCAGTGGTACGGTCTTGGCTCACTGCAACCTTCACCTCCCGGATTCAAGCGGTTCTTCTGCCTCAGCCTCCTAAGTAGCTGGGATTACAGGCATGCGCCACCACGCCAGGCTGATTTTTGTATTTTTAGTAGAGACAGTGTTTCACCATGTTGACCAGGCTGGTCTCGAACTTCTGGCCTCAAGTGATACACCTGCCTTGGCCTCCCAAAGTTCTGGGATTACAGCTGTAAACCATTGTACCTGGCCCTCAAATTCAGTGAAATTTAATTCCTTGTAAAATTCCAGGGCAATAAAAAAACTTAAGAATAATTCTAAAAATAGACAAAAGTAGTAAAATAATATTCACGCCTAACTTCAAAAATATTGTGGGCAGTGCTTATCATTGAGTATTTGGCATATATTAGGTACTATGCTATCTCATTTAATTTTTCATTTCCCTATAGGTTTTATTACTCTGATTTCTGGATGAAGAAATGGAGATTCTAAAACATTGAATGTCATATACAAGTGTTAATTGTAGAATGAGGATTTGAACTTAAATCTACCTAACTTCAAAACCTAGTCTCTTAACTACTTTAATATACTAGTATTTGGGGTTTGGGAATAATAAACAAATATAAGAATGGGGGATATTAGCTCTACCAGGTATTAAAACAGATTGCAAAGCTATAATTACCAAAATACTGTTATATTCAGTTAAAAAAAAAATACAGTAACACTTGAAACTTAAAAGTAACCCTGAGGCCAGGCACAGGGCTCATGCCTGTAATTCCCAGCACTTTGGGAGGCCGAGGCGGGTGAATCACAAGATCGAGACCACCCTGGCTAACATGGTGAAACCCCGTCTGTACTAAAAATTCAAAAAATCAGCCGGGTGTGGTGGCGGGCATCTGTAGTCCCAGCTACTTGGGAGGCTGAGGCAGGAGAATGGCGTGAACCCGGGAGGCGGAGCTTGCAG
>NW_012108295.1:0-2174 GCF_000951045.1 Mandrillus leucophaeus | reverse complement strand
ATATACAATATATATAAAATATAAAAGCATATTTGTTTATTCGCTTATTTTCATATCCCCAAAAAATATCTAAACCCCGTGAGAGCAGAGGGCTTGTGGGCCTTGATCACTGTTGTATTCCCAGGACCCAGCCTCACATCTGACATGTGGAATTCAACAAGTCCATGTTAAGCAAATGAGAACGAACACCAAGAAAACTGTTTTTCAACTAGTAAATAAAAATATCACTTTGTCCACATTGCCATTTTGTGTGACCAATTAAATCTCAAATCCTCTATTGCAGTTTGGGTCTTTATGAGTCACAAGAATCAGCTTCATAGGTGGCTGACGGGGTGGTCCAGTTGGCTGAAATCATTCCGCTGAACCCAAGTGTTTATCTCTTCCTTTGTGAAATGATAGGGAAGTTGCATTCATCTGAAAACTTGGCTACGGGAGGCTCCAAAGAAAAAGCTCCACTGAGCACATGCACTTCTTCAAATGTTTCTGGTAGAAAACTAACTGGACCACACATGCATCGTTTTGTTGTTTTTTTAATTTACTGTATCAGAAGCTTGTGGAGAATGGTGATTCTAAAGCTTTTTTCTAATTTAATATTTTACTTGGCATTCTCATGACATAAACGGCAGGGTGGAAGTAAAAAAAAAGGTGGAAGAAAGAATGAAGGAAGAGAGAGTAACAGGGAGGGAAAAGGAGGAAAAAAAGAAAAGAAGAGACAGATAAAATAAGAACATGGACCCTTTGTTGCAAAGGAGAACTTTTCATTGTGGCAGTTTGAGTCCTAGACTTTGGAGAATTGCTGGAAGACATTTTAGCATCCAATTCTTCAAGTAACTCATTAGGGTGATGAAAAGCCCATGATGAAGGGGCAGTACCATGTTTGAAGAGCCAGGGGTTCCTGATATGCTGAATTATTAAGTAGTCAATATTCAAGTGGGCCGCTGCCTGCTCGCCTGTCTTCAGCAGGTGGTGGCCCTCTGCCTTTCTCTGCAAAGCAGCTGCTTGCTCCCAGCCTCCCCAGAGCTTACAACAGCCATTTGTTTCGATTTAAGACAGACACTGTCATTATTTTGTGCAGAACTTCACAGAAATATTTCCTACTAAATGCTTGAACCATCTGAGTAGCACCAGGCAGGCTGCTGGCTTCATTAATAATGCATCCATGCTTATCAATAGGTTTAGACAACTGATATTTAGAAGCTTCTTTAGAAGGAGTGGGGTGGATGTTCCTTTCACACCAGTAGGCTTCATTTTGTCAGTTCCTTGATGTTGACATTACATCCAACTGTGTTCTGAAAACCAGAAGTGCTAAAACTGTGTTGGGGCTGTTCTTTTGCTTTGGAGTGCTTCTTGATGGGGCTAAGTCATGGTGATTTACCTTCTGGCCTTTCTGCCCTTATCTAAGCTTACTCTAAAGGGAAAAAAATTTCCATCCACTTCACTTTAAACCTTATTGCAGCTTTTTGTTTTTCCAGGGTGTCTCACACAAAATTAATCTGGGCAGACTCAAATGTGTTGGCACAGTGCTCTGGTCTTGATATGTTTCAGCAGAGCATGATAGGAATGAACTCTAAGGCTTGTGTACGGAAAGTTACCCAACTATTTTTAGATCACTGACAGTCATGAAGCAATGCACCTTCTAAGTCTTTGGGTTTGAATAAACACCCATTAGAAGAGCTATGGCAAAGCTCAGTCTACTGGTTTGTTTGCAACCTATTTGCACCTTGCCAAAAAGCAATGCCAAAAGCAATGAAGGAACTCTGGAATCCTGCAGGGCATCAGTGACAGAAAGAAAAATGATGAAAGTACAACCAAAACATTGTTTTTTTCAGTGCTAAAGTTTATATCAATGTAACAATTTCTTTTAATGATAAGATTTTTCTCAAGATTTCCTTTTTAAAGTTCATTTCTCATTGCTGCTTATTAACATGTGTAGCAATCCAAATGAGATTGATACAGCTGTTGTCAAAAGTCTCTTGTTAAAATTTTTACAGATTTAGGAGGTATTTTTAATGGAAAAGATTGCACAAAAGTAAATTTATGGTTTTTCCTAGAGCCATATACATACAAGGACGAAATACATAAAATGACCTATATTCAATGCATATATCTACACATACAGAATGCAAATGCAGAATTCAAATTGCATGTACCAATCCATTAAACATTCTTTGTTA
>NW_012108294.1:0-1358 GCF_000951045.1 Mandrillus leucophaeus | reverse complement strand
TCAAGCAATTCTTCTGCCTCAGCCTCCCAAGTAGCTGGGATTACAGGCGTGTGCCACCACACCCAGCTAATTTTTGTATTTTTAGTAGAGATAGGGTTTCACCATGTTGGCCAGGCCGGTCTCGAACTCCCGACCTCAGGTAATCCACCCGCCTTGGCCTCTCAAAGTGCTGGGATTACAGGCATGAGCCACAGCGCCCGGCCTCATGCATCTTTTCATCTGTATCCTTTGTAATGTTCTAAACGATAAACAGGTAAATGTACATAAGGGTTTCCCTGAGTTCTGTGAGCCACTCTAGCGTATTAATCAAACCCAAAGAGAGGGTTGTGGGAACCCCAACTCGAAGCCAGTTGCTCAGAAATTCCAGAGGCCTGGACTTGTGACTACTGTCTGAAGTGGGGGCAGTATTGGAGACTAACCCCCAATCTGAAATCTGATGAGATCTCCAAAAAGACAGTGTCAGAATTGAACTGGAGGACACCCAGCTGTTATTAGCTGCAGAATTGGTTGCCTGAACCCCCCCCACACATTTGGTCATGGCAGTCTTCTGTGTTGGTTGTTGTGGTGTGAGAGCAAAGGAAACCACGATTTGTGTTTTTTTCCACTCAGAGCCAGGTTCTCTGGGTTTGGGATAGGAAGTGCCTGGCCTCTTCCAGCCAGATGGGGAGTCTGCTGTCATTTGCATTTTTAAAAATCTCTTCTGGTTTATGTGTATGTGCTGATTTCACTGAATTTTAGCTAAAATGTATCGAATGCTCACTCTGTGCCACGTGTTCTTCCAACAATTCTACGGAAATAAAATCACTTACGACAGGTGCGGTGGCTCACACCTGTAATCCCAGCACTTTGGGAGGCCGAGGCAGGTGGATCACCTGAGGTCAGGAGTTCAAGACCAGCCTGGCCAACATGGTGAAACCCCATCTCTACTAAAGATACAAAAAATTAGCCAGGCGTGGTGGCGGGCACCTGTGATCCCAGCTACTCGGGAGGCTGAGGCAGGAGAATCGCTTGAACCCGGGAGGCGGAGGTTGCAGTGAGCCGAGACCGTGCCACTGCACTCCAGCCTGGGCGAATAAAATCACTTAACTCTCATGGAAACCCAAGGAGACAGACACTTTAAAAATACACTTTACTTTTTAGAGCAGTTTTAGGTTCACAGTAAAATTGAGTGGGGAGTACAGAGTTCCCATGTTCCACCTGCCCCCCACATAGGCACAACCTTAGCTGCTGTCAACATCCCCCATCACAATGGTACATTTGCTCAATGAGCCTCCACTGACACATCATTATCACCCAAAGTTCATAGTTTACATTAACATTCACTCTTGGCGTTGTACCTTTTTTTTTTTTTTTTGAGA
>NW_012108293.1:0-2027 GCF_000951045.1 Mandrillus leucophaeus | reverse complement strand
TATTATACTTTAAGTTCTAGGGTACATGTGCACAACATGCAGGTTTGTTACATATGTATACATGTGCCACATTGGTGTGCTGCACCCATTAACTCGTCATTTACGTTAGGTATATCTCCTAATGCTATCATTTTAGTACATATCTAAAAAGAAAATTGCTGAGAATTCTATGTGTAATTTTTTCAGGAATCATCAAACAGTGTTCCACACTGGCTAGTGGTTCACTGAGGAATTTTACATTCCCTTCAGCAACGGATGTAGGTTTCAGTTTCTCCACATACTTTTTAATACTTTTTTTTTTTTTTTTTTTGAGACAGAGTCTCAAAAAAAGTGACAGAGTCTCAGCTCACTGCAGCCTTTGCCTCCCAGGTTCAAGTGATTCCCCTGCCTCAGCCTCCCAAGTAGCTGGGGTTACAGGTGTGCACCACCAGGCCCAGCTAATTTTTGTATTTTTAGTAGAGACAGTGTTTTGCTTTGTTGGCCAGACTGGTCTCGAACTTCTGACCTCAAGTGATCGACCTGCCTCAGCCTCCCAAAATGCTGGGATTATTGTGAGCCACTGCACCCTGCCTATGTTTTTGTTTTTAAATTACAGTTATATCATTGCATGTAAAGTGTCATTGTGCTTTTGTTTTACATTTTCTTAATGACTAATGATGTTGACTTTATTTTTATGTGCCTGTTGGCCATTTGTATGCCTTTTTGAAGAACTGATTATTTAGGTCTTCTGCCAATTGTTTTGAGTCACTTGTGTTTTCGTTGTTGAGATGTACAAGTCCTTTACATATTTTGGATACTAAACTCTTTTCATATATAAGATTTATAAATATTTTCCTCATTATGAAGGTTTATTTTCTTTTGATACTGTCTTCTGATGTTCCATTTCTAATATATTTTTCCTTGTTGCTTGTTCTTTTGAAGTCATTGCCAAATCCAATGACATGAATCTATTTCTCTATGTTTTCTTCTATGACTTTTACATTTTTAACATGCACATTTTGATCTTCGATTTATTTAATTTTTGCCTAGGGTGTAATGTACAGGTCCAAGTTCAGTCCTTTGCATATAGATACCCACTTGTGGTAGAACCATTTGTTGAAGAGATTCTCCTTTTTTTCCTTTTTGTAGATTTAGGGAATACAAATTCAGTTTTGTTATATGGAAATAGAGAGACTATTTTTTCCCCCATTGAACAATCTTAGCACTCATCAAAATATTAAGTAGTTTTTAATTTTTACTTTTTAAGTTTATTTTTAAAGGATAAATAAACATTTTATATGTTTATGATGTACAATATTTTAACATATGTGTACACTTTGCAATGACTAAACAAAGTAATTTACATATGCATTACATCTATCTTGATGTAATCATATTCATCATTTTTCGTGGTGTGAAAACTTAAAATGTGTGCAGATATCTTTTCCAGCTGGTGATTTATTTCTTAGATATATACCTAGTAGTGGAATTGCTGGATCATATGTTAGTTCTATTTTTTATTATTGGGGGGAACATCCATATGATTTTTAATAATCACTGTACTAATTTACATTCCTATCAACAGAATACAGGGTTTCATTTCCTTCACATACTTTCTAAAACTTGTTAGCTTCTGTCTTTTTGATAATAGTCAATCTAACAAGTATGAAGTGGCATCTCATTATGATTTTAATTTGCATTTTTCTGATGATTAGGGATGGTGAGCATTTTTTCATATACCTGTTGTCTATTTATATATATTTTTAGAAATGTCTATATTTTAATATTTTGAATAGTATTTTTTCTAGTGAATATTTCTGACATATTTTGAACAATATTTGCATATTTATTTTTAGGTTAATAGAATTTAAATAGAATTTATCAAAATCTTTACTATTTTTAAAATAAGTTAACATTGCTATTTTTTAAATAGAAGTATTTATTCATCTATACTTATTCAGTGACCACATGAAATTTATTTCAGGTTCTAGTATTTGTTTTTCTTTTTTAAATTTTACACATGCAAAATAATGCCAGGAATTAGTAAT
>NW_012108292.1:0-1476 GCF_000951045.1 Mandrillus leucophaeus | reverse complement strand
TTTTTTTTTTGATATTGCGTCTTTCTCTGTCACCCAGGCTGGAGTGCAGTAGCATGATCTTGGCTGACTGCAACCTCCGCCTTCTGGGTTCAAACTATTCTCCTGCCTCAACCTCCCTAGTAGCTGGGACTACAGGCGCCCCCTACCACGCCTGGCTAATTTTTGTACTTTTAGTAGAGACGGGGTTTCACCATGTTAGCCAGGATGGTCTCAATCTCCTGACCTTGTGATCCACCCTCCTCAGCCTCCCAAAGTGCTGGCATTACAGGCGTGAACCACCGTGCCCGGCCTGATATCTTATTGTTACAGGTTTGTAACTTCATTTCATTGTGGTCAGAGAACATATTCCCTTTGGGAAGCCAAGGTGGGCGGATCATGAGGTTAGGAGTTCCAGGTCAGCCTGGCCAACCGGTGAAATCCTCTCTCTACTAAAAATACAAAAATTAGCCGGGCGTGGTAGCGGGTGCCTGTAATCCCAGCTACTCAGGAAGCAGAGGCAGGAGAATCATTTGAACCGGGGAGGCAGAGGTTGCAGCAAATCGAGATTGAGCCATTGCACTGCAGCCTGGGAGACAAAGGCAAAACTCCGTCTCAAAATTAATTAATTAATTAATGAAAGAGAACATATTGTCTAGATTTAAACTGTTTTAAATTAATTGAGCCTTGGTTGATGGCCCAGCATGTGATCTGTATTGGGGAACAAATTGTGTGCGCTTGAAAAAAATGTTATTCTGGCTGAGCGCAGTGGCTCACGCATGTAATCCCAGCACTTTGGGAGGCCGAGGCAGGCGGATCCCTTGAGGCCAGCGCTTGGAGACCAGCTTAGCAAAATGGCGAAACCCTGTCTCTACAAAAAAAATTCAAAAATTGGGTGGGTGTAGTGGTGCGCGCCAGAACTCTTGTTAGAAACCATCATCCCAGCACTTTGGGAGGCCGAGACGGGCGGATCACGAGGTCAGGAGATTGAGACCATTCTGGCTAACACAGTGAAACCCCGTCTCTACTAAAAATACAAAAACTTAGCCGGGCGAGGTGGCAGGTGCCCGTAGTCCCAGCTACTCGGGAGGCTGAGGCAGGAGAATGGCGTAAACCCGGGAGGCGGAGCTTGCAGTGAGCTGAGATCCGGCCACTGCACTCCAGCCTGGGTGACAGAGCGAGACTCCGTCTCAAAAAAAAAAAAAAAAAAAGAAACCATCAAGTTGTTGTTGATCCTCCCATCTTGGCCTCCCACAGTGCTGGGATTACAGGCGTGGCCACAGCGCCCGGCCCTGGCCTCCGTTGTTTCTAATGGGAAATTATGCCATTCAGTTGTTCCCTGGACTATAATGTGTCATCTTTCTCTGTCTGCTTTCAATATTTTCTCTTTAAGTTCGTTTTCCAGCAGTTTGACTATGATGTAATTGGTTATGGTTTTCTTTGCATTGATTCTTGTTAAGGTTCACTAAGCTGCTTGAATCTGTAAATTAACGCCTTTCA
>NW_012108291.1:0-2470 GCF_000951045.1 Mandrillus leucophaeus | reverse complement strand
ACATGTTAAAATTCTTCTCTGTGACTGTAGTTTTATCAAATTCTCCTCATATTCTTAATAGTCTTTGCACTTTATGTATTTTGCTGCCACAGAGTTCACTGCATAAACATTTCTGCCATTTTATCTTCACTGTGGACAGCAATACTCCTCTCAGCACCAAATCCAAAAAACACAGAAAAGGCATAAATAAATAAATAAATGTATTCTCCTGGTTGTGTTCAAGAAGTAGCTGAGGAGTCCAATAGTGGACAAGCAACTGAAAAACAGACAAGAAGCTGCAGAAGAAAGCCTCGCCAAGTGATAAAAGCCTTACTCAGGGCATGCCAGGAGAATCTGCCACAGAAGCGTGGAAAAATGCTAGATATGCTCCACATCTGGTGATGGCAGAAGCTTGAGGCAACTAGAAGGGTGATGTGTTGGGTACTCCAGCAAGAGCAGCCAGTTCTATTCAGTTTCCAGTACTCTCCATGCCCTGCGCCCCCTGCTTCCTCCTTCCTGCCGTGCTTGCTGTGTTGGTTTGAGATATATCCCCATATGTAGTTGGAAAAGGGAAGAGTATTTTAACAGCTCTTTCAAGTACTGTTGTTACTCTTCTCTGATGCTACACTAAAGCTCAACTAGTGGAAGTTTCCTCAAGTTTAGTTGTATTATGTAATCTGAAACCACAGCAATTTAAAGTTTTTTCTGTTAGATCTTGAGTCAGAAAGATAAAAAATTTAAAAAAAAAAAAAGTAAAGGCTGGGTGCAGCAGCTCACGCCTGTAATCCCAGTACGTTGAGAGGCCGAGGCAGGCAGATCACAAGGTCAAGAGATTGAGACCATCCTGGCCAACATGGTGAAACCCCACCTCTATTAAAAATACAAAAATTAGCCAGGCGTGGCAGTCCGCGCCTGTAATCCCAGCTACACAGGAGGCTGAGGCAGGAGAATTGCTTGAACCCAGGAGGCGGAGGCTGCAGTGAGCCAAGATTGTGCCACTGCAATCCAGCCTGGGGATGAAGCAAGGCTCCGTCTCAAAAAAATATATAAAAAAATAAACAAATAGAAATAAAGTTTTCTCTGTCAAGTTAAAATCCGTTTGGTCAGGGACTTTTGCTTCCACATAGGAAACAGAGGGCTGTAAAGCATGGTTGCGCCTACTCTAAAAAGAAAAGGCTGAATATACTAGAAAATCTTATTTTTCTGAAACATATTGGAGGGCTGAAATCTCAAAGTAGCCAAGTAACCTGAAGATTAAAGATAGCCAGTCCCTGCAAGGAGGGAGGGGCAACAGGAATTGTCTCACCTGCGCACTGCTGCAACACAAGCAGGTATGAAATCTGAGGAAGATTTAAAAGAACTGTCTACAGTGAATTGCGGGGCCTTGTATCTGTTTAACATGGGTAAGGACATCTGACAAAAAAGAAATTAGGACACCAAATGCTGCTAATTTGAAAAGATCAGTACAACTGATAAACACCTGGCTAGACTGATCAATAAAAAGAGAAGACACATAATTATAAAAAGCAAGAATGAAAACGGGCTGGGCATGGTGGCTTGTGCCTATAATCCCAGAACTTTGGGAGGCCGAGGCAGGCAGATCACGAGGTCAGGAGTTCGAGATCAGCCTGAACGACATAGTAAAACCCCGTCTCTACTAAAAATACAAAAATTAGCCAGGTGTGGTGGTGGGCTCCTGTAATTACAGCTACTTGAGAGGACGAGGCAGGAGAACTGCTTGAACCCAGGAACCTGGGCAACACAGCAAGACTCTGTCTCAAAAAACATATATAAAAAGAAAAGGAAAAGAAATGACCTGAACAGTCCCATATCTAGTAAATAAACTGAAATTTAAAACTGTAGTATAAAAACTTTCTCAATTAGGAAAACTCCAGGCTAATATGGCTTTTACTGGTATATTCAATTAAACAGTTAAGAAATAGTACCAATTCTATATAAACTCTTCCAATAAAAAGAAAAGCAAGAAAAAGCTTTCACTTCATTTTATGAGGCCAGTATTACCCTGATGCCAAACCAGACAGAAATTACTAAGAAAACTACTGACCAGTATCCCTTGCAAAAATTCTAAACAAGGCCAGGTGTGGTGGGTCACGCCCGTAATCCCAGCATTTTGGGAAGCCGAGGCAGGCGGATCCTCCCACCTCTTCTACGTGAAGTCCATCTGGAGAAATTTTACAACAAAGTGTCAAGAAAGCTTTGTTTCTTCTAACGAAATATGTGTTTTTTCTTTCTCACATGTAGTGTGACTTTAAAACTGACCATGCTTCTCATTTTGTCTTTGCTATAAAATTTATACCTTGATTTTATTAACTGTGCAAGATATCTTGACTGTTTACATATCAGAATAACACCTGGGGCCTTAATTTTCTCATTCTACTTACATTTTCCCAAACCTCAAGATTCGTTTTTGTTTTTCTATATTTTTTTATTGTTCCTTTTCTTTCTTTCTTCCTTTTTTTTTTTTTTTTTT
>NW_012108290.1:0-1303 GCF_000951045.1 Mandrillus leucophaeus | reverse complement strand
TTAGCCAAGATGGTCTCGATCTCCTGACCTCGTGATCCGCCCACCTCGGCCTCCCAAAGTGCTGGGATTATAGGCATGAGCCACCATGCCTGGCCGGGGCTGTTACAGTTTTATAGTTGAGGAAACTAGTTCAAGAAGTGTGACTTGGTCCAAGCTGATTAACTTTTTTTTTTTTTTTGAGACGGATTTTCACTCTTGTTGCCCAGTCTGGAGTGTAGTGGCGCAATCTCTGCTCACTGCAACCTCCACCTCCTGGGTTCAAGAGATTCTCCTGCCTCAGCCTCCCGAGAAGCTGGAATTACAGACATCCACCACCACCACTATGCCCAGCTAATTTTTTTTTTGTATTTTTAGTAGAGCTGGGGTTTCACCATTTTGGCCAGGCTGGTCTCAAAACTCCTAACCTCAGGTGATCCACCCGCCTCAGCCTCCCAGAGTGCTGGGATTACAGGCGTGAGCCACCACACCTGGCCCTGATTAACCTTTAAAGTAAAATTACCTTCTCTCTAGGATAGGAAATGGCAGGTAGAATGTATTATGGCTCAGAATTTGAATACCAATCAATTTTTGTTTTGAGACAGTCTTGCTCTGTCACCCAGGCTGGAGTGCAGTAGCACCATCTCAGCTCACTGCAGCCTCAACCTCCCAGGCTCAAGCAAATCCATCTCAGCCTCCAGAGGAGCTGGGACCATAGGTGGGCACATGCCACTATGCCTGGCTTTTTTTTTTTTTTTTAATTTTAGTAGAGACAGGGTTATGCTATGTTGCCCAGGCTGGTCTGGAAATCCTGACTTCATGCAGTCCTCCCAACTCAGCCTCCCCAAAGTGCTGGGGTTACAGGCATGAGTCACCACACCTGGCCCAACCTTTGATATCTTCTAGTCTTACCATGTTCTAACCCTCAGGCATCTAAATTCTTTTTTTTGGCGGGGGGAGGGGGGGCAGTAGAGACGAAGTCTCACTGTGTTGCCCAAGCTGGTCTCAAGTGATCCTCTTGCCTCAGCTTTCCAAGGTGTTGGGATTACTTTGGTTTGGTTTTGTTTTTGTTTTTGACACAGAGCCTCATTCCGCACCCAGGCTGGAGTACAGTGGCACAATCTCAACTCACTGCAACCTCCACCTCCCTGGTTCAAGTGATTCTTCTGCCTCAGCTTCCTGAGTAGCTGGGACTACAGGCATGCGCCACCACACCTGGCTAATTTTTTTTTTTTTTTTGTATTTTTAGTAGAGACAGGGTTTCACCATGTTGGCCGGGCTTGTCTTGAACTCCTGACCTCATGATCCACCTTAGCCTCCCAAAGTG
>NW_012108289.1:0-1132 GCF_000951045.1 Mandrillus leucophaeus | reverse complement strand
TGTTAGCCAGAATGGTCTCGATCTCCTGACCTTGTTATCCACTGGCTTCGGCCTCCCAAAGTGCTGGGATTACAGGCATGAGCCACTGCGCCTGGCTGATGTTAACTTCTTAAGAAGCTATTTTTACCTTCAGATTCCAATATTGTCCCAGCTCACTGACCTGGGCTCTTCCAACTCCTGGCCCTGACACATGACCACACTGAGCTCTCTGCATCGCCCTGGCACTCCCTCAGCATGCCAGTTCTCCTGCTATTTGAAATGGGCCTTGCTACACAGAAGAAGAATCCCTGTATAGAAGATTCATCACATTCTTCTTTGCAAGCAATAGAATCAAACTGACTAGTTTTAATAGAAAAGTAATTTATTGAAGGATACTGGGACTTGAAAGAAGATCAGGAAAGGCTAGACAACCAGGCTCAGTAAATGGGCAAGAAGAAGAAAAACTAGAATCAGCCACAGCCAGAGCCAAAATCATGCCCAAGCCCTTACTGGTGAGGACACCACTGCCACAAGTGCTGAGTGCTGGACCTCATGGCCACCACCTCAGCTCTGTGCATCAGATGCATCACCCCTCAGCTCCTGCCACTACAGGCATCCCCCAAAGGGATTCTCTACTGTGCCTCTTTGTATAAACAGCCTCTGCCGCAGTCTGGAGGGAGCCAATTGGATTGGTCTATCCCAGGTCGCAGGGCAGTGCCCCCACTTCAAGAGATCCTGGGAAAGTATCTGACATCTTCAGCTTCCACGACAGGTGTCCAAAACAAGTATCCGTGAAGCCTCACAGGCTGTGTCTGCCATGACGAGGACATCAATCTCAATGTAGTAAACTTTAGCTCACTGGAATTTTAAAAGTTTGGAACAATTTTCCGGAAAGCCTTAAAAGAGGTTAAGCCTTTGCTTTAAGAAATTTCATTGCTGGGCACAGTGGATCACGTCTGTAATCCCAGCACTTTGGGAGACCGAGGCTTGTGGATCACCTGAGGTCAGGAGTTGGAGACCAGCCTGGCCAACATGGTGAAACCCCATCTCTACTAAAAATACAAAAATCAGCTGGGCGTGGTGGCGGGCACCTGTAATCCCAGCTACTCAGGAGGCTGAAGCAGGAAAATTGCTTGAACCTGGGAGGCAGAGG
>NW_012108288.1:0-1413 GCF_000951045.1 Mandrillus leucophaeus | reverse complement strand
AACAGAGTAACGGACTGGGGAGGATGCAGAGAAAGGGGACTGCTTGTACATTGGTGGTGGAAATACAAATTAATACAGAAACTTTGGAAAACAGTTTGGAGGTTCTTCAAAAACTAAAAAATAGAACTACCATATAATACATAGTGGATTTAAAATAATCTATTAATCTTAATATTTGCAAAAGTCTTTAAGAAAACATACATGTCTATCACATGGAACTAATACCATGCCAAAATCCCAGCACTTTGGGAGACTAAGGCGGGTGGATCACTTGACCTCAGGAGTTTGAGACTAACCTGTCCAATGTGATGAAACCCCATCTCTAATAAAAATATAAAAATTAGCTGGATGTGGTGACACACACCTGTAATTCCATCTACTTGGGAGGATGAGGCATGAAAACCTCTTGAACCTGGGAGGCAGAGGTTGAAGTGAGTCGAGATCCCATCCCTGCATTCCAGCCTGGGTAACAGAGGGAGACTCTGCCAAAAAAAAAAAAAGAGAAAAGTAAAAAGAAAAAAATCTGGGATTCATATGCCTTTTTTGTATGTTAGGGCCGGATTTGTTTATTTCACATAAGAAAATGAATAATGATATTATACAATCTAGATATAAAACAAAATTCCTTTTAGTTTCATTGGTTGAATTATGTCATCAAAGTAACAGCTGTGAGAAAGGATGTTTTGATGATACCAAAAAATGTAAAGATCTCACTTAAACTATGGAATCCAAAGATTAGATCCACAGAATCTAAATTAAGCCTTCCTGTTAATGAGTTTCACTTATTAAATTTCTCATGATAGTAAAATATTTGTTTTTATTTAGCAAGGTTACCTTAAATTATCAAAATTTTCTGAAGAATTGACTTTGTTTTTTGTTTGTTTGTTTGTTTGTTTGTTTGTTTTGAGACAGAGTCTCACTGTGTTTCCCAGACTGGAATGCAATAGAGCAATCTTGGCTCACTGCAATCTCCACCTCCTGGGTTCAAGTAATTCTCCTGCCTCAGCCTCCCGAGTAGCTGGGACTACAGGCAAGCGCCACCACGCCCGGCTAATTTTTTTGTATTTTTAGTAGAGATGGGGTTTCACCATGTTGGCCAGTCTGGTTTTGAACGCCTGACCTCAAGTGATCTGCCCACCTCAGCCTCCCAAACTGCTAGGATTATAGGCGTAAGCCACCATGCCCAGCTGACTTTGTTGTTCTTTTTAAACTCAGAAGTGATTTATATCTTTTTCTGCAAATTTGTTTCAATGTGATTTTCCTAGCATACTTACAATATTATTAAATCTAGTATTCAGTCTGAGTAAATCTTCTAAACATACAGATAAAAAATTGTAATAAACAAGTAAGGTGTCCCATTGCATCAATATTACTCAGAAAAAACTGAGCAGAATTCAATTTGTGTATGTGTGT
>NW_012108287.1:0-2146 GCF_000951045.1 Mandrillus leucophaeus | reverse complement strand
GGGTGACAGAGCAAGACTCTGTCTCAAAAGAAAATAATAATAATAATAATTACCTCATCCAATGGTTGAGAGCATTAAATGAGCGAATCTGCATATGCGCCCATGTAAAGCTCACAATGCAGTGTCCTGCACAGGTTAAGTGCTCTACGTGTTAGCTTAACATGCTTTGCAAAGCCCTCCATGACACAGCTCCTGCTCACTCCGCTGCCTCATTATTATTATTATTATTATTATTTTTTGAGATGGAGTTTCGCTCTTTTTGCCCAGGCTAGAGTGCAATGGCGTGATCTCGGCCCACCACAACCTCTGCCTCCTGGGTTCAAGCAAATTCTCTTGCCTCAGCCTCCCGAGTAGCTGGGATTACAGGCATGCACCACCACGCCCAGCTGATTTTGTATTTTTTAGTAGAGACGGGGTTTCTCCATGTTGGGCAGGCTGGTCTTGAACTCCCAACCTCAGGTGATCTGCCCACCTTTGCCTCCCAAAGTGCTGGGATTACAGAGGTGAGCCACTGCGCCCTGGCCTGCGGCTTCATTACTTCTATTTCCCCCTCCCACACTGAGTCCTTCTCTTCCTCTGCCTGTCAACATGACTGTAACTGAGTGCTGTCTCCTCTATACCCCTTTTCTGGCCCAGACACAGACCCCAGCCTTTCAGTCTGGGGTCTGTGTATCCCCAAGTTGCCTCCTTAGGGCTCTGATCTCCCTGCAAGTAGGGACTGCATCTGTTTCGCTCAGAGCTGAATCCCAGAGCCCAGCACAGGCATCTGGATATGTTAGTCCTTGCATGGAACCCTGGGAGAGCGAATGGAGGGAAGAGGGACTGTGTATCTAGTGAGGTAGGGGGTTCCCACCTCTTGCAGCAGCCCCTCCAGGTGGGAAAAGCTAGGCCGGTCAGCAGGGTGGGGGGCCCAGCAGCGCAAGGCGAGGGAGTAGAGGGCCCTGGAGCAGACGGGAGGCCGAGGCAGCCTGGCTCTGTCCTCCAGCCGCTGCAGGATGAGGTAGGGTGGGACCCCGGCCCAGGGTTCCTCGCCCCGGGAGAACATCTCCCACAACGTCACCCCAAACATCCACACGTCCGAGGCAGACGAGAAGGCTCCGTGGCGCAGGCTCTCTGGGGCACACCTGCGGAAGGAAGTGGAGCTGAAAGGGGGCCGGACACGTGCTCCTCGGCGGCTCACCTTCCACGGAGCACCCCCGAGTGCTCCCATCTTTCACAAAAGTCCTCTTTTCCTAGGAGGATAACCCTTCTGGTCCCAGCTTCCCTCAGAAGCCCGGCCCCCTCCGATCTCCCTTGGCTGCTGCCCTCCGGATTCGCCCGGCTCAGAGCCCGATGCCCCCGCGGGCCCGCGCTCACCATGCGTAGGGGATGGGGCGGGGCCCGCCCATGACGTAGCGGCCCCGGGTGCCGCCCAGAGGCCGCACCAGCCCGAAGTCAGCCACCTTGATGGTGCGGGGCGACGCCAGCAGCAGGTTGCGCGTAGCGAGGTCTCGGTGCACCAGCCCGCGGGACCCCAGGTACGCCATGGCTCCCGCCAATTGCCGCAGGAAGAGGCAGAGCAGGGACACGGGCAGCGGGGGTGTCGGGGCCGAGGCCGTTAGGCGCGCGTGCAGGGAGCCCAGTGGCGCCAGCTCCATCACCTGCAGGAGGGAGCACCGCGCCGCGTGAGCCGGACCCACTGGTCCCAGCTTCCCTCCTGCCGCACTCTCCTGCTGCACGGCTGTCCCGGGAACCAGCGGCTGGATCTGCTCACCATCTGCAGGGGCTGGCCCAGTACAAGGCCGTGCAGACGCAGCACGTGTGGGTGCTCCAAGTTCATCATGACCGATACCTCTCGCAGGAAGTCCCCCAGTTCTGTGCCCATCGGGCCTTCGGGACCTACCCGGAGGGACTTGACAGCCACTGGGACCTGGAGGTAGGGGGAAGCAACTTTAGGCATTGTGGGCATGAAGAACAGAGGGGACAGCTGGCCTGGATGAAGTGGGCTCCCTGGACACTCACAGTCTTGCCATTGGGCAGCGTCCACAGCCCTCGGTGCACCACACCGAAGCAGCCCGAACCCAGCAGCTCCCCTCTGCAAACAGCACCCTCTGGGATCAGACACTTGAGGCCCCCCTCTGGCTCAGGGAGGTGCGCTGGGCTGTCC
>NW_012108286.1:2174675-2220441 GCF_000951045.1 Mandrillus leucophaeus | reverse complement strand
CTGTGCCCTGTCCCCAGAGGTGGAGTCTACAGAGACAGGCAGGTTTCCTTTAGCTGCTGTGAGCTCCACCCAGTTCGAGCTTCCCAGCGGGTTTGTTTACCTACTTAAGCCTCAGCAATGGCGGGCGCCCCTCCCCCAGCCTCGCTGCTGCCTTGCAGCGATATGGCAGACTGCTATGCTAGCCATGAGGGAGGCTCCGTGGGCATGCGACCCTCCCGGCCAGGTGTGGGATATTATCTCCAGGTGTGCCTGTTTGCTTAAAGCGCAGTATTGGGGTGGGAGTTACCCGATTTTGCCGTTGTTGTGTGTCTCAGTTCCCCTGGCTAGGAAAAGGGATTCCCTTTCCCCTTGTGCTTCCCAGGTGAGGCGATGCCTCACCCTGCTTCAGCTCTCGCTGGTTGGGCTGCAGCAGTGACCAGCACCGATTGTCCGGCACTCCCTAGTGAGATGAACCCAGTACCTCAGTTGAAAATGCAGAAATCACCGGTCTTTTGTGTCGCTCGCGCTGGGAGTTGGAGACTGGAGCTGTTCCTATTCGGCCATCTTGTTCTGCCCCCTCAATAGTGATTTTTTTAAATACTAGTCTGCCATTGAATCACATGGTCTTCAAATTTGATTTCCATCCCCTGCTCAAATTTCAAAGCTCTAGAGGAAAGCATTTGACTGGCCAATCTTGAGTCACCTGTTCACTCCTTAGCTGTACTAGGGTGGCGGACTGAAGTATTCTGCCACTTCAGCTTCAGTAGTAGGAGGCAAACCTCAGTTGCAACATTTCACTAAGACCACACACAGAAAAAGAGTGGAAATCTTCTGGAAAGAAATGGATATGCTGGTAAGAAAGAGGAATAGATGCTAGGATGACTAAAAATAAAGAAGACAAATGTTCTTCCTCCCTTCCATCATGAGAGTCAGCAGTGGAGGTTGAAAGGACAAGAGTAAAAGAGAAAAGAATGCTATGATATCCTCTCTGCAAAAAAGGAAGGACTTTTTATGCTGGAAAATTGTATTTATGGAAGCAGAGAGATGATGTGGGAAAAGCACGCAGCTTGGAGTCAGAAGCTATAGATTTAAATTCTGGCTCTGCCTTTTATAAAATATGTGACTTGGGGGTAACTATTTATTCTCTCTGACCCTCAGCTCCAAAAATTACAGAATGGAAACAATACTCACTTTACAGTCTTGTTGTAAGAATTCGATAAAATTATGTAAACAAAATAAACATAAGCTGCTTTCATTCCCTGCCACACATTTGACCTTTATTTTTGCTCGACATGGAAATTCATATATATACACACATACATACAGATTGTCCTTTGCTTATGAACTTTGAACTTACCAATGTTCACAAATAAGTGGCAGAATTAAAACCCGTGCAACCTGCCTATCACCAATAGAGGGCATTACCAGTCACACGTGGTCACTTTTATTGTTGGCTATTTCTAGTGTATTGTTTTATTCTTATTTTTGATATTTTACAAAAAGTATTTCATTATGTTCAATGAGTACAAAACTGTGAAGAACAAATTGTTGATACCTATAGAGTATGACAGGAAATCCTATCTCCATCTTTTCTTAGTTTAAGTTCTCCAAAATTATCTGCAAATATAATAATATTTAGATAACACTTAACACTTCCTCTAGCTTCCTACCTAAAAGTGGAGATTTTATTCTTTAAAACTGTTGGATCGCAGTTTCAGTGTCACCACTTCAGGGATTCGATATATGCTGGATTCTCTGTTGTCAGTTTATCCTAAGCTGCTTCTTAGATATTTCTGCATATCAAGGGAGAAGCTGGGAACTACATTTTCCAGATTCCCCTTCACCTGGTCTCAAGTTAGAGTCGGTTAATGAGAGACACTTGCATGAAATCTAGAAAGTGAAAGATAAGGATAGACCATTAATTCACAGAAACAGATTTGGACAGATATGTGTGCTGGTGTCAGAGGTAACATTTGAAGCAACTTTCAGGTGAATTTCTTAAGAACTAGCTGCTGAGGTGCTGCAGGACAGGGTTGCTGGTAATAGCTTTCCTAATCTTTGTTCCCTGAGTGCTTCCAGTCATGGCATAACTCTCTATTTCTTCTAATTTTACATTCAAATATAAACCTGTATATTTGAAAAACATGGAGGTTTCTCTTGATGCCTCTCTGACTGCAAAGAAAGTTTCCCATTCAATTAAACAGAGAAGCTGACTGTTGATCTGAGTCTGTTGTATAATTTCACAAGTGGAGAACCACACTAAACAAAAAAGAAACAAGAAAACAAACAAAAATTGCTGCCAAACATAACTATATCAGCCTCTGCTCCAATTCTGTTTCTGATGCAGTAAGTCAGGGTGTGATCTAAGAATATGCATTTTATTTCATCTCCCCCAGATGATTCTGCTGCAGGTGGCCTCAGATTACAACTTAAGCAAAAACAATGTAAGGCTTTGGGTTCTATTAAAATTCAACTATTTCCATAACATTTTTTGTATTTTCATTCATTTATTCCTTCAAGTGACTGAGGTGGGTCCTCTGAACAGGTGAACAAGAGACTGCAAGGAGGAGGCAGGTGTGCTGGGGGACCTTGGTGGGAAGATATATTTTAAAAGAAGCTGAGAATTCCAAATACAGACTTGACTCTTTAATCATTCTTTTTCTGTGGCAAACTGGGAGGAAAAGAAGTTGGAAAACTAGTTGCAACAAACATGAAACAAATATAAACAACAGCTTGGGAACTCCTAGAAGTCTTTGAATTAAATGCAGGGAAAGTAGATGCCTCAACCTACTACCATATGTCAGTGCCCATTGGTTTACTGGAAAGAGAAAGGAAGAAAATCTTTATTTTAGAAATAACCCCATATCTTTATCTTTTGCCACAATACTCTGGCGTGACAACTGCAAACCTTGGTGGCATACAACAATAAATATTAATTTTAGCTCATGGGTCCACGGATGGACTAGGAGGTTTTGCTGATTTAAGCAAAACTCCATTGAGTTTGGCTGGCCAGCTTATGCATCTGGGTCAGCTGGTGGGTTGGCTCAGGGTATTTCATTATGTTCAATGAGTACAAAACTGTGAAGAACAAATTGTTGATACCTATAGAGTATGACAGGAAATCCTATCTCCATCTTTTCTTAGTTTAAGTTCTCCAAAATTATCTGCAAATATAATAATATTTAGATAACACTTAACACTTCTTCTAGCTTCCTACCTAAAAGTGGAGATTTTATTCTTTAAAACTGTTGGATCGCAGTTTCAGTGTCACCACTTCAGGGATTCGATATATGCTGGATTCTCTGTTGTCAATTTATCCTAAGCTGCTGGTTGAGAAGGATCTCAGCTCTCTGGGCTCTGCTCTTCATGGCTTCTCATCCTCTAGTACTCCAGCAGGGCTTATTTTCTTTGCTGAGGTAGGGGTCTGAGGGAGAGTGGTAGTACATAGAAACTTCAGAGGGTTCTGATCAGAACTGGCATACCAGCATTTGCTTCATATTCTTTAGGCCAAATCAAGTCACTAAATCAGCTCAGATCATAGGATGAGGAAATACCCCCCTTGTTGGGAGATGTTGCAAAGACATCACAAAAGGTACGGATACAGGGAAGAATTGGGGTTATTTTTGCAATCAATATACCATAGTCCAGATGGGATCACAACCTGTCAGGCGAAAGAATGTCCTGTCTATACTATTGTCCTTCTTTGCTTTTCATATTACATTTCACTGCCAGTAATCTAGAAAAAAAATAAATTTTGCCAGGTGTGTGACCACAATTCAATAAAATGATTTTTCTGTTCAGATAATAAAGAGATGAGAGAGAGCTGTATAATAGCACTCCAAGTCCTCTGTAATATCTAGGGAAAGGAAAAGCATCATCACATTTCCACATAGGTATAAGCATCAAGTTGGCAATAGCTACAAATACTATCCTCTGCCAATAATTCATGTTAGTTTCTTGGTATCTGTAGTGTTCCTTATCAACACCTAAGAGGAAAGAGAACAAGCTTTGTTTTGTTTTTCCCTAAGTTTCAACTTAAAAGGCAAACCTTATTGTCTCACATAAAATACAAAGGTAAAAAATAGGGAAGAAAAAGGAAAGAAGAGTAGGAGCAAACACCTCCCCAGATTGATGAAAAGGAAACTTAAGATTATGCCCCACTTAGTGGGTTCTTGTTCGTATGGCAGGTTGGCCTTTAAAACCATTTGCAGGCCACTAGGAGCCAAGTTAATTTTTTTTTTTTTTCAAGAAAATGAAAAGAAAGAAGTGATCTGGTAAAGGCAGTTGAGCAATGCCAAGTCAGGAGTCAAGCACATGATTCCTAACTGCCAGATGATAGTTAGATCCCCAACCTACGGTAAATTTTATAAACAAGTTTAGTGAAATGTTCTTGCCTTCTAAAGCATCAAGAAAGTTTTCAGGGGTCTTGGCTTATACAGCAAAAGGTTACTAACCAGGTTCACATGTTGTCCTTTCAGCTTTAGTCTTTTTCTACTAACACAAATTCAGTTCGTATTTTCTCTAAAAAAATTTTTGTAATGAACTTTCCTCTCCTAAACTTTAGCATTGATCTGGAAATATAATGCATGCTAAACTAACTCAGGATTTATTTTTAAAATCATGACAATATTACTAGGTTGTGTATATCCAATGTCCATAGCAGCAAAACATTTAAAAATATTAGTCTCTGCTACTATCAATGGTAAATCCTTCCACTTACTCAGTCTTCCTCTTTATTATGACTTTTATTATATCCTCCTATGTACGGTATCATTGACTTGTTCTTTTAACTTGGTAAATTAAACAAATTAAGAAAGATATTGACTAGCATGTAATGAGCCACAGTAACAGAAATTATACCTTTGATTCTTCTTTTTACACTATTTCTCCCTGTCTCTGGATTCCCTCACGCTCATCTCAGGTTCTCGGTCTATTCTTCATCCTGATACTTTTGCTTCCCATAGGATTTAAAAAATAATATTAAGAAGAAAAAAGCATGACACAAAGTGACATGTAATTGATAAAACTTAATAAATGCCATCTATATTGACTGTTTATATTCTAAGAATACAGAAAATCTTTGAGGAAAAAAAATAGTAAAATTGCTATTATTCAGAAAAGCCTTACCAGGTTTTTGCCACTTTCATATGATGCCTTTTTTTTTTTTTTTTTTTTTTTGAGACAGAGTCTCGCTCTGTCGCCCAGGCTGGTGTGTAGTGCCACGATCTCAGCTCACTGCAAGCTCTGCCTCCTGGGTTTACACCATTCTCTTGCCTCAGCCTCCCGAGTAGCTGGGACTACAGGCGCCCGGCACCTCACCTGGCTAGTTTTTTGTATTTTTTTTAGTAAAGACGGGGTTTCACTGTGCTAGCTAGGATGGTCTCGATCTCCTGACCTCGTGATCCGCCCGTCTTGGCCTCCCAAAGTGCTGGGATTACAGGTGTGAGCCACCACGCCCAGCCATATGATGTCTTTTTAATAAAAAGTATAAAAAAGCTTATATTGCCCCCTCTTCCACATTGCTAGCCACTCTCAATATTTATTTGGCATAAGATAGAGAGATTAATAGTCACTTTATGTGGTCCCACTCTTGTCCTCCCCTATCCCTACCTACAGAGAAGAATAGAATAAGAGGAATTGGTCCAGCTTTCATTTAGCTATGTAATATTTTGAATTAATAAATATCATACTTCATGGTTCCAAAGCAGTTCATAAATTAAAGGTGTATCTCATAATCATGACATGTTAGACTCAATAAATCAATGACATGTTAGATTCAACAAAATATATAGTACTAAGCATATCATTTCCCATTCTCTTTTCTCTCCACCAACATTCCCCCGCAATATGAACTGTGAAGCAAGAGTTCTCATATCAGACCAAGGGACTATGTAAGCAGATTGTGCACTGACTTAAAAAGAACATATGATTTAAAACAGAACCATTTAAGTTATGTATAAATAAATAAGTTAGCTTTTATTTAAATAATAAATTTGATTGGAATCTAACGTGATTCTTTTATAAGACAGAAATCGGTTAAGACATAGTTTAGGAATGTTTCTCTAAGTTATATATTTTTAGAGGTACTGGAACAGCAATTCAGCCTGTACTTCCAATACAGTGTTACTGCCCTAATACTTGGAGGACTTCAGGGTAAAAGATGAATTATTCTGGGTAATAATGTCCCATAAATATTATTGTAGTATCAGCTACAAGTAAACAGATTTGGGGTCCATATAAAACATTCCACCTCAGTATAATCTTGAGAAACTGGTGAGGTCCTCATCCCTGCAGGCATTTGAAGAAGAAGCTGACTGTACTTCTGCCAGGATTATAATAAGCTGATTTTTAATTGGGTGATAAAGGAAGGACTCTGAAAAAACTGTCCCTTCCAAACTTGGAGTCAAAGATCTTATGGCATGACTGTACCTAAGGCTCATACACTCTATATTTAGAAAGCCAGTCCTAGCTACAAAAACTATGTATTTGTCATTTCTTGAAAACCAAGAAAACACAATTAACATCCGTTTTCAATATTACTCTACTTTCTGTTCAAAAGTGGCCTTATTTTTGCCTCCTTCAACCCATGCCTTGCACTCTGTTTTAAAAAGTTGACTATCGAAGATGAATCTAAACATAGCTTTAGGCTACTCTTTGGAAACTGCTGACTTCAGTAAAACAAAAATAAAAGTAAAAACTATAAGTCCTGAAATAGTACCAACTATTGTTCGGAATACTGCCTTCATATCATTGGGGAAAATTTAAAGTGTGTATTACTCTGAAAAGAACCTGGTAATATTGAAATATAGAAGAGTGTAACTCTAGTGGGTAATAAAATTCTTCCAAATCCTGACATGCATTTACTGCCTTATTCACAGTTTTCCTTTTTCATTTTATACAATATAACACATGAATGGAGCTCTTATAAATCCTTCTTTTCTGGTTTCTATCCTGTTTTGTAATCTCATAGACTCCTTCCCCCGACTCCATGCCTTTAGTTCCTTGTTTACTGCATTTATCAATTGTACAGAAATACAAACCTCTGAAACCAGATTTGCTCTCAACAATTCTGTCATATCGAACACACTGATCGCTACACATTCAGTTTTTGACCTGACATATTTAAATAGAAACCCGATCCTGTGCAGTATGGGAGAAAGTCACTGGACAAAGAGCTGCTGATCATGTCCACGCCTCAAAGTGTCTTCCCCAGAAATTAAGGGGATATGCAAATCTGAATAGGAGAACTGAGTCATACTGGCCAACTTGGGCAAGACTAGTGTATATGCTCTAATGTGACTTTATGTATGTTGTCATACATAGCTGTAATCTAAATCCCTGCAAAACAGGCTAGGACATACTGTTCTATGACCAAAGACAAAATATCTTTGGATATTTTGGTCATTTGGAGAATGACCAAAAGGACAAAATATCTATTTGGCATGTTTTTGCTTATTTGTTTTTGACAGAATATATAACAAATCTATAATAAATCAACAAACTTATAATATAACAAACCTGTAACAAATGTAATCAGCTTATTTCATGAATCTCTAGGTCCACTTTACTTGCCTCCTTTTTTCCCAGACTTTTTACTGCTTTTCCAACATCCACATTGAATCTAATTAATTGCAGCATTCTTTATAGGCCATCTAAGCTTAAATCTCTCTAATTGCAGAAAAAAGCAGTGAAGTCCATCAACAAGCAGATGCAAACAGCCAAATTCAACTAAATTCCCCCCCCCCCGCAACTCCTACACCAACCACCAATTAGTTCATCCTAAAACTAATTTCTCTATCTTTAAAACAAGTTCTTTAGAATCAGAATGATTTTTCAACAGCTTTGAACCACAAGTATGTACAGGAGGGTTTACAAACCTGTCTTGAAAGTCAAACATAGAATAGCTACTTGCTTCTGAGTACCTTTAGGAAGTTATCAGATGACTATAAAGCCCAATAAAGTATAACAGATGTCCTAATTCAGCTAAAATCATGACTCCGATAGGCCCAAGCTAAGGAATTGGAAGGTATCCTGTCCTCCAAAGTATTTTTATTGTCTCTGATTGAATTATGGACTGAAACAAAACAAAAACAAAGAAATGACTGTCCCCAACAGAAAAGGAACCTGGGTTTCCACTAGGATTGAGTTATGGCAAATAAAGCTGTTTAAGTACAGCTGTACATACAACCCTGTACATACATCTCCTGTACATACAACCCTCCTGGACTATTCAGGGAGATCTTCAAGAAAGAGTTTGCTTCAGGGATAAAGGATCACAGCACAGGAATCCCACTAGCAACACGGTCTACTGACCGGAGACCAGTTTGAATTGTGGAGTGTGGGAGTTGAATATAAAACTTTCCCTACCCTGTTATTCCCTTTGGCTTGTGTGGAGTTGCCAGACTTCAAGGTGGTGTGTTGCTTGAATAATGGGAATATCATTGGTGACAATGACAGCATAAAGACTGAAAGCATTTTTCTGAACATTTTAGACTTTCACATTTTTCTGTGACTCTAGGAGTAAGTGCTAGCCTCCAAAATGACTAGTATTTCCATGCCTGACCAGCTGTTGACATGTTGACCCCAAGTCTGCTATAATGTGACTTAAAAGATAAATAAATTAGCATTGGTTATGTTGTAAGGTTGAGAAATAAGACTCTCATTATGGTTCTAATACTCTGAGGTCAAGAAATTCTATGAAACTCTCGTAACCATGCATCATAAAGGAAAGGAATATTACTCTCTTGAATTTGCATTGAAATGTCCTGAGTCCTGAAAACATAGTAATAGTTGTTTTAGAGAAGTTAGCAGACTATGGCCCTTAGGCCATATTCAGCCTGCCACCTGTTTTTGTAATAAACAAACAAAACAAACAACAACAACAACAAAATCCCCAAGTTTTATTGGAACACAGCCTCGCTCATTTGTTTCCCTACTGCCTATGGATGCTCTGGTGCTACAACAGCAGAGCTCAGTAGTGATAGAGATGGTATGGCCCATAATCTAAAATATTTACGCTGAAGCTCTTTCCAGAAAATTTTACCAACTTCTGTTCTAAAAGTAGAGCATGCAACTCAAACCCCTGGAAGTAGAGTGGGTGACACAAAAGCAGCTGCCAGCCAGCAGAGCTGTCTGAGCCTGCAGCTGAAGAGTCTAGGCTTGGCGAGCATCAGTCGCAACAACAGCAGCCAATCTTGTCCACATATAGCATCTATTTGCCCTCCGATCATTTGTCACCTTCCGTCAGCTATCCCCTGTATTGCAGTATCATGCATTCCCCCTTGTCAGTTCCTATGTCAGCTGGCTTCCAGTTGAATAAAGACAATAAAAAGTACAGGGGGAACAATGGAAGAAGAGAAAGAAATCTAAGTATTTCTCGACCTTTTCTGTGCGTTTGGCAGTTTCTTGTGCAGAGATTGTACCTCTTGCATGAATCCATTCCCTGATAGACTCGCCTTCTGTGGTTTCAGACTCCACCTTATAATCATGATTCCAAATTCTGATTATATGATTTCTTCCTTGTCATTCCAGTTTAGGGCACACTGACTTGTTGCTATTGCTAATCTTAAGGGTCATTCAGGACCCCATGTTGGAATTCTCAGTACTTATATCACTTAAGTAACTACCTCCCTACATTAAATTCCCTTTGTTGTAAATAATTGAGGTCATTTCCACTTTTCTAGTAGGCAAGGGTCACTGGTATCTCAGAAGAGAGGAAGCAAAGCAGCTCTGCTTAAGTGGTCCCTTTGTGCTATAGGGGTTACTAGCAGCTTCAAGGATCAGGGATTGTGAACAATAACCAGGCTTAGTTTGGAACGCAGTTAAGTCACATCTTGAGGATTCTGTGAAACACTTATGTAGTAATAAGATTCTTATAGGAGCAGGTGAGAGCTGGGCGTCAGTGAAATTCAGGCACAGATGTTGACTGACGTCAGTTATAATTGAGGAGTGGTAAGGAACAGGACATTCAAGTTCCAAAAAGGATTCCATCTTGAACTATAGTGCTATTGATTTGTCACTGTGTGTAATGCCATTCAACATTTTCCTTAAACACTAATTGACAGAGTTACAGTTTCTTCTAACAAAAGAAGAAATTGATGAGATTTCAATCTGATGATGTTTTAATTACTGTCATTAAATATACACATGAGCTTTCAGACTTAAATGCCCTCTCCCAATTCTACTTTGGTAAATTCTTTGGGAGTTATAGAAGTCATTACAATTCAGACTCATAGTTTGATAGGAAAAGTCAGCCCTAGTTAAATGCCATCAATAGCTAATGCAGTTTGGACAGTTTAATTATGTACTTGTCTGAACACGTGTCACACTTCTGGTGACTTCAAAGCAATGTAGTCTTCAGCACTAAAATTTGCAGTGTTTTATAATCAATCTTAATAGTGCTTCTTCACATTACAAGACTATATGAGATATGAAGAGGTTAAGTAACTTGACCAAGGCTATCCTGAACTGACAAGAAAAAATCGAGAGCTGAAACAATTAGCTAAGTGGTTCAAGCAAAATTAACAACCCATCTTTTTTTAGGGGGTGGGAGGAGTTTAAATTACTTAACTAAGTATCTGATAATTACCTAAACTCTCAGATGTCAGATTAAAATCATGGTCCAAATTCAGCGTCACAATACTTAGTGTATTTCTTAGTGCTGTGTTTTTCATTGAAATTATAAACCCTTTGTTTCGTATTTTAAAATTCTGTCACCGTTTTTGATGTGTTACATATTTATATCGCCACCTGGTGGACTGATTTGTAATGAAGGCAGGCCTATGGCTTGGGGTGGAAAAGGTGAGAACAGATCATCCTGGCGTCATTCATCCTTTTAAAAACACCTTTTCTCTCAGGTGCCTCACCTCTAACGCTGTACTTGAAAATTTTGTTCTGAATATAAACATCCAGAGAAGGAAATTCAGAATCATGTTATTAACAGACATGTTTTGCCTCCACAAGGAGAAACAGATAAATGAAGTTCCCAGTGGCCAGGAAAACATGAACATATGTTAAAGTCATTAATGACTGTGTTGCTTCTGTTTAGCAGCAAGGTATAATGACACAACCGATTTGCTTTTTCCTCATTATGTGGTGTTAGCAAGGAGAGTAATTGTGACAGGGAAGATAGGGATGACTGTATTTTTTAAATTAAAAGTAATGGATAAATTTAGTATAATATTCATCTTTTTCTAGACATAATACATTTTGTAGAAAATTTATTTGAAAGTTCTCTTATGAGACATATCTGCTACGCCCTTAGAGATTGGGACTCTGTTTTTGTGTGTTTATTCTCGTACTATAACCACTTTAGGACAGAACTGCCTTTACTGAAGTTATTTGTATTGGTCTGTTTTCACATTAAGACAATTTTCCAGGGTCATTTCTGTAGGTTTTTTTTTTAAATGTAATATTCCTTGCATGTCCGGAGTACTAAGAGTTCATGCCTTTGTCTTTGGAGACAATGGTGTCCTTGCAACTGACAAGCGTCTTTAAAAGGTATAAGCTTATTTCTGTTGAATCAGCCTCTTTACTTCTATACAACTCCTTTAAGTTTGTGATAAGAATGACTAGCAGAAAGAGTAACTGGAGACATCCTTTATATCACTTAAACATTTTTCTAGCAGTTACGAAAACTAATAACCAAATCCTCAACATTTACTTCATAATTGTTAGAATATTCTGGTTATTAAACAATTTTATCTTAAAAATGAATGAATATTCATAAGATATTTTACTTCACTAAACTGGTATTTTACATACAATTTTTTCTTACAGTTTTTACTCATTTCCTAATTATCATCAGTTAATTGGTTAAGCAAATTAAGAAGTCAAGAAGTACCCAGTGATTACAAATTATACAAAATATTAAATATTTAAAATTAGTTTGGACCCTAGGCAAACATTTCAGACCCAGTATATTTTCTTCATCGTCTTAGCATAAAACAGATACAAAAAGTCACTATTTGTATTTGCAACTACTGGATAGGTGAATGACACTTTAAAACTCTAGGGATCTGACAGTGAATGCACTGATACACACCAAGTAAGATATATTATAAATTTTGGTCTCATCCATAAAGACATACATTGGATAATCCCACACTTATTATTCATAGTAAAAGTAGTACTTTGGAACTTTTAAAAGACACACACACGTGCACACACATACACATATGCATACACACAAAAACACACACACATATCTGTTATGCAGGATTTGGGTCATTTAAAAGAAGCTTTGTGTACATAAAAATTCATTAATCTTTCTGGTCTTTTCAGTTGGCTTTGGAATATATAGGTATGTGTGTGTGTTTCTCTATATACATATATATTCAATGCTTACATAGTTATAGATATTACTAGTATTTTAGCTCAGTATCCAATACTATATTTGGCACCCTGTTAGTTGTACTCTGGTGATATTGTTGTCCCTCTGCATCTTTTGATCCTTTAATTTTACCCTACATGTTACATGAAATTATGGATCTGTATAATTTAGAAGGTCAAAAATTTCAAAAAGGTTTACTTTTAAACAAAAAATAAGTCTGCAGTTTCTTCCCATATTTCCCAGTCCTCAGAAACAACTACTTTGATCTCCTGCCAATGATTATTTTACTAGTTACATTAATGCCTTTAAATAAGGTGGAGAGCATATCCCACTATGGAAGTGAGAAATCTGTTTTCTTTCCTTTCCTCACTTAATCTACAGCCTGAAATTCCTTTCTATATCTCTTCAGAGAGAGATTACTGATTGCCTTTTTATTAGCTTAGTTTCCCGTTCTTTTTAAAAACATATTCAACCTCAATGCTTTTACCTCACTGCCTATATATTCTCTTAAAACATCCAAAGTAGGTATTCTACTACTGAATCTTCCTGAAGAATTCTCTCCTGGAAGCTTCTGATCTGTTCAGTGTGAACTGGTTGTCCTCTGTGCTGGGTATGCAGCTGGTAGCTTTATGATCTTTGTTGGTTTCATCATCTTTGTGGGTTTGGATCTTGTACTTTCACTAATTCGTGCTCACTTCTCTTCTGGATTACTCTTTTATATGGTGGAGCATGTTCTGAGAAAGGGTAGAAGGAGGTAAAATTTTGAGACCTTGCCTGATGAAATATCTTTATTGTCCTTTCATTCTTAATAGTTTGGTTACGTAGATAATTCGAGTTAGGAAATGACTTCCCCTCAGAATACTGACAGCATTCCTCCACTGCTTTCTAGTTTCCATTGTTCTTGTTCAGGGGTTCAAAGATATTATGATTCTTACTCTTCTGTAAGTATTATTTTTTTCTTTCTATAAACTTGTAGGGACCTTGTCTTTAATTCTCTGGATTTATATGACAATAGGCTTTGTTGCATGTCTATTTTAATCTATTTGGTGGATATTCACTGAGCTCTTTCAATCTGAAAACTTACTTCCTTCTCTTCTGAAAAACTTTTCTGGAATGAGTTCATTGATTTCCCTCCTCATCTCCCTTTTCTCTCTCCCTTGTTTGTTTGTTTGAGACACCGTCTCACTCTGTCGCCCTGTCTAGAGTACAGTGGCACCATCTTGGCTCACTGCAACCTCCGACTCCCAAGTTCAGGCGATTCTCATGCCTCAGCCTACTGAGTAGCTGGGATTACAGGTGCATGCCACCACGCCCGGCTAATTTTTGTATTTTTAGTAGAGATGGATGTTGGTCAGGCTGGTTTCAAACTCCTGACCTCGAGTGATCCACCTGCCTCGGCCTCCCAAAAACTCTAGGATTATAGGCGTGAGCCACTGTGCCTGGACCCCATTTTCTCTAAAATTCTTAGGCCTTGATGTTAGACTTCCTGGATATATTATTTTTGTTTCCTCTCCCGAGTACATTCAAGACAAGCTTTTAAAAAATGTTTTCTTTCCGTGCATCGTTCCCATTTTCTTTTCCCTTCCTTTTCCTCTATTTTTAATGTTAGAGGATTTCCTCAAGTACCCGGTAGTCATGGGTTTTCTGCTTATATGTAACACCCAGACACTAACCATTGATTTGAAGCTCATAAGTGGATTTGGCAAATGTATACTTTGCCGTAGGATGCCTTGGATGAGCCTTTTAGCTGAGGAACTTTGATGTCAAAACCTGGCTGATTTCCCAAAAAGGCATCTTCAGTTCTTTTGCCCAGAGGGTAGACTGGTACCTGTGTTCTGTGGGTTAAGGGGAAAGGAGGACTGGGGACTATTAACATCCAGTATACATACATTTCCTAATGCCTAGTTTCCCTTTCATACCTTTGATCTCAACTCTGTCTGGTGTTTCGCAGACACAGGAACAGACATTTTACTCTTTCCAGAGAATAAACCTCAGCCTTTTAGTGCAGTAAAGGAGGAACAATATCCTACTGTAAGAAAAGATGGAAGGGTATCTTATTTGTCTTTCAATGCAATTTCCTCATTTTCACTTTTGGAAGTATTGATAGAGCAATCCTCTCATTGGGAGCTGAAGCTTCTGTTCTTCCTTCTGAATCTGAGTGAATTTGCGACTGATTTTTACCAGTAGAATACAGCAGATCTCATGCTATGTGATATCAAAAGCTAGGTCATAAAGGGTCAGGCAACTTCCATTTTGCTGGCTGGGAATACTCACTCTTGGTGCCCTGAATCATCATAGAAAAAGCTCAACTGCCTTGAAACACCCTAGTTACTCTAGTCAACAATCCATGATGAACCTGCTTTTTGTCTATTCTAGCCCAGTCATTAGACTGTAAGTGGAGAATTAATCCCTAAAGTAGTTTCACCATCTGTCTTAGTCTGTTTGGGCTATTTTGACAAAAATATAGACTGGGTGCATTATAAACAACAGAAGTTTGTTTCTCACAGTTCTGGAGACTAAGAAGTCCAATATCAAGGTGGTGGCAGGTATAGCGCCTGATGAGGCCCCACTTTCTGGATCACAGAAGGCCAAACTGAGCTTTCGGGGGCATCTTTTATCAGCCACTAATCCCTTTTATTAGGGCTCTACCCTCATGATCTAATAACTTCCCCCAAAGTCCTACCTGCAATTATAACTGGGGAATAGGTTTTAGGATATGAATTTCCGGAGGGATGCTCATATTCAGCCTATTGCACCAGTCCCAGCTGTTCTAGCTCCCTGCCATTCAATTCAACCCCATTTTTCTCCCAGACATCATAACACAGAGAACAGCAGCCCTCACTGTGCACTTTGTGAATTACCAATCCACAGAAATGTTGTTTTTTTGTTTGTTTGTTTACATTACTAAGTTTTGGGGTAGTTTGCTATGCAGCAATAGATAACTTGTACACCTGATAATGGTGATTCATGAGCCATTTAGGATTCTGATTCAAGTCAGGTCAGTTCTGGATTTTCTTCTCCACAGGCTTAAGATTCAGTTTATTCCAATCTGTTAGTTCCTTTGTTACTAGTAAAACTATGGTTTCTGCAGTCTCTTTTCCTGCATTCCCAGTTTTTCTACATGTAGGCTTTAGACAAATAAATCCCTTTTATTTCACATTCAAGGAATGCATAGTAGGTACATACATTCAAGCCATCTTTACCTGAAAGTCTATTGTTATTTGTAAACATCTAATCTTGTTCATATATACTCCATTGAACTCTATATAGAATGATTGTCATGAGGTGAGGTTTATTAGGTTTTGTTAGTGTTGAACACATCTGGGCTAAAGAAACTTTCCACATTCCTGGTAGGTACTGCTGCTGGTGATCCTGATATTCCTTTGTTTACTGCTGTGAATAGCCCAGGATTTCATCTTTTGAACTGTGTCTGATATATATAAATATATATAATTAAAAAAATATTTTTTAAAAATATATTTCATATATATTTCAGGTATGATATATATATATGATATATATATGTATTTGCCTCATAGAGATATTTTAATTTCTAAATAACCTACTGAAAAATGTAACCAATAACAATGTCATTGAAGTACGTGCCTCTGCAGCAACTCTTTCTCTATAAGAAGTGAAAACACCTCAAGTGGTGTACATATTGATTTCATTTTAGCAGTCGTGTAAAAGGAAAACTTGAAAGCAGTGTGGAGATGCCACCACTACATTGTTTAGAACTTCCATGAGACCCTGTTCTCTTGGATAAGTCTTAACACTTCAGTCTAATAGCTAAGCCCTCCTTCAGCTAAACCCACTCATCAGATTTGACCTTAAATTTTATTTACTTCCTACTGGTCAGATGGTGTCTTTTCAACAGTGCCTCATGTAAGATAGTCTTTTGATCATCTTTTGAATCAAGCTCAAGTTTTATTTCTTCCAAGAAATCTTATATAGTGGAATGAAAAGAGAGCTGTACTCATCTCAGAAGAGCTACAATTCATGTACCAGCTCCTTCTCTAAAGTCTTGGTTTGTTTCCTCGGAAGTTTGGGGTAATTTGTTATAATCTCTAAACACAGTGTTCCTCATCTCTCATCTATAAATGAAAATAATAATGCCTTTCTCAGTTTTCCTGTGACAGAAAAGGTAAGGATGTTAAAATATTTGTACACAATTGTCATGAGCTAATGAAAGCATTAAACCACAGGGACAATTACCAATAGCAACTGCCTAGAGTTTTGTACTACATATATCTAACGCATATCTGGTTCAATTTTATATTTTCACCCTTGTTTTACTTTCTTGCTCAATAGATTCACATGAACATGCTTTATGTGTTTCTGGAAGAGTTTTGATTAAATACAAATTTAAAGTATATTAAATTATTTAATGAAAGATGTTTAGCCTATATATTATGCTTTGAATTCTATTTATTAATATTTATGTTTCTAGACCATATGTTAGGTCATACATCATAT
This sequence comes from Mandrillus leucophaeus, assembly GCF_000951045.1. Classification (NCBI taxonomy): domain Eukaryota; kingdom Metazoa; phylum Chordata; class Mammalia; order Primates; family Cercopithecidae; genus Mandrillus; species Mandrillus leucophaeus. The sequence goes on along the minus strand of NW_012108286.1, from coordinate 2,203,655 downwards.
GAGAATTATATTGCCAAATTAATTATGATCAACTGAAAGACAGGTAAATTGTATCATGTATTCTTTTGTGTCCTACTTCCAAATCTAACTGGTTTCAGATGGGCAATAAGTGATTTCTAAATGCACACAGAGTATATTTGGCAAAACATTTTCCAATACAATGCCACAGGGATTTGGAGGTTAAAAAAAAAAAAAGCAGTTTATCTTACAGATCTAGAATTTATGACTCAATTTTTGCACCAACCAATGGCTTCCTCAATTGCATTTTTGCAATTTTTCCAACCTTTCTACTAAAACATATTTTTTCCTAAATATATTCTAGTTTTGTATTCAAATATTTATTCTTACCCCAATGACTCACTTTCAACTGGTTTTAAGTTGTCTGAAACATTTCCTTGTTTATTCCGAAACAACATTCAACACAACTGCCTGATTTTGTCCATATTTGTTTCATTAAACCTTGAACATTGGTATTGGTCTGTAATTTTAAAACAAAATTATAGCTGGTAGAAGTTTGCAAACAAACCACAAAGTGCTAAAGAAAGAGTGATCATATGTCTCAGAAGAGTTAACACCTGGCCTTATTAACTTAATGATACAAATTATCTGGATAGCTTAGACTATGGTGAATAATGCATCTATTGAAATTATATTTTACTGAATATTTTCCTTGAAGCCAATTCACACAGTTGACATGAAATGCTTATATAATCTTTATTTGTAAAGAAAATAAACCTCTACAATCTAAATCATCACAAATTCTTAACATATGATGGGGCACATCAGTTCCCCTTCTGTTGGGTAGCCCTAAAATTGTTTTCCTCTCACAAAATGTATTCTATTTTTTTCTGTTCCAACATCCAGAATGGAAAGATTCAAACTTTCCCCAACGGAAAGGCTGTCTGAAAGAATTATCTCCTCCAGCTATGTGTCCTATGAATGGCCTTATCTACCCGTACTGTAGGATTCCATTTTCAGTATTCCCAGACTTTTTGGCAATAGGTGATATGCAAATGAGAAGCACAAAATCATGGCAAACATCTATTATTAGTGCTCTGCTGCACCACTCATCTTTACACTGCAGGCCTCTAGGCTTAAGTGAAGAATACAATAATCTAATTCAATTAAAAGTGCATCTAGAGAACCATGTAAATTTATACTCAGTGTTGATAACATGTTTTGTAGCTTTTAATATTTCCTATCAGGTACTATTCATAACCATCTTTGTAGTCTCTCTAACAGTTTCCTGGTGTTTCTTACTCCAGCCATTCAATTTAAAATTTTAGCCAAAGTGTTTATTTCATGTTTGTAGTATTGAATGTGAATAAAACAAATGACACACCCATCTTGTTACACAGATTAAATATAAGCTTCTTCCAGAACAATCCTTTTGTGAGATTAATATCTCATTAGTGAGTGGTATGAATATCGTTCTATCAATATTTAACAGAAAAGATTCTGACTTTGAATTCTAGTCACCAATAATTAACATCCATACTGATGTCGTAAATGAAAAGATTTTGCATTCATTTTGTTGGCAGAATGATTTGAGACCAAGGAGGAAATGCTGTTTGACAACCTCTGCACATTCTTCATTCTAGGGAGAAATGCATTCTGCTGGCTGTCCAATCAATTATGTAGACAAAATGAATTTCATCATAATTCTGTCAACAAAATGCTAACTTGGTTAAATTATTCTCTCCACAAAATGAATTAACTTAAAAATCCTTTTGTCCACAAAACAGATTTAAGCATTTAGTGAAGCCTTGTAAATACTATTGTCTGTTAGTTTAGTATGTGTAATGCAAATATGTGGATTGCCTATGTCAGCATATTTAGTTCTTCAGAGGTTACGGACCTGTCTGGTGCAGCTTCCTTTTTTCATTTACAGTCAAGTGGAGAGCAAGGTCGATTATTTAGAGAATAGTGTGTGGTAGATAAATGTGGCATTGTCCAAAAGTACTGTAAGTTGGATGCATTTGGACATCATGCACTTTTATAAAGTATAATAGGCTTGTCATGTGAGTCTTTAATTACAGCTTCAAATTCAACAAGTCATTTTAGAGATAACTTTTCGTAAAGAAAAGTGACTGATAGTGTAACTTCTTGACAAGTTGCTGCCAAAGGAAAACTCTTTAAACATACACTATATCATTTAAAAAGGATCCATGACCACCTTCTAGAATATTATTCTCCTATTTCATCATATGAGTGTTTTTAAATAAATGTCTTGGTAAATGTATGAATGTAATAATTTTAAAAAAATTAATTGGACCAAGCTTAGCTTACTTCATAGCATCCTTTTCAAAGGATTGTTCAACAACCTGATATCCAGAAACAAACTGTTTGATATTCACTTATTGTTAAACACTGACTTTGCTTATTAAAATATGAAGTAGCAGTTTAAGCGTAATATTTTTCCTTTTGATTACTATATTTGTTCAATCATGTAGACTGGCATTTATCACCAAACCTAAATCCAACTAGAATAGAGAGTTTTACAGGTATTAAATATCATCTTTTCTTTCTATACTTTATTGGCTTTATTTAATAGGCTTGCCTATTAAATATTAACTTCTGTTATACTATTAACCTCTCTTATTCCAGTAGTTGTCAAATTATGTGATGTGAAAGATGATCATGTTTCATATCACACCTTCACAGGATTACGTTTTTGTTCGACTGGAATAGATTAGGCAGAAAGAGAGAGTTAATAGGAAAGTAATTAGATAGCTTTTGTAGAAAATGTTGTTTATGATTGAGAAGCATAAAGTTTAGGGGAGTTCCAGTAATGGTAACAATATGGAAAAGAGGTGTCTTTCCCAAACATTGGATAAAAACCAATAAATATATACTGTTGTTTAAAAAATTAAAATGTTGTGATAATTCTGTACCACTTAAAAAAATAATGTCTTGAACACACACGTGCATGTATCCTTTTGGTAGAATGACTTATTTTCCTTTGCGCATATACCCAGTAATGGGATTCTTGGGTCTAATTGTAGTTCAACTCTTAGTTCTTTGAGAAATCTCCAAACTGTTCTCTATAGTGGCTAGACTAATATACATTCCCACCAATAACGTATATGTATTTCCTTTCCTCTGCAGCCTCACCAACATCTGCTATTTTTCGACATTTTAACAAAAGCCATTCTGACTGGTATGAGATGGTATCTCATTATGATTTTGATTTGCATTTCTCTAATGATTAGTAATGATGAGTATTTTTCATATATTCGTTGGCAGTGTGTATTATCCTATTTTGGAAGTGTCATTCCATGTCCTTGCCTACTTTTTAATGGGGTTTTTTTTGCTTGTTGATTTAAGTTTCTTATAGATTCTGGATATTAGGCCTTTGTTGGATGCATAGTACGCAAATATTTTCTCCCATTCAATAGATTGTCTGTTTCCTTGATAGTTTCTCTTGCAGTGCAGAAGCTCTTTAATTAGGCCTCACTTTCAATTTTTGTTTCTGTTACAACTGCTTTTGAGGACTTAGCCATAAATTCTTTTTCAAGTCCAACATTGAGAAGGATATGTCCTGGGTTTTCTTCTAGCACTATCCACAATAGCAAAAACATGGAATAAAATCAGGTAACCATCAACAGTTGATATGGTTTGGTTATGTTCCTACCCAAATCTCATCTGGAATGATAGCTCCTATGATCCCCACGTGTCACAGAAGGGACCCAATGGGAGGTAATTAATCACAGAGGTGGTTACCCTCATGCTGTTCTCATCATGGTGAGTGAGTTCTTATGATATCTGATGGTTTTATAAGGGGCTTTTTCCTCTTTTGCTTGGCACTTCTCCTTCCTTCCATCATGTGAAAGGACATGTTTCCTTCCTCTTCTGCTACAATTGTAAGTTTCGTAAGGCCTCCCCAGCCATGTGGAACTGTGAGTCAATTATACCTCTTTATAAATTACCCAGTCTTGAGCAGTTCTTGTAGCAGCATGAAAACAAACTAATACGACAGTGGACTAGATAAAGAAAATGTGGTATATATACACTATGGAATACTGCATGGCCACAAAAAAGAATGAAATCATGTCCTGGAGGCCATTATCTTAAATGAAAGAATGCAGAAACAGAAAACCATATGTCAAATATTATCACTTATAAGTCGGAGCTAAGCATTAAGTACACACGGACATAAAGATGGGAACAATAGACATTGAGGACTACTAGAGGTGAAAGAAATGGAAGGGCAAAGGGCTGAAAAATCACCTGTTGGCGACTATGCTCCCTAAAAGGGTGACGGGTTCAGTCATACCACATCATTCAATATACCTTTGTAATAAACTTTCCCATGTACTGCCTGATTCTAAAAAGTTGAAAAAGAAAAATAACAATAACAAACAATGTCTCCAATGGTTTTACTGTCAGAGTGAAATAAACATATCAATAAATGTAGAGATCAGCAGGTATTCTTTCTGGATAAGAAAAAGATGTAATAAAACCATTTAAGTGTATATGTGAACTGAATTTCACCACTGGGTTTGGACTTGAAATAAAATGAAAATCAATAATAGAGTTCAGAATTATTTTTTCTTTTCGTTTAGTTTTGCTTCTACTAACTCCATTGCTATACTCCTAGCATGAGAGCAGAGACTGGCGGCACTTAGCAGATGTGCAACAAACATGTGTTGAATGATCAAATGAACAATCATAAATTCTCCTTCTCTGAGTACACCAGATTTTATGTAACTTAACCAAGATATACAATATTTTGCTTTCTCCCTAAAAATGTTAATCTTCTGTCATAAATAACAGCAATGGGTGAAGAAAAGCAGCAAGTAAAAAACACTGCTAGACCAGTCTACTTTTGACAACAGAAGCAAAATTCTCATTTGCAGGAATAAAAACGAGTTCTAATGAGATTTGCTCCTGTTTGGGCCAAATATATGCATAAGAATTGGGTTTCCATTTTTTTTCCATAAGATCATTTTCTAATCTGTTACACATAGCAGACACAAACTTTAATAACTATTGTATTTAAGAGAGTTCCAGATAATGTAATCCAAGCCATACTACTACTAATAACAAAGTTAAGGACAACAGTGACTAAAAATGATACAATTAAGTCCTATGACAAACTTCAAAAATTCTAGAAAACAGAATGACCAGCTGGAAGCTATAGTAATGAGGATATTATCATTCTCAAATTTTGAATGCTTGACAACATTGTAATACAATACTATTATGATTCTCAAAATCTCTGCTAGAGTGACATTTTCTTTTCTAATTTTATAGTCACAAATTAAGACTGGAATATACATAGTGGTATTTATATATGTATGCATACATATATATGTTTATACATACACCTATATTTACATACATATAGTTGTGTAATTCTGTAAGTCCTGTTTTATTTTAGGATATAAACAAAATTACATGATTCACATCATATATCACATATATATCACATATAAAGCACTAATGATTAAATGTTGGTCACATAGTCCATAGGCTGATTCAAAACACATTATATAAAATGGATAGTATTTATTATGTTAATTTTATACTATAGATGTTTGGCAACATAAAAACGATTATATGATAATAGCAATTATCTCTGCTTCCTTTTCATATTTTACTTATTTTTTTCCAACCATAGCCCATATTGCTTTCTAATAAAAAAGTATTTAAAAATAAAATATCTTTTTATAACCTCAGTATAAGTGTGTGTGTGTGTGTATGTGTGTGTGTATATATATATAAATAAACAATATCACAAGGCTGGGTTCAGTGGCTCATGCCTGTAATCCCAGCACTTTTAGGAGGTGGGTAGATCACTTGAGCCCAGGAGTTCAAGACCAGCCTGGCCAACAGGGCAAAACCCTTTCCTCACAAAAAATATAAAAATTATCTGGGCGTGGTGGTGCACACCTGTAATTCTAGCTACTAGGGAGGCTGAGGTACACAAATTGCTTGAACCTGGGAGGCAGAGTTTGCAATGAGCTGAGACTGTACCACTGCACTTCAGCCTGGGTGACAGTGAGACTCTGTCTCAAAAAATAAAAATAAATAATAATACATATTTTAATAAACTACATTAACAATAAATTATTTTTTCAGGCTAACATTATATAGTATATGTGAGTATGTACGGATATCTTTGTGAATGTGGTGTGGCAAGGGGAATAAGGAAACATACTTTCGTATTATATGTGATACTAAATACTGATTACCACTTTATGTAGAAATAATACCAAAATGCTTGAAAACTTTAGGGGTCATATGTGTAGTCTTGTCCAATTCTACGGTGTAGAGCCAAGTTTGACCAAGATAAACTCCTTTATAACATGATATCATACTTATACTCCTACACCAATCAGTCATTGGAGATGTACCTCCCAGGGAAGGGACATAATCATGAGCAAGCAGGCTTTCTGAACATGAGGCACTCCCAGAAGGGGCTGTCTATTGACAATATTCCCGGCAGCTGGAGAAAGAAGACTTTCCTCAATTAGGGATCTGGAGGGAACATCACGAAATTCACAATGAACCTTTTGCACCAATCTAATCCTTCAGCTCCAACAACATATAACAGTACATTTTCTAAGGATCGAGTTGTTTAGTTTAAAATGACACATACGGTTGTGTGTTTATGTGTGTAGAAGAAAGTGTGAAAAGTCAGAGACAGGGATCTTTAGACATGCATTCCTGATCAGGCTCGGGCACTCCAAGGTCCCATTCTTGTAGAAAGTTTCCTTGCCAAGTTTGAAGTGAAAAAGTTTCTGTTCATTTTTCCTGGACTTCTGAGTTATAATTAGTGGATCCATGATATAGTCACATATTCACAGAAATAGTAAAGTCTAAATCCATACTGAGGAAGGAAAATATTTTTCCTAATTGCAGTACTAACTACACAGATTTCTGGCCAAAAAGAACACAGATTTATAGTACCACACTGACCAGGACTGGTCCATTTTATTTACTCTTCTTCTTTCAGACTGTACCTTAGACCTGAAGCAGAGGAAATTGTCTTCTTACATTTGCCTGGAGAAATTATATTCTTTTTTCAGGATTAAGCATAGGTGCTATGTTCTCCAGTGAGCTATTCCTAATTCTCAACATGAATTGAAATGCTCTCTTTTGTGTTCATATAGTATTCAATGAAGAACTCCAATTATGTATTTATCATACTAAAATTACCTTTACTTATAGAACTCTTATACAGTAGAATGAAAATTTCTTAGACTTCAGGGCTGTTTCTTAAAATGTATTTTTGTCTTAGCAGTAATGAAACCACTAGCTGTCACATAGAAGGCACTTACTATTGAATAGAAAAATGGCAGATTCTACACAACCCCATTCCTGTATAAAAAGTGTGCTCCTAAATAGAGGATTTGGGTGAAAAATGAATTGATTCATGTCTAGTTTCCATTAGTTGAAAGCCCACTGTATGCTGGGCTGGGAAATAGGCAGTGTTAATGTTATCACTTTGCATCCACATGTTGATTCCATCATAGAGCTATACAACAGATATAGAAACTGAGGCTTAAAGAAGTTAACAAAAAAATAAACATGTTATGGGTAACACTGTTAGTGAAGGATAGAAATGAGAACGAAGTGATCTGATAGTTTTGTTTTGTTTTGTTTTTAACAAAGACCTCCATAGAACTCAGCTGCCCAAAGTTGGTGAAGTTGGTGAAACGCATTAATTTTTTAGCCAATAGGGTCAAATGAAATATTGTATGGAAAAGTGGTTAGCAAGTGACAATGTAGTTTTTAAAACTCCTGGTTGTCATAATATTCGTTATTCTGTGAAGCTTTTGCGCTTACAGTATTATTATTATTATTATTAAAAGGGCTCACATAACCAATGTCCTGTTTCACAGGGAAGGCTAATCTTGGTTAGAAAGCTTATTTCTATTATACTTTCTGTCAGCATCAGAAAACGAAAGAAAAAGTGCTTCTATACTGATGTTTTCTATTTTGTATTATAATTACTATCTATTCCAGCAATTGCATTTTTGAAACAAATAATAGAAAAGAAGCAGGCTATGGTAAGCAAAGAAGCATATTGGTGATAACTTCATGTGAATAGTGACAGTCTTTTGAGTTGCCAGCATTACACAATAAAACGGGTTGGAACCAAAATGATAACTTGAGATTGGCTACATTGTATCACTAAATACCATTTCTCATCTACATCTTCTTGTACAGGCTGAGAAGTTAGTGTTTAGCAGAAGTGAAAGTGAACAATAACAGGAGCAAAATGTTGCATTAATATTTAATGTAGTACTTTTTGAGAGTATAAAGGGAATAAAACCATTCAAATGCAAATGTAGTCTGTAAGGATGTTTTTCATTTAAATGTTTTACTGAGAATACCTTTATGTTGCTGAAGTTTTCCTTGTGAGAAATAAGAACATGGTAAATAATTGTAAACTTAGCTTCTAATATTTTTATATGAATCTGTGATGGTCTTCTCACCTTTTCTATAGTTCTCTAAAACAGTAGTTCCTAAACTTTGGAACTTCACACATCGGTAAATAAGGATATTTTCTTTTAAAACTACCATATAATGTTAACCATTATTTAATAAAAGTAATTTTAACCCAATAATTACAAAATAAATGATAGTCCTCTAATTGAACATAGTTGGTTTTATGAAATACCATGCAAACAGTTCTTTTTTCTTCCTTCCTTCTCGTTCAAACACAGAAAATCTATGCTTGGCAGACAAAAATAATTCTCATTTTCATCTCAATTGAAAAAAATATACACAGATAGTTCTCGGATTTGAAGTGGTGTTTTGTTTGTTTGTTTGTTCTTGAGATGCAGTCTCACTCTCTCCAGGCTGGAGTGCAGTGGCATGATCTCTGCTCACTGTAACCTCTGCCTCCCAGGTTCAAGCGATTCACCTGCCTCAGCCTCCCAAGTAGCTGGGACTACAGGCTAGTGCCACCACACTCAGCTAATTTTTGTATTTTTAACAGAGACAGGGTTTCACCATGTTGACCAGGATGGTCTCGATCTCTTGACCTCGTGATCCACCTGCCTCGGCCTCCCAAAGTGTTGGGACTACCAGCCTGAGCCACTGCCCCCAGCCCCAGTGTGCTTTTATAAACTAATTCACTTCTTATTTAACCTTATTCGATTTCAATGAAAAAGTCAAATACCTGAGAAAGTTCACTTTGCTTGGTGTTCACAGAATTTATTCTAGGCCTCAGTTTACTTGATTGCATATTTCAAAGAGTAGATTCATATTGAAATGCTAAATTTCAATAAGAAACAAATGTTCTATAAAAGAAATCGATCGAACATTTTATAACTTATGAAAATTGACTATTCTTCTAAGATATTTGGACCAGAGAGTGTTTCTTTAATGATAAAATCATTTTATCTTTTTCTTGTTATTCACAGAACAGAATGAAAAAGGCTGCCTAATTCCCTAAGCTATTATATCACAACATCCGAATTTATGCATATGTTCAAAATGGCTTCACAAGCTTGCAGAGAAGGACATTAATGTCAGTGGGGGATATGATTCACTACTTTAATATGCTCTGTTTATGGATTTCAAGACAAATAAAACATATATGATCTCCAGTAAGCAAGTGGGTAAATAACAGTTGAAATAAATTGGTTAAGAGAGAATTTCTCCCTAATCCCTATGATTCTGATAAACTCATTTCAGGAAACTATATTCATTCCAAGGAAAATAAAGAGTAAATAAGAAAGAATTTTAGAGCTGAACAAAAATAATTAAGGATTTTTGTGAGAGAAAAAAATAAATCACTTGGCTAAATAGCAACCAAATAAGGGTTTACATTAAGCAACTATGAATACTCATCAGGCACAAATACAAAAGAAACATTATTTGGCAGACTGCATGGAAACCTAAGTAAAAACAGCTAATATCAAATGATTTTCTTAAAGAAATCTTAAATTATTTCTCAGAGATTGAAGAAGGTGACTGCTTAACTCTGAATCCAGCATTTTTAAATTCCAAAACACTATGCTTTCTCATTATTCATATAACTCCAAAGAAAAAGACAGAACACTCGAGTAGTTCCTATCAAAAGTTTTACACTTCAGTGTTCATATATTTACCTACAGGTTGTGTGCAAGACAACTCTGGTAAGACTGTGTATTCAGAAACTCCTCAGGACAGCACCCATCCCTGCTGTCTTATTCAGGACCATGCGATGCTAATTAAGTATAGTCAGTAACAGGACTAAGCTCTCCAAGAATGGCTGGGATCCAGAAAGAAGACAGCTGAAGGAACTTGTCTGAAGGATCAGGTATTAGGAGGGTATCAAGACGGCAAGCCATAAAGAAAGGAAAGGGTGTGTGTGCATGTGTGTGCAGGGTATTCTCCATATTTGAGATGAGCAGCAGACAATGGCAGAAACAGTGTTAAATGAGCAAAGCACAGGATTGTGAGTTTTAGGTCGAAGCCAAAGAGCTGGCGTCAGTGAAAACTGAGATTCCAATAAGGACACCCGATTTTTTCAGAGTATAAGAAAGACCCTGAAACTAGAGGAGCCGAGGCAGTTAATACGGAATCAAATCAGGGATTTGGGCACATGAATATAGACTGAAACTCCATTGATAGGGCTACAGGGAAGAAAACAGGGACTTAGTCATAGAAGAACAATGAAGACTTCAAAACTCAGGATACTAAAAGTACAACAAATGCCACAATGATAGTAAAAGACAAGATTGATTCATAAGCTTTTAAGATATTCGGCATTTCATTACTTGAAAGCCTTCTCATAATCTGAACAGAGTCCAGATCTGTGGCAAAAATGAAGCAGAAAACAGGACTTAATTCGCCAGTCCTTAAAGATTCTAATCTTTTTTTTTCTTTTTCTTTTCCTTTTTTTTATGAGACGGAATCTCACTCTGTCATCCAGGCTGGAGTGCAGTGGTGCCATCTCTGCTCACTGCCATCTCCACTACCTGGGTTCAAGTGATTCTCCTGTTTCAGCCCCTGGAGTAGCTGGGGCTACAGGTGCCCACCACCACACCCAGCTAATCTGTATAGTTTCAGTGGAGATGGAGTTTCATGCTTGGCCAGGCTGGTCTCCAACCCCCGACCTCAGGGAAAGATTCTCATCTTTGTGACAGGATCCTCAAAGATCTGTACATTTCCTCAGTTGTAGTAACAGCAGTCTTTCAGCTTTCAGGTTATCTCACAACTAAGTCAGCTAAGCATTGTACAATTCTTCCCAAGGATCTGCTGGAAGAAGAGAAGCTGGGCGTAGGAAGTACTAGTAGTATGAGGATCGAAAGCACAGTATAGGTAGTATTGGTTTCTAAGTCTTCTGTAGTGGCATCCATTGACATACTGCCACAACTTGCCTAGCAAGTTACTGTTTATCTTGTAAGTTTAGTTACCTCAGAGGAAAATGTGAGAGTTCAAATCAATTTAACTCATTTTATTCCATTCACAATTATTTATTGGTAATTATCATGTGGCAGGCATTGTACTAGGGCTTAGAAATACAGACATGAATAAAATAATAGTTTTCAAAACCCAAACTAGTCTAGCAAAGAAATATACATAAACATCACATACATCTCACAGTAAGTTTTTATGACTCCTTTATAAATGCAACAATGGGACCATGCAAACACTAACAAACTCATTAACAAAGACAAAAGCACAGAATGTGAGTGATTAACTCTGAGGACCTTTTGTTCTTTTTTCTTTTTTGAGACAAGTCTCCCTGTGTCACCCAGGTGATGTGATCACAGCTCCCTGAAGCCTCAACCTCCTGGGCTGTTAGAGGGCTATTGAAAAAGGTCAGTGACTAACTCCCCACTGACATTAAAATTTGTTTGATCTCTTCAAAACACAAAATCAGGGTGTGTCATAATTGGGTTATTACCAGTTTTTTATGGGGCAGGCAGGAGTTTGGGAAAGAATAGGTTGAATTATTTTGTCAAGTTTTAAAAGTTTAGAATGGTTTACCAGGCCGGGAGTGGTGGCTCACGCCTGTAACGCCAGCACTTTGGGAGGCTGAGGCAGGCGGATCCCCTGAGATCAGGAGTTCGAGACCAGTCTGGCCAATATGGTGAAACCCCATCTCTACTATAATACAAAAATTAGCAGGGGGTGGTGGCGGGTGCCTGTAATCGCAGCTAGTCCAGAAGCTGAAGGAGGAGAATTTCTTGAATCCAGGAGGTGGAGGTTGCAGTGAGCCCAGATCACGCCATTGCACTCCAGCCTGGGAAATGAGAGTGAAACTTCATTTCAAAAAAAAAAAACAGCCAAAAGAATGGTTTACCAGTATTTCCAGACTTGCCTTTTGTCTTATTCTCTTTTCCACCTGCTTTGGTGTCACAAGCCATAGTACCATTTTATCCAGAGCAAATGCACAAAGTGTCTTAGTCAATTTATGGTGTCTGATTATAACCCTCAGCTGTCGGATAAGTTTTAGGAACTGAAAGAGCCATTACATAGACAAAGACAATAAAGTAGGAGAGGGAATCCTAAAATCCCTCCATTCTTAAGCCAAAAACCAAACAAACAACAAACAAAAAAATCCAAAAACTGATTTGAAGACTGTCAGGCAAAAATGTTATTTTTCCTTTTTTTCATATGTTCAACTAAAAACTTCATATATAAGCGATTTAACTTTCTAATAATTTTTAAAATACAGATTTACAAACCTAACTAGAGCCAAGTACAGTATTTGATATATATCTTAATAAATATTCATTGAATAAAGTAATAGATGAGTTGGAGAAAGAATTACACTGTATAACACTACAAATTGAGATCAAAAGGATTATCTTAATATTCCTAACCTATCCTAATGGGATTACTTTTGACCTTGGAAAGGGAATCAAAGTGGTCTGTGAGTATAGCATTTTTACAGCAAGCAAGAGATAACCTTATCTAATTCAGGGAGGTAGTAGAGCTGATTATGCTGATCAAACCATACAAATGAGGAGTGCTGAATTACAGTCTTTGACTTGCTGCTACATTGCTTTGTGACCTTGTGCAAATCATTTAATCCTGGTTTCTGCATTGGGAAATGTACATAGAATTTACAGGCAGGTTAAAAATTTGGGTAGCTTTAGACCACAAGTCTTTGTAATAATAATAATTATTATTATTATTATTATTAAGAACCTTTTATAAAAAAATTAATCATGACTAGTTATATTTATTCATCATCATTTTTAGTTGTAAATATGGACTTACTTTATAAATCTAATAGGAATGTGAAAGTCTCAACAGAATTGGTTTTACCATTTTTTAAATTTTCCTCCACAGAAACTTTAAGGTTTCTAACATGCCTAAATTGGTGCAGAGTAGTCTCATTTCAACTCAAAAATACTGACCTTTTTTGGGATTCTGATTGAACTCTGGAGTGAAAAAAACAAAATTAAGTTACACTGATTATAGATGGGCATTAAAAGGTTATTCGTAATTTCTGCAAAGGGACAGTTATAGGCAAAGCATATGTTCAACTGAAGCTGCAGTGTCTGATTGGATGATCAGGCACAGCAATTCTAATCTCATCTTGCACTCTGCTGTTGATTGCTGTTCTTTGTGTTATGGCTACAAAATCCCAGAATAGCAGTTACAGGATGAAGATGCCATCAGAGATTATAAAAATGAATTTGATTTTATATAGCATCTTTCATGTGCCTTGTGTTTTAAAAATGGAAAAGAAAACTCATGAAAGATATCCGAATGACAGAAACGGAAATGAACCTCACTATTTGCAGAACAGACATAATCCAGTCCAATGGCAATGGAAACTTTTCCCACAAGAAGAAGTGAAACACAGTCCACTCTAGAGGCATTTGCAGGCATTGAAGGACCTGTGTCTCTATAAATAGAGCTTTTGGCTACATTCTGAAACTGCTAATAAGAATACTGAGACCACTTCTGTTTTGTTTTCATGTGGGAAAAATTCCATAGAATTGTTTATAAAACATCCTATTACTGTCTTTCTTATCTTTAACTAGTAGATGAAAATAGTATCAAAGCTGGTGTTTCTAGTATTCACAACATGAGAACAAAAGAATATGGCAGGACTCAGTTTAATTCCAATGGCATTCTTAAGGAGTAAAATTTAATTGCTCACCATTGAGCCAATTATATTAATATTTTGTAATGCCAAACCAAAACATATGTAATGCCTCAGCAAGCTAGAGAGGGGGTAGAAAAATTCCAATGTAACATAATTTCTCTTGTTCTTGTCTTATAATCAAGCATTTGTTATTAAACCTATCTCAGAAGGTATTTGGGGAAGAAAAACATGATTAGATGCAAAATGCCTTATGTTAAAAATGATGAGATAATAATAATATTCACTTATTCAGATGTATATTCTTTAGGAAAATTTTCCCTAACCACTGCCACCTCTCCTATGAGATCAGGACACCTGTTGTATGTTCTCATAATGCTAGACTTCTCCTTCATGGTAGTTGAAATGATTACAATACTACCTATGATTAGAATCTGTCTTGCTACTAGACCATAACCTTCAGGTTTTGTTTGCCATCGTGTTGTCAGTAATTAGCACAACGTATATTCAGTTAATATTTATTGAAATAAATAGATTATTTCAGAAAGAAGCAATCTTATCTCCTCCAAACCACAACTATCATCTAACTCCTATTCCTAAATATACCAATTTCAAAAGGGCATTGTCTTTGTTATAGATTCCAGAGTTTAACCTTGTTAATTTGAGCAAATAAAGCAAACAAAAGTATCTAAAGCTTTAAGAGACAGAATTTTCAGTCAGCTCACTTTCTTTTCCTGTAAAATCTTTATTGGCAATTTCTGCATACCCAACTCAGAAAGGTCAAGTGCTCCTAACCCAGCTGCTTCCTAAAGGCAGATACTCTGCTTTACTGAGAGACCATTTTCAGCTCATTTAAAACACTTCCGGACAGAAAGGGAAGAAGCAGTGTAACCAGGGGGATTCACCTACTAAAAGATGTCCCTACTAAAAGGTTTCCCTGTAAGTAACAACAATTTTAGGACAAAACTATGGTAATAATATTTTAAAGATGTAATTATATAGTGCTTTTCTACCTAGGGGTTCAAGACCTTATTACATTTGTCCTCTCAAGCAGCTTTCTAAAAATTACAAATGGCTCATCACACGAAAGCCAAGACAAAAAGCACAATATTAACATTCAGGGCCCATTTTCTTGGTTCAAGTAGATTATTCATTCTCCCATTAAACCTTCATCGTTCAAAAGATACTGACTGAAAAACCACAATTATACCTGTTTCTTAAATAAAAATAATCAGAATCTATAGCTCATTTATTCTAACAGTGATTTTATATCATTTTTATCATAGTCTCAGAATCCCGGCCAAAAAAGAAAAAAAGAGATACTCATAAAAATTATCTGGGGATTTAAGTGTATACATGTTTATATTTTTACTAATAGAAAAATTAGATTGAAATAGATAGGTAGGTAGATGTAGATATGATTAACAGCTCTTTTAGAATTCGACTTTAAGGAAACTCCATGCCGTAAGGCTTAGCGCAGGACAACAAGGACTTCATTTTTAATACAATCCTTTACAGTATGGCCACTGAGAAAAGATGATAGAGAAACTCAGGGGTGTTGTTTCAATTTTCGAATGAAAAACATTAAGACTTTAAACTTCTTTTGGATCATTCACAAAGAACGTTTTCAACACAGGTAGTACGGCCCAGTCCATCTTATTTGATCTGAAATCCCCATCACTTTTTCAAAGTCAACAGTGTCCTTTGATTGTGTCACAAAAGAGATTTCAAGGAATCCCCTGTTCCTGCATCTTGGCCTTTTGTCCCATATCTTCTACTTCTAGAGACCCTAAATTTTTTTTTTCAATTTTATGACTTTATTTGATGTATTTGACGATCAGCGATTAGTTCTCATCCACACTGACTGTCTGTAGATTTTTGAAAGTGGTAACAGGTACATAGGTAACCAAAGTATAGAGCTTATTTGGTGAATCTTCATCCTCATTACGTTTTCTGGACAGAAGCACACGGATTCGGTATGGGACATTCCTTATTCCTTTGGCCCAGACAGCTTTGTTGAGCCTGGTATCAATGCGCACATCTGGAGTTCACATCTCCTTCATGGCAAATTTCCGAATCTCTTTGAGTGCCCGAGGGGTACGGTTCTTGAAGCCCACTCCATGGATGCGCTTGTGAATGTTGATGGTGTATTCTCGGGTCACCACCTCGTTGATGGCAGAACGGCCCTTTTTCTTCTCGCCACCCTTCTTTGCGGGAGCCATTCTGCCGAGTGCAAGTTGGAAAGGAAGCGAGACCCTAAATATTTTATTCAATTTTTTTTTCAGAAAATTTTACTTTTCTGTTTGAAATAAGGAGAGAAAAGATATTGTTAAGGGCAGAATTAGAAATATTTTGACTTACTACTCTCCAGGTGGAAATATTCAGTTTATTTCAGTCCTCACAATAAAGCCCTGTGCTAATATTTAAAAATTAATATGCTGGCTCCTGAAGTCATTTTTTCCTCCACAAACTATATAACCATTCACAGTTATTTTATTACTCAAATCATCAATGCACAAAGCATCTTATTCTTGCACAAATGAAGGAGCAAGAACATGTGGCCAAAATTGAGAAGTAGGCAAAGTTCATCTTTGTTTCCACAAGATGTCAATTCAGCTGTCTTTTTCTGTTCTTTGGAATTCTCATCAAATATTCCTAATTATTTCCTAGTGAGCTAACATTTTCTCTACCATTAATACAGAGAAGTATACAAAATATGCCATCTTCTTTTGATTAAAATGTAGTGAAATATATTCAAAATTTTAACATTGTGTGAGCAAAGCAAGGAGTTAATCAAAGATCAGAATAAATGGATGTTTCATTTAACATTGACGAAAAGAGCAATGACGTCTAAGTGACAGCTACTGTGTTATGAACTTGATGTCCATAATAGTGAATACTTAACCATAACCATATGTGATAGGATGATTATCTGTACTTTGCAGATGAGAAAACTGTAATTCAGTGAAGGTAACTCAATTGCCCAAGATTACGCTGCTAGCAAATGGTGGAGTATGGTATAGTTTGATGGGAACCTAGTGTTGTGATTTCAAAGCCTTTTAGTCACTGTGTTACCCTAGATGACCCAGAGAAAGCAAGACTGCTTGTTGTCGGTTTAGCTGCTGCATTTTCAGTTAAAAAGAGATCTCTTCAGAGTATAAAGAACTATATTAGTACTAAAGAACTAAAGTCCAAAACCAGAGAATAAATCCCCAGAGAGAGTATTTCTTGAAATGGGCCTGTTCTCCTAGGTCCAGACTATTTACATTTTTAGGAAACCAACTGAATTCCAGCCAAGATTACGGAACTACTTTTTATGATAATGGAAAATCTAGGATAATGAGAGAAGCCTAAAAAAGATTGGAGATAGACATATAACCTTTAATTTTTAAAAAGTGGTGAATTTTTTTTTTTTTTAAACAACCTATAGCCTAGTGAACTGGACTTTGATCATAGGCAAGATTCTCAAACACTAATAAAAACACGGTTTGTGAACAGCAAGGAGAGAAGAATCAGTAATTACCAGGATATAGCAGGAGCCAAATTCATATCAAATTCCCCTCTCTTCTGTTTTAAAACACATAAATTGTTAAGCCTAGAATATGGCGGGGGAAGTTATATTTGGAACTCAGCTAGATACTTGATAAAATATGTAATGTCTTTTCAGCCAGGATGGAGTGATAGAGGTTGTTTTGAGGGAAAAAATCATTAGATAAGTACCGCAGTGAGATAATAATTGTATGTCATTTGAAATAGAGTCCTGTGGCTTGTCAGTCATATGGCTCTCACTGGGCATTGCTGTAATAAAAATCATCTGGGTTTTCATTGAAGAAACTTATGATTTGTATATACATAACATTTATAGGTAATACTGAGATAGTCAGAAAATTAGTTGAAGAAAACATTTTTTTCAGACTGAACTAATTAAAGGATTTCAATAAAATGAGAAAAAAAAAAAGAATAAAATTAAGGCCAGTCCACAATGTATACATATTTCAAAACAACAAATATATACATTTTGTCAAATAAAAATCTATTAAAAAGAATAAAGTTAGGTCCAAAAATAGAACTCTACAAACATAAGACTATAGAAGTGTGGCTTAGTAGTAGGACATGTGGGAAAAAGAGCAACTCAAAGATCTTTGTCTATATTAAGTACATCATAAATAAAGAATAAGGTGGGAGGAATACAAAAATTGATAAAATAATTAAAAGAAGCATTAAAGGTAGTCAGATAACTAGAATGACTCAAATGAGAATTTTACTATTTTCTATGTAATTTCAGATTCACCTGGAATATTTGGTTTAATTCAGGGCATTATGCTTTAAGTAGCATTTACATAAATTGTTAAGTCTTAGGAAGAGGCAAAGTAGAATGATAGGAGCCAAATAAAATTATGAAAAATAAAATGATTGCTTAGTTGGGAATAAAGATGATTCACATAGGAATATACAAGCTATCTTTGTATGCTGATGAGATGTCAAGTAGAAGAATTAATGCAGAATTAGGAAGCTATGTAGACAAAGATTTGTAGTTAATATAGGCTGGAAAGAAAAATGTTGGAGTTTATTAAACTCATGTGCATCTGACTCTGTGCTTTCCACTCTGCAGTTGTACCTCACTCTGATCATCAGAACTCTCAAAGGAAGGAACAAGCTTGGAATTAGCATGACCTCCATCAGAAGGAGTGCTTAGGCCTAGGTCTACAACCTAGAAGACAACTCTATGGTGCTTAAATATGGAGAACTTAAGTATAAGGATGGGTTAGGAATACCTAAGCATTTTTCAACTGGAGTGCTACTGGATTTGTGCAAGAAGTCTTCGTTGTACAGGACTTTGTTACACATTGCAGCATATTTAGCAGGCTTAGCTCCTGGGGCATTAAATGCTAGTAGTATCCTCCAGTCATTGTGCTTGAGCAAAACTGACAATAGTTATTTCCAAGTGTGCCCTGCTTGAGCACTTCTCTTATGCTGAAGAACCACTATACTACTAATATTGAAAGATCTTTTCGATTCCAAATTTGATTGTAATCAGATCATCTATTGAGATGTTAAATTTGTACACTGCTATGAATGCTTCAGACTACCATGACTTTGTGTCTGAGTTTTGTCCTTTCTATTCCTCCCTTCCTTCAGATATTTACTGAGTAGCTGTTGTGTGAAGTCATTGTCCTTGATACTGTAGACACAAGAGTGAACAAAAAAAAAATGGAGAAAATAAAAGCTGTCTAATGGAATATGCATTCTAGTTGCTTGTGAGATAGTACCTCTCCCCACATTCCTATGCCACCAATGCTGAAAACTTTGCTTTGAAAGGTTAAACCTACCAATGTACTAATCTGGATTCCTGGAAGGGAAGAGTTGAAGATGATGCAGGTTGTTTGGTTTGAGAGAGTATGACTGGATCCCAGGACACTGAAAGTCACGGGCAACTTTTCTAGAATGACACAGATTGAGGTATGCTTCAATTATGAATTAGTGAAAAGAACGGCAGGCATAGAAATGAGTGTATGGAGACTCTAAACTAATTTCTGGGGATCTGGAGCTGTAGGGCTCCCTTGAGTTTAGTACAGAGGTAGCTAGTACTGTCCGGGAGATACCTGTTTTCAAATGGAATATGCAAGTATCAACCAAGTGAGAGAATCTAAAGCAGTTGCCTAATAACAGAAGACTGGAAGACCTGCTCACTTTCTTCAACCACATAAGCTTTCAGTTTATTTCCCCAAGAATTTGAGGAGAGACCTGTCAAATGATATTGTGCTACCCCCTAAAGGGAAGGAATAAAAATTAAGCCAAATTTTGTTTAGATATTTTTGAATGATGCTATCGTGTCAGATCATCTGAATGATACTATCGTTTTTTTAAAAAAAATTTATTATACTTTAAGTTCTAGGGTACATGTGCACAACGTGTAGGTTTGTTACACATGCCATGTTGGTGTGCTGCACCCCTTAACTCGTCATTTACATTAGGTATATCTCCTAATGCTATCCTTACCCACTTCCCCTAGACCACGACAGGCCCCGGGGTGTGATGTTCCACTTCCTGTGTCCAAGTGTTCTCACTATTCAATTCAGTGTTCTTATTGTTCAATTCCCACCTATGAGTGAGAACATGCGGTGTTTGGTTTTCTGTTCTTGCGATAGAGTTTGCTGAGAATGATGGTTTTCAGCTGAAGAACATTGATGCAAAAATCCTTAATAAAATACTGGCAAACCGAATCCAGAAGCACATCAAAAAGCTTATCCATCATCCACCAAAAAGGCTTCATCCCTGGGATGCAAGGCTGGTTTAACATACACAAATCAATAAATGTAATTCAACACATGAACAGAACCAAAGACAAAAACCACATGATTATCTCAATAGATGCAGAAAAGGCCTTTGACAAAATTCAAGAGCCCTTCATGCTAAAAACTCTCAATAAATTCGGTATTGATGGAACGTACCTCAAAATAATAAGGGCAATTTATGACAAACCCACAGCCAATATCATACTGAATGGGCAAAAACTGGAAAAATTCCCTTTGAAAACTGGCACAAGACAGGGATGCCCTCTTTCTTCCACTCCTATTCAACATAGTGTTGGAAGTTCTGGCTAGGGCAATCAGGCAAGAGAAAGAAATAAAGGGTATTCAGTTAGGAAAAGAAGAAGTCAAATTGTCCCTGTTTGCAGATGACATGATTGTATATTTAGAAAACCCCATTGTCTCAGCCCAAAATCTCCTTAAGTTGATAAGCAACTTCAGCAAAGTCTCAGGATACAAAATCAATGTGCAACAATCACAAACATTCTTATACACCAGTAACAGACAAACAGAGAGCCAAATCATGAGTGAACTCCCATTCACAATTGCTTCAAAGAGAATAAAATACCTAGGAATTCAACTGACAAGGGATGTGAAGGACCTCTTTAAGGAGAACTACAAACTACTACTCAATGAAATAAAAAGGGACACAAACAAATGGAAGAACATACCATGCTCATGGATAGGAAGAATCAATATCGTGAAAATGGTCATACTGCCCAAGGTAATTTATAGATTCAATGCCATCCCCATTAAGCTACCAATGACTTTCTTCACATAATTGGAAAAAACTACTTTAAAGTTTATATAGAACCAAAAAAAGAGCCCACATTGCAAAGGTAATCCTAAGTCAAAAGAACAAAGCTGGAGTCATCATGCTACCTGACTTCAAACTATACTACAAGGATACAGTAACCAAAACAGCATGGTGCTAGTACCAAAACAGAGATATAGACCAATGGAACAGAACAGAGTCCTCAGAAATAATACCACACATCAACAACCATCTGATCTTTGACAAACCTGACAAAAACAAGAAATGGGGAAAGGATTCCCTATTTAGTAAGTGATGCTAGGAAAACTGGCTAGCCAGAAGCAGAAAGCTGAAACTGGATCCCTTCCTTACACCTTATATGAAAATTAATTCAAGATGGATTAGAGACTTAAATGTTAGACCTAATACCATAAAAACCCTAGAAGAAAACCTAGGCAATACCATTCAGGACTTAGGCATGGGCAAAGACTTCATGTCTAAAACACCAAAAGCAATGGCAACAAAAGCCATAATTAACAAATGGGATCTAATTAAACTAAAGAGCTTCTACACAGCAAAAGAAACTACCATCAGAGTGAACAGGCAACCTACAGAATGGGAGAAAATTTTTGCAATCTACTCATCTGACAAAGGGCTAATATCCAGAATCTACAAGGAACTCAAACAAATTTACAAGCAAAAAACAAACAACCCCATCAAAAAGTGGGCAAAGGATATGAACTTCTCAAAAGAAGACATTTATGCAGCCAACAGACACATGAAAAAATGCTCATCATCACTGGCCATCAGAGAAATGGAAATCAAAACCACAATGAGTTACCATCTCACACCAGTTAGAATGGCGATCATTAAAAAGTCAGGAAACAACAGGTGCTGGAGAGGATGTGGAGAAATAGGAACACTTTTACACTGCTAGTGGGACTGTAAACTAGTTCAACCATTGTGGAAGACAGTGTGGTGATTCCTCAGGGATCTAGAACTAGAAATACCATTTGAACCAGCAATCCCTTTACTGGGTATATACCCAAAGGATATTGACTATCATTTTAACAGCTAACTTTAAGTATGTTTTGCTTCCTATTACATGAATTTTATGTTTAAGGTAGAACAATTTAAAGAGATATGTGGTAAATAAAAGAATATTATCTTTGCCTTTAAATCTTGTAATTATTCAAAATGAACCTAAACAGTTAACTTTTTAAAATCAATTTGGGTGCCTGGGGTGGAGCTGATGAGGGCATTGAAAGAGTGAATGACTTGCAAAATGCCTCTATTTTCTCACAGAAAGTATGTATTTGTGGGGGAGGTGAGTGAAGATTGATTCTTTATAATGTTATCTTCCTTAAAGATTATAAATAAAAGTGCAAATATCTATGTATTTAAGATAGTTCCTATGTCAGTAAGAAAAACTATATATATGTAGTTTTATATATATATATATGCAGAAATAGTCACAACAGAAATTCTGACTTAAATAATTACTATGATTAAACACTAAATTTAGCTCTGCATTCTCTGAAAGTGAAGGTAGGAAGACGAACCGTAGATGCCAGTTCAACAAAGAAATTTTTTTGTTCTTCCTTGGCATTATGTAAGTGTTGAGTGAGTAATTGTGTCAACAAGAGAGGGATATATATATGTATATAAATTGGTAAATGATAAATATATATATTTGATGCATACTATATATATTTGATATATATATCAAATATAAGTTTAATATATGGACAAATCTTATATGGAGCTTCCTAATTCAATCTTTAATCAAATTATCCTACATAAAATGATAGATAGCATAATATTTAGATGTTATTTTTATGTGGTATCTTTCTCTTAAAAATCCTATATTGATTCTGTTATTGATTTAATCTTCTCAGATAAGAACTTGAAAATTTTACCTGTACTGGATTGCCAAATCTAGCCATATGCATCTTTTTTACTCTTCAACCTGATCTCTATGCTTCAGTGGATATGTCTGAATTTTTAAAATTATATTAAATAATACTCAATATTTAATATCACCATTAAATATCTTATAAATAGCTAATAGTCAATTATTTTTTCTTTTATCTCTAAAAATAGATTTATATTTGTTTCTTCCTCTGCCATGTTTATTTTCAAATTTTAACATACTTCTTTTAAATCTATTATTCCTCCTTCAGAACTAGGTTCAAAACTGCCTCTTCATGTAAGCTTTCTTGATGTGCCACACATCATTTACCTTTATAACATTTTAGCTCTTGTGTACTTGTTCTCATTATGATTTTGCATGTTTGATAAAAAGTTTCTAAAAATGAAAGTCATATATGACATCTCTTTTGAACCTTATTTCCCATTCCCCCTCTTTCCTGAAGACATCCAATAAATGTCTGTTGATTAAAATTTAGATCAAGCAACTTTAACATGCACTAGAATAGTAGAACCCACATTTTTACTTCATGAGATTCTCTATTAGGAATGCTAAACTTGCTTCCCCATATAATTAAATACTTTGCTTTTCAAAGAGGCAGAGAAATAATTGCAGGTAAGTAGAAAAAATGTTACTAACACTAAGACAAAATTAGTTTCAGAGTAGTCCTCTATCCAGTCAGGCAACAAGATGCCTTGGCATGAAGGTTTAAAAAAAGCGTATGAACTAAGTGTATTGAACGATAATCCATAAACTAAATTTCTAAAGTTATCACTTTTTAAGTTAATTTTATTTCTATAATTTATTCAATACTTAATAGTTATTAAATTATAACTTGTATTCAAGTGTATTTTGCCACTCTAATGATTTGCAACCCTGATCTCAAGTGTATCATTTTTAAGACATAAGAAATACATAATACTTTTGGTATGCACTTTGTTTATTTGTAAAGGATTGGGTATCAACCTAATTCCTTGTTTAATGTTATTGGGACAGAAGAGAATTACAGTGCTTGATATCAAGAGTGCATAATTTTTTTGAGAAGCAAGATTTTCATAAAGTCATTTCATAGAAAACAAATAGAACATATTGATAAATATGATATAAGGGAAGTTTTAGCGAAGTTTAAGATGTGTGATATAAAGCCATTGCAAAGGGAGTTAGCTACAATTATAGATAGAAGTGAGGTGTCGTAACAATGACAACACTGTACATAAGGCTCTGTTTTGTTAAGTGTTGGAAAAGCAGATGAAAGTGGGTATGTTAGAAGTAGGATAATTCCACGAGCAAAGTACAAGGATCTGAGTGATTATGGTTATCTGGGAAAGAGCAAGGAGTCTGGACTAGCTGCTGGAGTAGTGGTTTACCAAGGTAGGTCAGACCACAGGGTCTGTATATGAGGTAGGGAATCACTGCTGTGGTTCATGAGCTTCACAGGGTACAACATGATGTAAATGAAAATGTTAAACATGCCCATTCCCTGTGGAATCAGCAGATACTTTACACAGATATTTACAAAAACTGCCATCAAAGCTTTAGCTGGATATGTATGTAGCAAAAGGAGCAGCCATAAAGACACACATGGTTCAGAGTCAAATATTTTTCTTTTTCCCAAGAGATCTGAAGGGGGAAGGGAAGTTAAGGCGAGAGTGATCATGGGAAAGTAACTGTTCTTGCTATAATGATGTAAAATATTAATGTAAATTGTTTAAGAGATAGCTTTAAACATAATGGAACAATTAAGATAAGGTTTCTGTTTCTTACTGAAAGTTTCCATGCTGTGTTTAAGAATTGGGTTTTTCCCTAGTGAGGTATGTGTTTATGCATATGCATGTGTTTGTGGGTGTGCAAATAGAGATGAAAAATGGAGAGTAATTTTGGAAACTGAGCTATGTACTAAGAAAGATGATGAAAGTTATTTCTCTCAGTGTCATGCTGGAGCCGACTCCTATTAGCTGGCCAAAAAGCCCATTGCACACATCTTTTCCCAATTCTGTGTTTAGTGATAGCACGTCGGTAGAATAAAATTGGTCATGGTGAGAGTACTTACACCAACCCTTACAAATCTGGGTTTATTTGGAAACCTATTTGTTAAACATTTACTATTATAACACTGTTTAATGGGCACTTTTCACTTGGACTGGGCTGAGAAAGGTCATATTTAGTAGATAAATGTAAAACCATTCACTTGAATATTGTAATACTGTCATTTTCCTTAACATTCTGTAATATCTAACACCACTGCACAATTGAGAGGCTGTTCTGTGGCTAGAAATGGGGAAAAGAGCAATGAAGGGACATGAAGCTCTTGGTAACCAATAGTAAGAGACTAAAGGAAACTGTTCATGTATCATATTCATTCTGGTGTATTATCTGGATGTTTCAATGCTGGCATAACTAAATAAACCCTAAGGCAAGCTGCAGAGAGTCCTTTACTCCTATGCCTCTTCTCCCGCCAGCTGTCAGTGTCTGCTGTTTCAGGGTACAGAAAGAAAAAGACACATATGAAAAAGAAATACAACATTTTTCTGCTCCTTGGAGTTCTTGGTCATGAAAACCAAGACAGTCATTATTGCTCCACTGTGTATTTCTGGCTCTTCACCACAGCATTTCGTGTTGGGATTGTATTTACCTGTCCCCATGTGATTAGGGGTAAGCAAAGCACCCCTCATGTGACTACTTCTGGCCAATGAGTTGTGAACATAATGGCATGTTTTATTTCTATATTCGTGCATGTAATTTTTAGGATGAGACTCTCCAGAGATTCCTTCTCATCTGACAATGTTCAAGATGGTGGATGCTGTATTTCCCTGGATCCCTGAGGTGCTATGATGTGTGGGTCCCTCTGCTGGGCTGCAGTGGACATGAATATGAGTAAGAAGTGAAACATAATGTTACTAATATTTCATGATACTTTATTACTGCCCCATAATCTATCTCATTTAGACTGATGCTATTATCTGGATGTTTACTGCATATAAGATACCTAGTTCAAATACTGCACTCTAGTCCTGGTTAAGGGAAAAATGCTCAGTCCATGACAAAAAAAAAAAAAAAAAAAAAAGATTAGCAAAGATAACCTTGTGATAGATATAATTATGTCTCCTGCTTCCTAATGTATGAAACTTTAAACTTTTCGTTCATAGAAACTTGATATTCTATTGTGAAAAATCTCTCTAATACTTATAAAATTTAAAAAGTTCCAATATTTTGTACAGATAAAATGTAATAGATCATTTGACCCTAGAAAGTTAAATATACAGAAATAGCTTTAAGATAAATAACTGAAACAAATAGAGTATCACTGCCCCCTCCCCTTCCTCCTCCCTCTCACCAACCTACCCCTCACTAAGTAAAACTATAGAATGTAATTTTGGTTTCCATTTCACTACTCATGCTCTGTCCATTCCATTTCATATAGGTAAATATGAAATAATACAAAATAAGTGGAAATTTGTGGGGAAATTAACAACTACACTCAAAAGAAAAAAATGAAGAGATATCATTATTCACTATAATGAATGTAAAATCATAATATATTTATTAATTGTATGAGAACATTTATTTCCTGGGTTGCTTTGGTAATAAATTATTACAGACACCGAATTGGAAGTAACTTGATAAAATTCTAGACTTTAAGAAATATATAACCTCAGCAGTTAACTGATAATTTTAATTATATATAAAAATATTTGGACTTGGCAAATTTTCTAAAGGTCAGAATATTCAGTTTTGTGCACTGCGCTGGAGACACAAAGAAACAAGACTGATCTGATTGCATTTAACAGATATAGGGGCATAGAAGTTTATGCAAGCATAATGCATTTTTTTAAAAGTGAATTCCTTTTCAAGAGCTTTGTAAAAATATAAACCTGTTCAGTTGTCTTTAAATTATGCAGTTTATAGCTGATATCTGAGATAGCACATAAAAAGTTGTTTCATCAGCCTCAAATATCATAGTGTAAAAATCACAGGTTAATATGGGTTACTAACAGATCCTTTAGAGTAAGAAAGGCATACAGAATACATATACAAAGGAAAAGGAATTTAAGGACTCATAGCTATGAGTCTCACAACTGAGAAAAATTTAATGAAAAGAGGTAAGTCTTATAATAACACCTCTTGTTTCTGTTAGGCAACTGACTTCAGGGAGTTCCCAGAATTTGACAGAATTTTTAGTCAAAAAATCTATGAGTGATATAAATGGCATTTACTTTGTCTTGTAAAAAAAATCGATGTATTTGGTAAAACTACATGCTACATGTGTATGTATAAATAAAAGAATATTGTGGTTAAAAAAATAGCAAATGTATATAGTGTAAGAAATACAAGCTTTCCTTCAATTACACAGTCCCACAGCTACTAAGGCAGTAATTTCTGTTAGCAGTTTGGTATGGAACTTTTCCTACTATTATCGTGCCTTTAAAAACACATATAAAGACATATGCTTTTTGTTTTTATACATGTTTAGTACATATTTTATACATTTTAAACAAACTACACATTTTACATATTTTCTGCAACATATTTTAACCTATTTTGAAATAATTGTAGAGTCTGGAAGTTGCAAACAACTTGCTTTTAAACTTAATGTGATTGAACATTTTTTCATAAAAATATGTAAGATTCCATCATATCCTTGTAACAGCTGAAGACTGGTTAGTATTCATAAAATGAAGTCATAGTATGAATTGGCTGCAATTTATTCAAACTATTCCTTTTTGGTGCTTAGATTGTTTTCAATTTGTCACATAAGAAAGATCTGAGAAACAGCATTTCAGGTAGAACGAACCATAAATGCCACACATTTGAGTATCTTGAGCTGGGGAAGTGTGTAGAGCCCTCTAGGAACTGACAGAAGGCCAGTGAGGCTGCAGAATAAAATGTGATGAACAGAGGGGTGTAAGAGGAGGTGGGGACAGAACATGAAGGCCTTGGAGGTGGTGGGAACCCATTTAGGCATTATTCTAAGGGCAATGAGGGCCCATAAACAAGTCTTAAGCCCATGATGAACGCAATCTCCTACAAATTTGTTAAAACATAGATACGGTTCAAGTATGGAGAGTGGACCTGGGGACAGGCAAAAGTTGAAAAAGGAAAAGGAATTAAGCTCTTCTTATTGTCTAAGCAATAGAAAAAGACTTGGACTCACGTGGTCAGGTGGTGCCAAGAATGACATGAATAGATTGCACATTTATTTTTTGAAGACATAGCTGGCATAGGTAGATGAAATATGAAGGGCTAGGGAAAGAGGTCGAGAATTAATCTTAAACTTCTAACCTTCATAATGGATGGTGATGGTGCCATTTATTTGAAATATAGAAACATTGGGAATTATTAGATTGTATAGAGTGTGAATGGAATCGATGGGTTTTGTTTTTAACAAGCAAATTTGGAAATTCATCTGAAACATTCAAATAGGAAAGTTGGACATATAAATATAGAGCTCAGAAAAAAAGTCTGAGTGAGAAATATAAATCTGTGAGTCACCATAATATGAGACTTTGGAAGTCACAGAAATGAATGAGATCACTAGGCAGAGGTAGAGCAAGAAAAGAAAAGGCAGACCAGGACTGAGCTTAGAAGAACTTTAACATGAATAGTTATGAAGATAAGAATATAGCAAAGGAAAATGCAAATAAATAAAGTGGTAATAAGTAAAGAAGAGCATGCTGTTCCTGAAGCAGAGAGACGAAAGTGTTTCAAGGATAAAATGGTCATCTGTGTGAGTCATTGTTGAAAACCCAGTAAGGGAATGTCAGAAAAACATCCATCATATTTGTCCACAAGTAGGCAATTGATTAACAAAGATTTTAGTTGAGATATGGTTTGGAAGTCAATTTTGAAGTAGGTCGACATAAATTGGGAAACAAAGGAGTAGAAACTGTGTGTGTGTAGTATGTATACTTTATGTGTGTTTAAAATTATATATATACACACAAATATATAGTATAATTATATATACTTTATATAT
>NW_012108286.1:2110283-2174270 GCF_000951045.1 Mandrillus leucophaeus | reverse complement strand
ATATAATATACACTATAGAATATGGTATATAGTGTAATATACTATATCATGTATAGTATATTATATAGTATATAATTAATCCCATTTCTAGATTTGCTTTAAAATTATACATATACACAACATGCTAGATATTATATATTTATGCTATATATTATCTATAGTGAGTGAGAAATAGAAATCTGTGAGTCACCATAATATAAACGAGACTTTGGAAGTCATAGAAATGAATGAGATCACTTGGCAGAGGTAGAGTAAGAAAAGAAAAGGCAGCTCAGGACTGAGCTTAGAAGAACTTTATATAATATAGAAGAACTATATATAATATATAGTGTAAATATATAAACATATAAATTTATATATTTTTCCAATGATTTTTATAATATATAATTATACATATATTATACATTATACATTTATATATTATATAGTATATATTATATAAATTATGTTAGCTATATAAATTATTAGAAAGGAGAATTAGTAGAAAGGAAAAGATATACATCATTTTAAGACACTTGCATAACATACGCTCCATTATATATATATACACACACTATATATATAGTATATATATAGTGTATATATATATAGTGTGTGTATATATATATAATTTTAAAGAAAATCTAGAAATGGGATTAGATTGTACCTGGCAGGGTGGAAAAGGCATAGGAGGATGTTTTTTAAACCAGGAAATGTATTACAGCATGCGTTTATGATGATAGGAATGATACAGTGAGGAGGGGTAGGGATTGATGTTGGAGGAAAGAATGAGGCTATCTGGGGAAGTAAAGTCTTTTAGTAGGTAAGAAGGAATTATATTAAACAGGATGCCCATATATTCTACTTTCCCTTGAATAGTCTCAGTTTCCACATACTGAATTGTTATTATTAATAACCTCTCCCCTACTCTCACATACACCTAGAGAGATCAGTTTCTCTAGTATAGAAGAGGGAAAAGGGAGAAAATGGGTGCAGAAGCAGGTAAGAACATGGTTTTCATGGTGGGAAGATGAGAATGTCTCAATCATAAGACATATAACAAAAGCTGAAATTAAAATTCAACAACTAAGATCTTCTCTTCACAACATCCCACCCTATGGAATCCCACAGACTCTATGGGTTCAGTTTGAAAACCAGTGTAAGCATGGAAAACATAGTCTACTAAATTTAATGGTTATGGTGACCAGAGGAAAATGATCATCGTCTGTATTCTCTGGCCGTGATGAAGCTTCAGCACAGAGTGGCAGGAAAAGCCAAGTGCTTCTAGGAAAATAAGTACCCCAAGGATTCTGTTGTATTGTAGTCTCCCAGGAGTGAAGTGCTGATCAAATCTCTACCCCGGAGTATGAATAAGTTTTACCAGCATATGAATTCACAGTGGTTCTTACTATTAAGTCATCATATGTCCTTGAATCTACCATTAGGATATATATTTAAACCCATTTGAGCTCTTTTAATATGTCTCTATTGAGGTATAGACAGCATAGAAGGTACTTGAATTTATTTCACCCTCTTGGCAAGAATTCCTTGCATATGTTATAGAAATACAATTTTCTTAATAGATGCTGCTTTAATTTTTGTAATATGAAGTGACACAGTACACTGAGTAAAGCCTTTTTCAGCTCATTACAAATGCTGCGATTTTTGAGATATACTATTGGGCCACTCCATAGGAAATGCTGTCTACAAAACATTCTCTCAACACTTGAAATATAATCCAAAAGATTTCCAAATTGCAATGTTGAATATGGGGTACAACTCTTTGTTATAAACAGCATTGTCTTTTTTAGGCTGTTACTTCCATCTGTGAAAAGCAAATCTCTAAAACGTAACTAGGGACTTAGAAAAGTAGAATTTCAAAATTGCCAAAAGTCTCCTGGTTGCCTTAAGGTGGAAAGGAAAAGGAAGATATAACAAATTATGACACCGGATAACATACGTTCCAGTTGTCTATTGCTGTGTAACAAAACCACCACAGAACATAGTGAATTAAAGTGATAATACACTATTATCTCTCATTGTTCTGAGGGTTGACTCAGGTGGTTCTCACTTTTGGTTTCTGATGCAGTAGCTGCCAGATAGCAGCCAGGTCTGGAGCTGACTGAGAGCTTAACTGAGCAGCCAGTCCGGGAGAGCTAATTCACCTAGTGTACCATTATCAATGTATTGACTAAGCTCCAAATTCTCCCTTTTTGCCTGCTTTGTGAAATGCATTTAGGTTTTTAAAGTGTTTTTCCTGTTTGCCACATGCCATTGAAGTTTGGTCAATAGAAGTCATTGGAGAGCTATTACAAGAGAAAAGGGTTTTGCTTTCTAGTTCCAGTGTTGCTCACTCAGTAGTTTTCTACATTATTGCAGCTTCTCCAGCACCTGATTCCTGCAGTGCATGCTGGTCTGCAGTACCCAGCGGCAGCAGCTTGCCCAGCACACTTCTTGGGGAACTTTGTAGTCGAGCGCCTCCGATGAGACATCTCCCTGTGAACAGCTTTCCCTGAATCCCTAGTATCAGATTTCTGACAATTTACAGAAATTTTCTGTCATTCAGTAGCTATGCTTTATTGAACAAGAATTGGATCTCAGCCCAGACCAGCTTCAAGGGGCAGGAGGTCTTGCGGGGCGGGGGTCGGGGAGGGCAGTTCTTGAGGGGGTGGCGGAAGCGGAGCGCCAGCTCTAGTTTTGATACTCTATCTCAATACCAGTTGTAATGATTGTTCTAGATTATACTATATAATATGTGCGATCGTATTTTATATTGTATTTGCTATTCCTATATCTTTATATTGTTTTATACTAGCCAATTCCTTACTATTTCAATCCTGTGAAACTTTCCAGGTTCAAATAATTGAAGGGTTTCTCTTTCCTGATTGAACTCATCCTGATACACATGTCCAGAAATTGATGCTGGCTTTCACCAGGGGGCTAAACTAGGGCCAAAAGGAGAACCAGTACATGGTCTATCCATGTGGTTGGAGCTTTCCATGGCATGGCGGCTGGGCTCTAAGGGAGCCAGGTGGGATACTCAAGGCTTCTTATGACCTAGTTTGAGAAATCCAAGAACATCACTTCAGTATCCAGTTGGTCCAATAAATCACTCAGGGTACACAGTTTCAAAAGGAGAGAGGTAGCAAAGAATTTGACATCAGATTAATTGCAGCTACCATAACATACAAGATTATGTATGGTAGATATTTGTATATAAAGACATCAATTTAATAAAATTGTTCATTCATCATTCTTCTTTCATTCATTTCTCCCCTGATTTATTCTTTCAATAAACATTACCAAGTATCTTCTCTGTGCCACATCTGTGGAAATTCTCCCTGAAATATGAAAGTGTTACAAGACCCAGTTTACTTCTAGTGAGCTCTCTACATTGTTGGGAACTAAAATTCCTGCATATTTAGAGATAAATACAAAGTGTACCCCAAAGAGTTAAATTGAACATAATAAATCGCCAAAATGCATAATATTGCAGTGAAGCCAAGAGCAAATCCCAGAGGTCCTGATTTGCAGCCCAGTCTTTGATTTACCGCAAACAAACAAAATACAGTATCTAATTGAAAATAAAAGGTCTGGTTGTAGAAATAGTTTAGAATAGGCATCCATCATTTTGCATGTCACAACTATGTCAAGAAGTCCCAAGAGAAATTATTTCTGTGAAAACATTGATTTTCTTTTCTTTGTTAAAAATTGTGTTACTATCTCCATCAAAAACTAAGAAAAATGTGATTAGAAGTTTCCCTTGTATATAACTGGCATCCCAACCATGTCCATTTTAATAACTTTATCATCTTCAACTCAAGAACCTGAAGAAACTAAGATTACTACAGCGGTTGTCAGCAGTTTTGGAAATGCAGGAGAAACAAACTGCGTTGCATACCTAAAGACAGAATGCCAGGCAACAACAAGCATATTTTTAGTAACAAAACTAGAACTGAAACTGACAAAAAAGGCTATTTTGCTTTGCAAAAGCCATTATTTTCTTTACATCTGTTCTAGAGCGTAATTAAATTCTTAGCAGCATTAGAGTTCTTTCTCACATCATTGATAAAAAGACTTGGGAAAAGTCCTATCACGTGATCTACTTCTAAGTGAGCAGATGAAAGTAAACTGTAAAATGAGAGTCTCACCTGATACTCCTGCTAGAAATGAGACTTCTCTGAATGAAGATCAGGAAATCATCTTCTAAGGAAGCAACCTGAATTCCACTCAGGGAATTTGCTCAAGGAAACTGTTGTAAGGAAGGTGAATTAGCATTTAAAGAAGCCCTTTTGAGTCAGAGTGCAGAATGTCACTAAGGAATTATTAAATTCTTCTACTGTGAACCTTGATTATGAAGAAAAGAGTTTTCTGATAAAATAGGGTAACATTGGGCTCTCCCAACGCATCCCGAAACATTGGCTAACATCACATCGCTATAAATGTCAGTGTTCTTTCCTTCTCTCTCTTTTCATCTCTAAGCACTCTCTACCTCTTGAATGTCTTAAAATATCAAATTCATTTTGAATCATTACAATACTCATTTATTATGTATTTCCCTTCATCATTAAGGATGGCACTATTTTCAGAAATAAAGCCTGAATGTTGGCTTCAAATAAGCATTCATTCAAATTCTAATTAAATTACTTTGCTGAAACCTATTTGAAACAATTAGTTATTGGAGCCAGTAGTAATCAGAGATTACATACACCGAATATTTGTGCAGTCCAGAATTTTGAATAGGTTATACATAAAAATGTAATAAAGATGCTAGTTAGGAGGTATTTAAAAAATGAATTTTTCCACTTTAAACTGGCATTTATTGTGAATGTAACTTCAAATGTGTCCAAATCTCGTGTGTGTGTGTGTGTGTGTGTGTGTGTGTTGACCATAAGTGGAAAAGGTGTGAATGAGAAGGAAAAAATGGGTAAGTAGACTATGTGATATGCTTTTGGGAGCATGGTATATTGAAAGAATGTGATGGTGGTATAATGGCACTTGTCAAGAGAAAGTCCCCGAAGCAAAAAAAATGTCCCCATGCTCCCATCACAATTTAACCAGGCATCTCATTCCACTTTTTTTTAGAGTCATTCAAGTTCCATATCATGATGGTTGCAGAAGTGAATTAATGATTCATTTTTATTTTAATGTTGATGTTGAAGAAGCTTATCAGTTCCTTCCTTCATTCTTTGGGTTCTCCAATTTTTGTCTAGCCCTATTTTCTTAGCTATATTAGTTAATACAATATAGGCCAAACTGGCTGTTTAAATACTGAGAACATTAGAAATCCTTTTTAAAATATGATTTTAAATGTGCAAATCTTTCTGGCAAGAATGAGTGTTTGAGCTAGATAACTGAAGAACAGAGGAATACTGATAAAAAATTAAGAGGACATTTTCAGGAAGGTCATTAAATATGAGTGAATATGCAAACCACAAGATTTTATCAAACTTTTAATGATGTAATTAGCTTATTTATAAAATACTTTATGGTTTTATTTTTCAAATATTTTATCTTCTCTTCTAGATCTAACCTTTTGTTAGTATAATAACCCACACACAATTTGCTTGCATCTTTAATGCTGAACAACCACATTAGAAAACATTTCCCCCCTTCTTGCTTCTGCTTATTGCCTGTATGTTTGTCTACCATTGGACCATTTCCTATAGCACTGTAAGCCTCTGAAATTATCCAGATGGATGTATATCTAATCGAGATCAATTCTGGGTCGCTTATTATGGCCTTCAATATTATTCCATAAGAATCAAGTGTCATAATGTGAAATTTTATCATAAAACTTTCTTCTACTTCTCATATTTTTATAAAAATCCTATATGTTAGCTAGTTTGTATTTTCTCCATTCTCTTTTTCCATTAAAGGAGTAGAGGAACATAGATAAAATTAAGAGAATATTTTCAGGAAGACATAAAATATGACTGAAGAGGCAAAACACAGATCTTTTGCCAAAGTATTGTGATGTAATTAACTCTTTTATAAAATACTTTATATATATGTATATAAACATACACACATACACACACATATATATATATATTTAGGAGAGAAAGAACAACTCTTACATACACAGAAATTCCCTAAGTTAGTTTCCAGGAAATGCATTTCTATACATTTTTCATCATGGTTGTCATGTTGCCTGTGTAATACCTGGCTATCTCACCAATTGGTCAAGGACTTCTCTCTACCAAGTGCTTTTCCTTAAGTAAACATCGAAAACATTTTTAACTTAAATACAGTTAGCCATGATGAATTTGGGGATTTTTCTACCTCGTTTCCCTGAATTATTCTGCAGTTATACTCACTCATGGACTTTCTGAGAATTGCCCTGTCTGAATAGGACAACTGTAAACTGAAATCTCCAACTGAAACTTCTGCCTACCATGCAAATTTACAAATGGTGCAAACTACTACTCCACAGTTCACAGATAATGTGTGATTAGAGTGATTTATGTGAATGTCTCACACATCCAAACTCTGTTGCAAGTCCAGAAAAAGATGGAGACAGTGAGTTGAGGGGACGTTGATACCTTCAATACAGCTATTTTCACTCATAACCAAATCAATGACCCTCGCCATTTTGTCTCCTCATTAAGTGGTTGCCAGTTTCCTTCTTTTAGGCTCACAAGCTAGAACGAAAGCTGACTTAAAAATCAGACTGTTCAAAGCTCAACATTATAAAAATGCACTGAGTCAGCAATTAGTAAACAGATTATGTAAATAGAACTCCTGAACCAAGTGCTGACATTTAAGTACCAAAGCTTAGCTATCCTCAGGCTCTTCAATTTATTGCAGCAAACTGAAAGGTAGACTGCTAAATCATTTGTTTTCAGGTTGTATCATGGGTTTATCAGAAACTATATTAGTTTGTCCATGAAAACAATTTTGTCACTGCCATGGTGCCAGAACAACAATAACAACAACAAAAAAAAAAAAAAAAAGGAAAAGAAAAAAGAAGAAAGGTCTTTCAAATATTAAAATCATCAGCTCTCTGTAGACACAGTATAAAAAGTATAAACAGGCTGCGATTTAACGGTGAGCTGTTCTTAAAACACTTTTTGCACATTTCATACGGATTTCAAATTCTGTCACCTCAACAGTTACTTCTTCTGTGGTTATAGTATTCAGCTGTGTCTATGTGTCATCTGGAACATATACATTCTTTTCCTTAAATTTATTTGGTTCATGAAAAACTATAAATCATCCACCAGGTGCTTGCATCATAAAGGAAAAAAAAAAGACATTGTTACACCATTGACTCCCCTCACTCTTTTTCTTTCCTGAAAACCCTAAAACAGTCTATATTAACAATGGGAAACATATTCTTTAGCTAGAGAGGAAATGCCTGCTTAACAAATGATGATTTATCATTTTAGAACAGAAAGCTGCATTAGCAATCCAATGAAAATGGCTAAAAGTGTAACCACTTTGCCTGGCAATTACATGTGTGACAGATTCATTTATCTACCTCTATGGAGCCTTAATTTGCACTAGCACTTAACAGTTAATTGTTAAAGGGCACTTTTCTGCAATAAAAGTGGGCTTTTTTTCAGAGTACCCTGAAACAGAAAACACTTTTAAATAAACACCTAAGCCATTAATTATCCGATCAAAACAATAATGAAAAATGCCAGAGAAAAGAGATAACAGAAAAAAGAAGGTAAAATACCATTTGTGTAAATAAATTAAAACATCAATTATTGAATGATTAAATGATATCATGTTATTTTTGGACCAATGGATAATGAAGTTTACAAGAAGCTCTTGCAATAAATTTTCTAAAAACCCTTCACAGAAAGATATTATACTTATTTATACTTAATTGAAGTATTATTAAAATACAACGCAAACCTTACCATTGTTTGGAATATACAATATTCTTCTTTTCTTCAGTTTTTTGTCTTATGTATATTTATTGTCATACTTTTCTATATATTTTAGGATTTCTTTAACTATTACTTGATGAAACTCTCCAACATAAATAAGTGGTAAGACGAGGGCTTGAAATTTCGTTGTCATTAGCAGCTTTCATAAAAAGATGGGGCAAGAATTTCATAAATTCTAAAACTGTTTATATATCAAGTCAATAAAATCATAATTAGAAGAATCTGGATAAGATGAATTTAGAAGTTTCATTGTATTTTATCAAGATTATTCAAGATTGGGCTTTATATCACAAGCTTCTTCCTAGTTTTCAGGAAAACCCCTAGCACCTTGCATTTTAAATAGCACTTTTCCTAAGTATTTAGTTAGTGACACCTTAGGGGAAGAGGAGGAATTGTCAAGGTATAAAGGGATTGTTTGGTAAAAATGAAACAAAAGAAAATAGCAACAATAAAAAACCCAAGGTCATACAATTTGAACATGAATGCTCACTTCAAATGATGTTCTGAATAATCATAGGTAAATAACTTCTACAAGGCTCGATGTCTCCAGCTTTAAAAAGAGGATAATACTGCTTCCTCAGAGGATGTGTGTGTGTGTATATATGTATGTGTGTTTGTGTGTGGTGAAAAATGAACTATGATATTGCAAACCACCCAGCACAGTTAGTTCCTGGTCTCTAGCTGTTGCAATATATGCAATTATCATGGCTTTCCTCTACCTCTACATACCTTCCTCAGATTTCCCTCCTTTAAGATTTTCCAAATTCAACCATCAGATAAAGAACGGCTTCTATGAGCCAGGAATTTATTACATTTTATAAATATTAATAAAACCATTGCCACTGTATGCTAAAGACTGTCAAATTGTCCTTCTACCTGTCTGCTTTCTTCCCTGCCTTTCTTGCTACTACTTCCAAGTGTATTTTCGTAGATCTTTCCAGGAACTGCCAATTATCTCCTACAGTTTTGCCTGTCAGTAAGAAGTAGCCTCACTGATTTCTCACATATTCTAGGATCCTCTTCTCTTGATCCAGTGCTTTACAAGAGCAGTCTCAAGTCTACCATTCAGTTGTTGCCCTTTGTGAGTCATGCTTAGCTCTGATCCCTCCTCCTGTGGGGCAGATAGATGTACCAGGTGCTCCAACGATCAGAGATAGATTTTTCTTGCCCAGAGCCATTATATCAAAAGCAGAATCCAAAGTCATATCTAAAGAACATAGGGGAAGGCTGTGAATGATCACTTGAAGATTTTAAAAAGCACTACATTTTCCTGCTATTGAGATATCCTTTCCCCTAAAGCAAGCCATTACTGTAAGTCCTCAAAATGCAGTAGGTTTGTATTTCCATTCATTTGAGCTTTCTTATGGATTTTGTTCTACCATTTGATTAGTAATATGTATATTTACTAAATTGTGCTTTATTTTAAAAAACAAGATATTATGACTGGATAGAACCTAGCATATCATCTAGAATAAGATGCCCATGTTGTAGTTCTAATTTTACTATGAAGAAATCGAAGATCAGAGAGACAAGAAAGTACTATTTATTAAATATCTAATTTGTACAAGACAATAGACATTTGTCCCATAGTACTCTCGACTTTTCAGATGAGGAAGTTGAGGTTCATAGCATTTCTGGAACCTCTTTAAAGTCATAAAACTTGACAAACTACTAAGTGAAAGAACTTCAGCAAGGTTCTAACACTAAACTATTTTTGACATCATCTTTTGTTATAGAAAAATATCTTTTACTTAGATGAATTGTCTTCAAATATTCCAACTAGTTAGAATAAGAGGTAACATTTATAAGTCAAGTCTGCCATTCTTCAATCTACTGCTTATACCACTATGCCAAAAATGCCTAAAACTTTTAATTCTGAGATAATTCAAAAGTTACAACCACTATATAACATATTCTAATTTCTCTTGATTATTACTCTTTTTTTGGAAAAGTTATTTTAAATCTTAAAAAGATACATCTATAGAAAATATGTAAGCATGTTCCTTCTGTCTTTCTGCTGGATATTTTACTAGGTTACAAAATAAATAAAAGTAGTACATCTTGAAAAATATTTTAAATACAAAAATGAACAAAGAGTGAAATGTAATTCCATGCATATATATTTATCCACTTATACAATAGTATTTTAGGTAATCATGATATTAATGAACACATATCAATCATTTACTATGTGCCAAGCACTATTCTTTGCACTTAATATAAAATATATAATTTAATCTTTATGGCAATTCTGTGAAATATTTATTATTACTTTATTGATGCCAAACTGAGTCAAAAAGAGGTCATGATGTATAAATAAGCTTCTGAAAATTGCTCTTTAACTATATTTTAAAATCATTCTTCATTCTTTCAAGTAGTACACTAACGGCTACTTTATTTGTAGTATGTTCAGCAGAGACCATCAGCTTCTTACCAGTATCTGTTATCCCTTTGTCTAAAGCAATACAATTTTTAGTTGGTCAAATGACCATTTAGAATAAAGACTACATCCTTGCTGTTAAGCTTGGCCATGTGACTACGTTCTGACCAATACCATGTAAGCAGACATTTTTTTCTGCAGCCTCTAGATCAGGGTTGTACAATCCTTTGGCTTCCGTGGGACACATCAGAAGAATTGTCTTGGGCGGGCCACACATTAAATAATCTAACACTAATGATAACTGATGAGCTAAAAATAGCAAAAAAAAAAAAAAAACCTTATAATGTTTCAAGACAGTTTACAAATTATGTTGGGCCACATTCAAAGCTGTCCTGGACCACATGCAGCCCACCCGCATAGGCTGGACAAGCGTGCTCTAGATCTTTTCTTAAGAATACTAAGGCCCCTTGCCCCTTTTTCTGTTTCATACATTGTTCCATTCTACATCTTGAATATGGTTACTTCCCAGCTGGACCGTGAAAATGAAGAGCCATATCATATAGATGGTGGGCAGTGAAACAGACAGTCTGGGTCCCTAGAGGGCTTCATGAAATAGAGATGGCATACCGACACTCACGTTCACATGAGAGAGAAATATTCTTCTATTTTGTATTACTTAATTTGTGTGTTGTGTTTCCTTATAGTTAAATTCAATTTTAATTAAACAGTATGGATGAAGGAAATCTTCCCCAAACATTCCCCTAATCCTGAATACGTACATTTATCTTCAGGTTTTGTCCTTTTGTTAAAAAACACGTTGCAGTGACTATCCTCATTTTCATACTAATATCATAGTATTCTAGTATTCTGCTATTATAATAGTATTCCTAAAAGAGATTTCCAGAAGCAGAACTGCTAGGTTAAACAGCAGGCAACTTTTAAATTTTAATAGGTCTGCCCTTCAGAAGGTGGTACCAAGTTCCAACAGTATGTGAGATTAAGCTACTTCCTACAGGCTTTCTAATACTACATACATCTCTTTTTAATTTGCTTTCATTCATATGCCTCTGACAGATAAAAATTCATTCCATTTGTTGTTTCAAATGTATTTGTCTAATCACTTGTAAAATGCAACACATTCCTTATGTTGATAGACATTTCTACTTCTTAACCTGTGAATTACCTACTGACCTCTTTGGCTGCTTTTATGTGAAGTTGATAAGAGCTTTTTTATTGAGAGAAAGCTAATTTTTACTAATGTGAGAAATGTTTATTTTTTAACTGTATTTCTTACAATGTTAATTACTTGAATTTGTATTTACATCTTTTTCTTTATAGCTTCTTGTCAAACTTAGTTAGAAGAGAATTACAAATGATGTTCTCCTATATTATTTCTGAGTAAATTAAATTTTGTTTGCAAACATAGACAAATATATAATTGTTTTTGGCATAAAGAGTAAGACAGTGTTCTAATTTTTTTTGAATATATAGACATTTGTTCCATCAAAATTTACTGACTACTACACATCTTTTCCCACAGATCTAAAATCCTACCTATAATACATTTCAATGTCTAGTAGAAAAAGTTCCATCTGCATTTGTGTTTTAATTTTTTCTAGGATATTCTTGAATAATAATAAAATTTGAATGTATTATTTTACCTTATCTGTCTTCCTTTTATTTAAAAAACTCACACTAACAAATACCTTATGAAAATCTATTGACTTTTACAAGAATGGCATTGTAAAATGAAGCAAATGCTTATGTAATATGTGGTTAAAGTTAGTTGTTTTATACAAAATAGGCATTCTCAGGACAGCTACCATAAGGGGTTCTTTTTAAAATATATATATACTTTAAATTCTAGGGTACATGTGCACAACGTGCAGGTTTGTTACGTAGGTATACATGTGCTATATTGGTTTGCTGCACCCACCAACTAGTCATTTACATTAGGTATTTCTCCTAATGCTATTCCTTCCCCTGTCCCCCCAGCCCCCGACAGGCCCCGGTGTGTGATGTTCCCCACCCTGTGTCCAGGGGTTCTCATTGTTCAGTTCCCACCTATGAGCGAGAACATGCAACGTTTGGTTTTCTGTCCTTGTGATACTTTTCTGAGAATGATGATTTCCAGTTTCATCCATGTCCCTGCAAAGGACATGAACTCTTCCTTCTTTATGGCTGCATAGTATTCCATGGTGTATATATGCCACATTTTCTTAATCTAGTCTATCATTGACAGACATTTGGGTTGGTTCCGAGTCTTTGCTATTGTGAATAGTGCCACAATAAACATACGTGTGCACGTGTCCTTATAGTAGCATGATTTATAATCCTTTGAGTATA
This sequence comes from Mandrillus leucophaeus, assembly GCF_000951045.1. Lineage (NCBI taxonomy): Eukaryota > Metazoa > Chordata > Mammalia > Primates > Cercopithecidae > Mandrillus > Mandrillus leucophaeus. Next base: position 2,161,664 of record NW_012108286.1, on the reverse strand, counting down.
TACCCAGTAATGGGATGGCTGGGTCAAATGGTGTTTCTAGTTCTAGATCCTTGAGGAATTGACACACTGTCTTCCACAATGGTTGAGCTAATTTACACTTCTGCCGACAGTGTAAAAGCATTCCTATTTCCCCACATCCTTTCCAGCATCTGTTGTTTCCTGACTTTTTAGTAATCACCATTCTAACTGGTTGTGAGATGGCATCTCATTGTGGTTTTGATTTGCATTTCCCTGATGACCAGTGATGATGAGCATTTTTCCATGTGTCTGTTGGCTTCACAAATATCTTCTTTTGAGAAGTGCCTGTTTATGTCCCTTGCCCACTTTTTGATGGGGTTTTTATCTTGTAAATTTGTTTAAGTTCTTTGTAGATTCTGGATATTAGCCCTTTGTCAGATGGGCAGATCGCAAAAATTTTCTCCCATTCTGTAGGTTGCCTGTTCATTCTGATGGTAGTTTCTTTTGCCACGGAGAAACTCTTTAGTTTAATTGGATCCCTTTTGTCTCTTTTGGATTTTGTTGCCATTGCTTTTGGTGCTTTAGTCATAAAGTCTTTGTCCATGCCTATTTCCTGAATGGTATTGCCTAGGTTTTCCCTATTGAATAGGGAATCTTTCCCCACTTCTTGTTTTTGTCAGGTTTATCAAATATCAGATGGTTGTAGATGTGTGACGTTATTTCTGAGGCTCTGTTCTGTTCCATTGGGCTATATATCTGCTTGGTACCAGTACCATGGGCCTCTTATATTTATAAGGGCCTTTTTAAAAAAAATCATCTAATTCATCATTTACCCAGAGTCTAGGGCTTATTCCTCAGTTTTAAACTGTTAATCTTGTTAGTTCCCATCATTTGTGGGCACATTTTCTAGATATGCCAAACTATTTGTAAGGGAATCCTTACAGTTTAAGTCTTGATTGGGCTATGGTAGTTCTTGTAGGTGGGACTATATGTCCAATAAGGAAGCATTTGATCAGAAATTCCCCTTTACCATGGCCTCTTTCCTCAGTTTCCAGCTTCACTACCCTTATAGAGAGTCTCCACCCAGAAAAAGGGTACTGGGCAACTTCTCTGAAGAGAACTGCAGCTTTATATGGACACTCCATTTCCACAGAATATATTAGCCTGATCCTCTAATGCCTCCTTTCACCCATAGCAGAATAGGTAGTTTTTTCATACTACCTTTCATACTGAAAAAAGTAGTATCTGGGTTTGATTCCTTGTTCTGTTATTTATTAGCTGAGTGAACTTGAAAATATTTGTGACTGCTTTACAGTTTTAATTTACTCATCAATAAAATGGGGATGACAATGTTTACTTTGCCAGGCTGTTGAGAGTATTAAATAAAACAAAGCCACACATGCCTCCTATAGTGCCTGACATAGGACACCCCTAACAGATAGCACACGTTCATATCACTGTTGATTATACATCTTCCCAATCATCTCTCTTATCAGAAATTTGGCCATGGAATCCCAGTATTAGTCTCCAGAAAAAATAAGTTAAACCATTCTATTATTACAATAAGAAAATACACATAAATAAGGTATAAACAAAATTTTGAGCTTTCAATAATGTATCTTTGAGTCAAAATTGTTTAATTTTTAAAGAAGTTTTCAATTACTCAAATTTTATACCAATGTAAACATTTTAAATTCAATAACTAGTCATATCACATAAACCTTACTCACTTCTATAACATGCTACTGGTATACCAAATTTTATAGAAAAAAAACAAAACACATACTTCTTATTTTGATGGCAGAGTGTATTTTTTGCCAGAAACTTGTATTGATTTGGAAACAGCATGAGATCCTAAATCGAAAAATGTAGCTTCAAATAAAAAGGCACAAGTTAGAAAATCTGGAACAACTGAGTCATTTTGAGATTTTAAAAGGTGATTTTAAACAATGTATTTTAATCATACAAAATGATTATCCTAAGATTTAAATATAATAAATTTGGAACTTCTAGTTAAATATATGCATGCAAGTGACTACTGAGTTATTCCAATTCCACTGTGCACATTGAATAGATAATATACACTTGAATAGATCATAATACTCTATTTCTATGCAAAGTTCACCAGAAACTAAATCAAGTACCAGATGAAGCACTTCACGCATTTCTTAAAAATAAAGAATATTGGAAAAATACCACAGGGACAAGAAAAGAAAGGATAAAACACACTTAGTCCTTAAAGATATAAGTGGAAGGTTTTTTTGTATGTGAGTAGTACAAACAACTCGGGTTTCCAGACTTTCACAGGGAAAGAAAAAATTACCCACAAACAAGACAACCTTGAGAGAAAAGCATCAAAGCTTGTATTTTTCTTTTAGATATTGCATAATGAAATAATTAGTGTATTTCTGAGGAAATAGGATTGTTTCTTCTTGTTTTATCTTGTACAATTTCCTTAGTTGAACAAAAAGCCTTCAAAAATCTTCTCATTTTAACTACTTACAAAAATTATAATCATCTACAATTTTTGCCCCTGTTCTTCTCATAAGGTTAAGTTCAGTTCAAACTACTTATATAAGCCAAGTCAGTATTTCATTGTCCAACTTTTGCCTATAAAATCGACCTGTGTGAGTCCCTTTTGCAATGCATGTCAGAAGAAAAATACTATACCGAAGTTTGTACTTTCAATAAGCACACTGTTTAAAAAAAAATCTTCATTTTGGTTTTAAAACTTCAATTTGTATTTAAAGTATTTCTATTTAAAGGAAGAATTACTGTATTAACATGTACTTATTTGATCCTAAAACTCCCTTGAGTACTCTCTATCCCTCTACTCTCCACATCTTGGTGGAGCCATTGCCTGGACTGTGCAGTGGACACCAAGATGATTGATTGCCACGAATGTTGCCTACTCCCTTCTCTTTCCACCCTTACCCCCAAGCGCCCTTCCCCACCCCCACCCACTGCTGCCAGAATTTTTTTTTTTTTTTTTTTTTTTTTGGAGATAGAGTTTTGCTGTTGCCTAGGCTGAAGTGCAATGGCACCATCGCGGCTCACTCACTGCAACCTTTGTCTCCCAGGTTCAAGTGATTCTCCTGCCTCACCCTCCCGAATAGCTGGGATTGCAGGCCTGCTACCAAAATTACCAATTACCTGGCTAACTTTGTATTTTTAGTGGAGACAGGGTTTCACCATGTTGGCCAGGCTGGTCTCAAACTCCTGACCTCAACTAATCCATCTGCCTCAGCCTTCCAAAATGCTGGGATTACAGGCATTAGCCACTACGCTTGGCCAATCTTGAACCCAATTCAAACCTTCTCATTGCTGTGGAGTTTAAAACTCCTGATTCCTTTACCTCCCTTGCTGACTCACACATACACACACACTGCCTAAAAGATGGAGTAAAAACTTCCTAGCATGGCACAAAATGTACTTTTTGCCACATCTCCTATCACTACCTCAGAGACAAGTCTATGCTCAAGTTGATCTGCTTATTCTTCCCCAAACTCAGCTGGCATTTTCATATCATGTCTTTACCCTTTTCCATTTCCTGAAAGGTCCTTTTTAATTGATGCACGTAGCTTTCTCTCTGAAAGTTTCACAACCTCCAGGAGGCAGTATAGTGTGCCCTTTCCTATCATCTCTAATTGCATTTGCTGACATATCATTGCATTGGTCATACACCGTAGATGTTTTTAGATCAAAACATTTTTTGCATCTCCCTGATGAGATGGTTCTGGAAAGACTTCCTATTCTAGTGATGACAGGTTGGGCCATGAGATCTGCTTTATCTAACAAAATGAAACTGGCATGGGCACTTAACACTTCCAATCAGAAGATCTGGCAGAGGGCAAAGGTATTTTTCTAGTTCTCAATTTCCCCATCAGTAATGTAGGACAAATAATAAAACTGAAGGGCTTGACATAGTTCTTCGAATGTTGTAGATGCTTAGTAAACTTTTAAGTATTTTGTTACTTGTAAGAATCATTTTCCAAGTTTATTAGAACACAAAAGCGTAAGAGCATTATATTCAAAGATTAAGTAGAGTAATAGTTCTCTGTGATTGCCTACTCATTATTTTCAAAGCAAATTTAGTTCTTCTAATAGTTTTTACTTAGGTGATCTCATCAGACTTTACAGCAAAATTGGCAGGATGAATAGTGGACTGCATCTCTAATAAAATAGATTCTGTAAAATAGCACCACAGAAAAATTGAATTATTTGCTAACACTGCACTCCAGTGTTCTATATGTGAGGATATGTGAGATGGGCCATCCTTGAGAGACAACACAATCTGGTTAGCATTTACCTTTACATGAGTTAGTGACATTCATTCACTAAGTGGTAACTTTTAAGGTTGAAAAAGGAGACCAAGCCGAGCTGATCAGCTCTGAAATTCACTATTCAAAATAATTTTCAGCTTTAAGACTGGAAGTGTGTTCACACAGCAATACCATGTGCATTCAGCATCTTCCACAGAGCATGCATTATCATACTCTTCGTAGAGCCAAAGAACGATGAAAAGGAGATAAAAAGACATAAACTTCTTTGGCTCTATAATAGAATTCATCAATTGAACCAAGGTCATGCTAAGCAAGAACAATCCTTGTCCAGAAAACAATAAAGCCAACTTATGAAAAATGTTCTTGAGTTCCAGCATACAATGAACTGTAAATCACTATTTAGGAAGTATCCAATTTACACTGGTATTCTATATGATGATCATAGTCAATAACAAAATAGTTTGAGAAAACTCATTTATGTTTTTAGCACTAAGACACATAATTACTATTTTAAAATGGAAGAGTCGTTGACAGAGTTTTTATATATGTAACTCATTTACAAGATGCATATATGTATTTTTGTTTTGTTATATAATAAATTGAAATTTATTTTATGTCATCAAACATGTTTAGAACTGATTGGAACCTGGATTCAAAAATTTTGGGTGAAATTAGCTTTGTTTTTCTCCAAATAGAATGAAAGTTCTTACTGGTTATAACAAGAAATTTATTGAAAAATCTACTAATCTATACTCCAAATTCAATAGAGCATATTGCAATTACAAAAATATTCCCTCCTTTATTCTTCCTACGTACAGAATCAACAAATAGTATTTTATTTGTGTGTGTATATATATATATGTGTGTGTGTGTGTGTATATATATATATTATCTTCACTGTTCTTTAGTGAAAGACTAAGGATAAGGATTAATCCAGAATTATTTCTATTTTCTTGAAAGGACATGGGTGGAAAAATTAAGCGATCTGAGCTGAATAGTTTAGGAGAGAAAAATGAGATTGTGGTGGTTGTGTCTGTGATGAGAACCCTCTTAATGATATTACTCTGAGATTTACACCAAGAATGCCACTAGAATAGGATTATCCTGGATAGGATAATACACATTACATCATTAGCATTCACTATCTGCCCTCTTGTGGTAGATATTACCAGCTGACTAGGATGGGATTAAGGTTCTAAATCAACCAGCAATATTGATGATGTATAATGTTTCTATGACAGTGTTTATTAAAATAAAAGTATATCAATATTGAAATATTTCATTTCCTTTTAGTGATACTTTAATTTTGCAATTGTATTATTCAAACCACTAGCATAAAATTTCTTGGTTGGAAATAAACCAGAAGATCCCATTACAGCCCCCAGATGCAGAAACAGTCTTCGACTTTCTAGTAATCTGTTCACTGTAATCAGGTGGTTTTGTTGTGCTTATCTAGAAATACAAAGAATTTGAAAAAATCAGTACATTACATAATTGCTGCATTTATCTACATTTATCTGTTGTATTCTGAACTACTTAATGCCGGACAATTCTGCTTTGAGGCATTGATTTATTTTTCAGACATTGCGTTTGTTCAAGCATTAATTCAATGTCTACATTGTTTTTTGTACCACACATATAATTAGTAGCACTTTGCCACTCCCCTTTAACAAGGAAGGCCTCTTATGAGAGCTTTGTGAAGCTTCTCATGTGGTATCATTAGAGGACGGATCAGAACTGTATTGTACAAGCTCCTGTCAAAAAACACCTTTCTTACTGGTTTGTTGATGAGTGAAATTCCACGTTGTAGATTAATTTCCCTGATTTACCGCCAACATCTCGGTGAGTATGTATCTATATATCTGGGTATGGTTGGGAAGAATGTGAACAAAATCACGCATTTTCTTTTTCTCATGTTCTTTTGCTCTCATCCTCCTTTTGCCTTGTCCCCCTAAACGATGTATGATTCCCTTTGTACACACAATCTGTGCATGAAATGACTTATCTTTGCAATAGACAGGACAGCCTAAGGCTGTGAATGTCTGTGGAGTTTTCTGCAACTAGAGGCTAAAGCAGCAGCATCTTAATAGGGCATAGAGTAACTAATGATGCTTGGAATATATCAAACACAGATACAATTAAAATCAGATTTATTGATTTTTACTAATAATAAAGATTTCTAGCTTAAATTAAGCCTGTGATTTTATTTATTCTTCTTAGTTCTTTTTTATTTCCAATCAAGAACTTTAATGCTAGTGGTTTGAATAATACAATTGCAAACAGGAGAATACAGGCGTATAATCAAAGATATAATACAGAGATTTAAGTGTATGAAAGTACAAATGGAATATCTCTATCTCAGAATGGAAGAGTTTTGAAAGGTTCCAAAAAGGTAATATTTGTATTGAAGTACAGAGATGAGAGATTATTTCATTAAGAGTAAAGGCATGTTCAAATTGGCTATCGTGTTTCTATTCACTTGGTTTTAGTCAGGAGAAACCAGGATAGGATAGATTATGCTGTGCTAACAAAGAACTCCCAAATCTCACCTTAAAATAGCAATGATTTCTTTCTCAGCACATGTCCATTTTGTGTCTGTTAATCACAGTTACCCAGGTAGAAGAAGGGGCCCCCTCTTCTATCATTGCCAATGCCGGGATGAAAGAAATTCAGGGAGGATCCCACTCCAGCAATTACATGCTCTGGCCTAGAAGCATCATAAAAGAGTTCTGTTCAAAACTCTTTGACCAAAGTTACGTGATACCTAGGAAATACAGTCCTTTCACATGCCTGGCTGGGAACAACCTAGAGATAGTTGACAAGCAATATTAATGACTACCAGACATGCTTTCTCCAAAAGTACCTCCCTAACGTGGAAGACAATAGCTATGGTTTGCTGCACTTACTAGAATCCTTTAGCACACTGTATTTTTCTACATCTTACTCTTTGTTTTCTTCTAATTTATCTAATTTGCCACTGAGTTCATGTTCGTTCTTCAATTCCTCTGTACTTCTATTACCACCTGCTTTCAAGCAGCTAACATTTTACTGGAGAATATGTGCATATAGGCAAAAATATAGTGCAGAGATTTAAGTGCACAAAAGTAAAAATGAAACGTCTCTATCTCAGAATGGTGGAGTTTAAAAAGCTTCCAGAAAGGTAATATTTGCATTGAAGCGTGGAGATGAGAGATTTCGTTAAGAATAAAAGCATGCTCATTGCAAAGAGACATGATTAATGCACAGACATGCTAATTGTTTAACATAGCCACCTAAAATTCAGATTCTAAGGAAGAGTCTGATTGATCTATCTTACATCATGTGTTCATGGCTTGGCTAAGAAAGAGAAGAATACTGTGATTGACAGCAACATCAATACTATTACAATTATGAAGAATGCATACCTGAGAGAGATAGAAGAATGAGAAGTAATGTTGGAACAGGAAAAAAAATAAAATAAAATATAGTTTTTAGTAAAGTCATACCAAAATGACTAAGGTCTTGTATGTCATATCAGTTGTCTGGCTTTGTCAAATTGATGTAGAACCAACTAAAGGAATTTAAGAATTCAGTGATAGGTATAGACTGAAGTTTAGAAAAATCTTTCTCCCACAGTATCATAGAGGATGGACTCATTAGGATCTGAATCAGGGACCTCTTAGGGAGCTATTGCTATAATTTAGTTGAGATATGAGGAAGCCACAATAAAAAGCAGCAGTAGAGGTTAAGACAAGGAGAGCAGCACTCCCAGATATGTAGAGAATGTATAATAAAGCAGTTTGTGTAGGGATCAATAGGGTGATAGATGTGAGTACAAAGGAGAAATGCAAGCTGACTTAGTAGTCCTGCCTTTGGTGGATGGGTGGATGTTGGTGACAGTGATTACAGAGCAGAGGAAGGGAGAGCAGGTTTCCATGATATGGTGGAGGTGGCAATGAGCTCAGTCCTCAGCCAGCCAGAGCTCTCTCCACTATCTTTATGGTAAGAAGGGCAATATTTCAAAAAGCAAAACCATTTCTTGATTAGAAATACCTGACAAACAGACTGCCACCCAGGGTCACATCATTCCTAAGAGTGAGGTCATCATTCTATATTTAATTTCAGTTAAATCAGTTTTAAAAGAGTGTACAGTTAACATGCACTGTAAGATTTAACAGGGTATTTTCAAATAAATAACTGTTGGAAATAGTATAAGATCACAAAATTATTGAATAATGATAATTGATAGGTAAAAGTATATTTTTTAAAAAAGGAAAAAAGAAATCTTTCATTCAAGCACCTACCACTAAAGGTAGAACCATGCATGGTTGAACTGCCACAGTATACACCGAGAGTACCTTCAGGCTCCTCTAGTTCCAAACATTTTATTTTTCCTCTTAACTAATTTCTGTAAGTTATCACAAATCCCAAGCTACATGGGCTTCCTAGATTTCATAACCAATTTCTACCTTTCTATTTTACACGCTTGGCCCAACACTATTAAACTGCATTTAACTCTGTCTGTGCTGAGAGTCACTAAATAGCATTTTACATTCCCCTATATGCCATGTCCATAGAGCTAATTCTCACAGTCACTTTAAATCCATTTTAAGGCACTGTAGGATATTCAGAAATAAATAGTCATTTTAACAAATTTAAATGTAATTACACTTTGTTTTGAATTTAACTTTCCATTGTGATGATTTAAGTTTGCACAGGAAAAAAATACAAATTTTTTATTCATTTATTTATTCATGCATGCTTCGGTTTGGGAAACATTAAGACCTGTATATGTGTAAGACACTAGAAAATGAAAATATGAATAAGTAAAGATAAAGCATACATTCGAGTAACAGTAATATGAGATAAAATGTGAACTGACAACAATTTGAGATAAAATAATAAATCCTGTTACATTGGTTACTCCTCAAAAAGAGCAAATCACTCCTTCAAATGCTTACTGATAAGCACCATGCATTTAGATTGGTTTTTGATGTTGGAAAAAATAAAAGAATGGTAGAGGAAATGATAAACTAACCAAGGTAATGCCTTTTAGGAAATAAATGTAAAATCTGAACAAACGGCTTACATAAAAATGGGTATTACTTGAGTTTTCCTTTTTTAATTAAGCTTAATTTTTAATAATGTTGCACACAAGAGAATGTTTTGAATTGAATTTTAAGATTAAAATTGAGAAAATATCAGATAAGTCATGTCTCTAAAACTGGTTATTATTTCATTCTTAGTAATTTTCTATACAATCCCATTTAACAGATGACAAGTACAATTTTGCCAGTTCTCTACTCAGGAAGTTAAGACAATGTAAATTCCCAAAAGAGAAAAATAAAAATAAATTCCATCTAGTCTTAATATGGAATATGCAAAAGTCTTTAGGGGTCAAGGGAGCTTTGGTAAGATGGGATATAATTTAATCACATAACTGTATACCACAAATCATTTTTCATAAATTTTTATTTTAATGTAATTTCAAATTCATAGAAAAATTTCAAAAATATAAGGAACTTCCATATACACTTCACCCACATTCACCAATTGTTTAGATGTTCTCCTATTTGTGTTCTGTCTCCGACAGATACATAAACATATACAACTTCCCTCTCTGGATAGATGGAAGGATACACATATACATGGACATAGCTTTTTTAAAATCCATTTAGAAAAGTTAGAAATATTATTGCTCTTAATTCCTAAGAACTTTGATATATATTTTTCAAAAGTAGACATTTTCTTAGTTAACCATAGTACAATGATCAAAATCAGAATATTTACAATTGATGTAATATCTAATCCATACTCCATATTTGTTTTTAAATTATTCCAATAATGTCCTATACTATTTTGTTTGCTGGTCAAGGATCCACTTCAGATTTATTTGCATTTATTTGTCATGTTTCATTAGTTCTTTAATATGGAACATTTCCCCAGTCTTTGTCTTTCTGGACCTTTACACATTTTAGGGGCACAATGTAATTATCTCGGTGATTGGCAGGCGTGTCATGGAAGTATGTTGTGTCCCTTTTGGTTCATTGTATCAGGAGGTAGAATTTGTCTGAATATTAATAACCCTCATTACTTGGTTAAAATGGCCTCTACCAGATTTCTGTCCAATATATTTGTATATATTATTCTTTTTTTTTTTTGAGATGGAGTCTCACTCTGTTGCCCAGGTTGGAGTAGTACAGTGGCGCTCTCGGCTCACAGCAATACGCCTCCCGAGTTCAAGCAATTTTCCTGCCTTAGCCTCCTGAGTAGCTGGGATTACAGGCCTGCGCCACCATGCCTGGCTAATTCCTGTATTTTTAGTAGGTTTCACCATGTTGGTCAGGCTGGTCTCAAATTCCTGACCTCGTGATCCACCCGGCTCAGCCTCCCAAAGTGCTGGGATTACAGACATGAGTCACCAAATATATATTAAGGTGATTTCCAATGATGAGTTGTTGAAGATTGTTTCTGATTTCCAATTATTTAAGGAGACATTTTAAAAATCTTATTTCCACAAAAAATCTGCACATGTATGTTTACAGTGGCTTTATTCATAATTACGAATACTTGGAAGCAATCAATATGTTCTTCAGTAGCTGAATGGATAAAGTGTGGAATATCCAGACAATAAAATAATATTCAATGCTATCAAGCCATGAAAAGACAAGGAAGAATCTTAAATACATATTACTAAGTGAAATAAGTGAATCCAAAAAGGCTATATATTGTTTGATTTTTAACTATATGACATTCTGGAAAGGGCAAAACTGTAGAACAATAAAAGACCAAGTGATTGACAAGGGTGGGGCATTGGGAGACGGAGGAATAGGAAGAGCACAAAGGATTTTTAGGGCAGTGAAAATATTCCCTGTGGTGCTGTAATGGTAGTTACATGCCACTATACATTTTCCTAAACCCACACAATGCACAACGCCAAGACTGAACTCTAACATAAACTATGGACTATGGGCAGTTATAATGTGATAACATAGGTTCATCAATTGTAACAAATGTACCCCTCTGGTGGGGGATGCTGTTAATGGGAAAGGTTATGCATGTGTTGGACTAGTGGGTATATGGGAAATCATTGTACCTTTCTCTCAATTTTGCTTTGAACCTAAAACTACTTTAAAAATACTCTTTAAAGTAAATACTCTTTACATTAAATAATCTACTGTTGTGACCTTAAGACACATTCTAACAATGAGACAAAGTAGTCAAAATTAGACCATTTTATGTAGCTCAATTCAATTACACAAATATTTATCTGTGGGAAATACTACCAAGTAAAAGACACCTTGAACAAGGTACAATTTAGTAGGAAGCAAATCAGGTTAATGGACATCTATTCTGCCTCATGAGTATCAAGTATACCTCAGGAAGTATACAAATTTTATCGATAATAAAAAAGATACATGTAATCAGGTTAGAACAAAATTAAGTCATTAAAAATATGGAGTATAGGAAGAAGGTGTTTTCTTTTCTTTTTTTTTTTTTTTTTTTTTTTTTTGCCCATGCTGGAGTGCAGTGGCACCAACATGGCTCACTGCAACCTTGACCTCCTGGGGTCAAGAGATCCTCCTGCCTCAGCTTCCTGAGTACCTAGGACCCCAGGTGCATGGCATCATGCCTGGATAATTAAAAAAATTTTTTTGCAGAGACAAGGTCATTGCTGAGGCTGGTCTCAAACTCCTGGGCTCAAGCAATCCTCCATCGTCAGCCTTGCCAAGTGTTAGGATTACAGGCATGAGCCACTCACCATGCCAGGCCAGAAATTATTTTCAACATAATGAAAAGCAAAAGCAGGAAAAATAAATGAGTAATTATGTAGAATATGGATAGATTTTTGACAGATCTTGAAAATATTTAGGAAAGAGGCAATCCTGTTTGAGAAACACATAAGTTACATGTTTAATAGTAAATCTGGAAAGATAAGTTGGGTAGAGATAGGTAGATAACTTTGACGAATACAAGTAGAAATCTATACTTTTTTTCTTCATCGAGTAATGGAAAATCATTGAAAGCATGTGGACAGACCAGAACTATGATAAGTGTTATAATTGGAGAAGGGAATGGGCAGGTGGATAGAGAAAAATGGTAGATAGGAGGCAGGACTAAATTACAACTCCCACTCGGTTGGACAGAGCAGTGTGTGGAGACTCACGTTGTGAGCCTTTGCTCCAAGAACTACTGCAGGAACATACCAGGAAAGTCAAGAGAATCCACAGACCCTCTGAATGAAGCAGATTGCTCCTGCGGGCCCCAGGAGACAGCCCCAAAACTGTGAGTGCCAAAAGTGTGAAAGTGTGAAAGGGGGATTCTCCATCCCCAAACATGCACCATCACTGGGGACCTGAAGGTCCAGATCACAGGAGAAGGATTTGACCTTTGCTGGAGCTGAGACAAATTCAGATAGCCAAGAAAAATACCAGGGTAGAAGAAGCAGTGGAAAGAGCCCTGTAGGCTCTCTCAGTCCCTAGGGAAGCCATTTCTGACTTTGTCTCACAGGGGTACTTGGGGAGGGCTGCCAGAGGAACTTGGAAAAGACCACAGAGAGAAGGAAACTTCCAGCTGAACTCTGTAACAATTTCCACTTAATACAAAGTTTCCTGGACAAAACTCAGGAGAGGGAGGTGAATCCAGAGTGCAGACACAGCACAGAAGCCCCACAGCAGGTGGGGAGGCACAAAACCTGAAAACCCTGCTTGCTTTCACAGCTGGGAAGCTGGTAGCCTGGGTCAAGTTCTCAGTCCCGCTTACCTGCTGCCTGGAAACAAACTTAGTGTGTTGGGGAGGGTGGGCACAGTGGGAGTGAGACCAGACTTTTGGGCTGCATGGCAGCTTGGTGAGGCCTGTAACTGCCAGCTTTTCCCCACTTCCCTGGTGACCTGAAAGACACAGCAGAGGACTCTGTAGCCCATAATCCCCCGGGAATATAACTTCATTGGCCTGAGAGCCATACCTCTAACCCCTACAGCAGCCACAGCAAGCCCCACCCAAGGAGACTCTGAGCCAAGACACACCCAATCCTGCTCTCACCTGATGGTCTTTCTCTACCCACCCCGGTAGCCAAAGACAAAGGACATATTCTCTTGGGAGCTCTAGAGCCCTGCCCAGTGATACTATCACAGATGATGCTCTTTTGAAAGTGCCACCTCCTGGCAGGAGGCCAACCAGCACAAAACTAAACCAGTAAACAAAATTACAACTAAGGATACTCACGGAGTCCATTTCACTCCCCTGCCACTTCCACCAAAGCAGGTGCTAGTATCCACAGCTGAGAGCTGAGGAAGACAGTCCATGTCACAGGACTCTGTGCAGATTCCTTCCAGTACCAGCCTGGAGCACAGTAGCTCCTCTGGCTGGCTAAATCCATATGAGAAATAACAATTACTGTAGCTCAGCTCTCAAGAAGTCACATAACTAGGAAAAGGGAGACAGCACTATCAAGGGAGCATCCCATAGGGCAGAAGATTCTAATAGCAGCTCTTGAGCCCCAGATCTTCCCTCTGAGAAAGACTCCCCAAATGAGAAGGATCCAGAAAAATAATTCTAGTAATATGACAAAACAAGGTTCTTTAACACCACCAAAAGATCACACTAGCTTACCAGCAATGGATCTAAACAAAGGAGAAATCCTGAAATGCTAGAAAAAGAATTCAAAAGTTTAATTATCAAGTTAATCAAGGAGGCACCAGAGAAAGGTGAAGTCCAACTTAATGAAATAAAAAATAAAAATGATACAAAATATGAAAGAAAAATCTTCAATGAAATAGCATAAATAAAAGACAAACACAACTTCTGGAAAGGAAGAACATACTTAGAGAAATGCAAAATGCACTTGAAAGTCTCAGCAATAGAATCAAGTAAGTAGAATAAACAATTTCAGAGCTTGAAGACAAAGCTTTCAAATTAACCCAATTCAAAAAAAAATAAAATAAAGAAAAAGAATTTAAAAAAAAAAAAACAAAGGCTCCAAGAAGTTTGGGATTATGTTAAACAACCATACCAAGAATAACTGGTGTACCTAAGAAAGGAAATAAATCTAAAAGTTGGAAGACATACTTGAGGGAATAATTGAGGAAAACTTCCCTGGCCTTGCTAGAGATCTAGACATCCAAATGTAAGAAGCTCAAAGAACACCTGGGAAGTTTATTATTAAAAGTTCGTTGCCTAGGCACATAATTATCAGGTTATCTAAAGTCAAGACAAAGGAAATAATCTTAAGAACTGTGAGGCAACACCACCGGGTAACATATGAAGGAAAACCAATCAAATTAAACAGCAGATTTCTCATCAGAAACACTGCAGGCTAGATGGGATTGGGGCCTTATCTTCAACCTCTTTAAAGAAAACAATTATTAGTCAAGAATTTTGTATCCAGCAAAACTAAGCTTCATAAATAAAAGATACAGTCTTTTACAGATAAACAAATGGTGAGAGAATTTGCCACTACCAAGCTAGCACTACAAGAACTTCTAAAAGAGTCTCTAAATCTTGAAACAAATCCTCAAAACACACCAAAATAGAAACTCCTCAGAGCATAAATTCACAGGACCTATAAAACAAAAACACAATAAATAATTGTTTTAATAAGGTATTCAGGCAACAAATATCATGATGAATAGAATAGTAGATCATAGCCCAATAATAACATTGAATGTAAATGGCCTAAGTGCTCCACTTAAAAGATACAGAATAGTAGAATGGATAAAAATTCATTAACCAAGTATCCGCTGTCTTCAGGAGACTCACCTAACATATAAGGAATCACAAAAACTTAAGGAAAAGGGATGGAAAAAGACATTTCATGAAAACGGACACCAAAACTGAGCAGCTAAATTTTGTATTTTTAGTTGAGACGAGGTTTCACCATGTTGGCCAGGACGGTCTCACTCTCTTGACCTTGTGATCTGCCCACCTTGGCATCCCAAGGTGTATATGTATATAATACACATATAATAGATACTATATATTATATATAGACAAATTGGATCTAATTAAACTAAAGAGTTTCTGCAAAGCAAAGGCCTATCAACAGAGTGAACAAAACCTACAGAATAGGAGAACATTTTTGCAAAGTATGCATCTGATAAAGGTTCAGTATCTAACATCTATAAATAAATATATATATAGAATATATATTTTTATATATAATCTATTATATTAAATATATATTCTATATTAAATATATATTCTATATATATATTATATATCTATTATACACACACACCTACCATGGAATAGTACTCAGCCATAAAAAGGAACAAAATAATGGCATTTGCAGTGACCTGGTATGAAATGGAGACCATTATTCTAAGTGAAGTAACTCAGGAATGGAAAACCAAACATTGTATATTCTCACTCGTAAGTGGGAGCTAAGCTATGAGGACACAAAGGCATAAAAATGATACAATGAACTTTGGGAACTTGGGATGAAAGACTACAAATTGAGTACACTGTATACTCCTTGGTTGAAGAGTGCACCAAAATCTCAGAAATAACCACTAAAGAAATTATTCATGTAACCAAACGCCTCCTGTTCCCCCCAAATCTATGGAAATAAGAAAACCAAAACAACAACAAAAAACTATACTATAGGGCACAGTAACCAAAACAGCATGATACTAGTATAAAAACAGACACATAGACCAGTGGAAAAGAATGGAGAACCCAGAAATAAGTCCCCACGCCTACAACTATCTGATCTTGAACATATCTGACAGAAAAACAAGCAATGGGGAAAGGATTCTCTATTCAATAAGTGGTACTGGGATAACTGTCTACCCATAGGGAGAAGATTGAAACTGGACCCCTTCCTTGCACTGCATACAAAAAATCAACTCAAGATGGATCAAGACTTTAATGTAAAACCCAGAACTATAAAAACCCTGGAAGATGCCCTAGGAAGTAGCATTCAGGACATAAGAATGGGCAGAGATTTCATGATGAAGACACCAAAAGCATTTGCAACAAAAGTGAAAATAGACAAATGGGATCTAATTAAAGAGTTTCTGCAAAGCAAAGGCCTATCAACAGAGTGAACAGAACCTACAGAATGGGAGAACATTTTTGCAAACTATGCATCTGATAAAGGTTCAGTATCTAACATCTATAAATAACTTAAATTTATGAGATAAAAACAAACACCACCATTAAAAAGTGGGCCAAGGATATGAAAAGACACTTCTCAAAAGAAGACCTACATGTAGCCAGCAAACATATGAAAACAAGCTCAACATCACTGGTCATTAGAGAAATGCAAATCAAAATCACAATGAGATACCATCTCACACCAATCATAATGGCTATTATTAAAATGTCAAAAAATAACATGTTGGGGAGGTTGGAGAGACAAATGAACTCTTGTACAATGTTGGTGGGAATGTAAATTAGTTCAACCATTGTGGAAGACAGGGTGGCAATTCCTCAAAGACCTAAAAGCAGAAATACCATTCCACCCAGCAATCCATTACTCAAAGGAATATAAATTGTTGCATTATAAAGATGCATGCACGTATATGTTCATTGCAGCACTAGTCACAACAGGAGAAACATGGAATCAACCTAAATGCCCACCAGTGATAGATTAGAAAAAGAAAATGTGGTACATATATACTATGGAATACCATGCAGCTATAAAAGTAAATGAGATCATGTCCTTTGCAGGAACATGGATGAAGGTGGAAGCCGTTATCTTCAGCACACTAAGGCTGGAACAATAAAACAAATATGACATGTTCTCTCTTTTAAATGGGAATCAAATGATGAGAACACGTGGACAAATTAGGGGAAACAACACACACCTGGGCCTATCACAGGGCGGAGGGAAGGACTAGGCACAAGATGAGGAAAAATAACTAGTGGGTACTAGGCTTAATACCCCAGTGACGAAATAATCTGTACAACAAACCCCCATGCTCTAAGTTTACCTATATAACAAACTTGCACAGGTACCCATGAACTTAAAAGTTAAAAAATAGGAATGGGTTTAGAAGATTCAGTGTATAGAGAGAGCAGTTAGTGTGGTAAAATACTAGCCCACGTGACATATAATAAAAGTCATTACTATGGTGGTAGCAGTGAGAATGATACATTTCATGTCTGTCATGCAAGTAGACAATCGAGAAAGGATAAGTGTGTATGTGGTTGCATCTGACATTGTGGTACTCATCCATATTCTATTTATGTGGCCAGGACACACATCCATCAGCTACCATGAGCATTATCCCCTAAAGGCTCAAAGCTGCCTCATGTCACAGAAAATTTGCCTTCCACTGAATCGAGTGAAGTAGCACAGGAAGTTACCCACCCCATCTTTAAAGGTGCCTACAGTCAGTTAATAGTTAATAATAAGGCACAAATGACAGTCCTGTGTTAAAGGGAAAACAATTCTATGGTTTAGTTTATGCTCCAAAACCATACCCCTTCCTCCTCTTTACCTAATATCACATTCTTACTACACTTCTTTCCCTTCTCTCACTTCTTTACAGGTATTTCCTGACAAGCTCTCCTCCAGGAAGTCACAGTATCCAATTCCTGGCTCAGTTTCTGCTTCTCAGTAGCCCAATCCAATACAGCGGATATGTGTTGTTTGGGGATTGAGGGGTTGATATCTTGGGCATGAGACATTCAAATAGTGTCTGTTTTTAATAGAACTATAAGGAAGATAAGCTAGTTTTTTAAAAGGAAAATCATTAGTTTAGTGAGGATATTTTGCTTTGGAAGTACTCATTTGACATTTAAAAATACTTGAAAAACAGAAGACCTAGATCTTGTAAGGGAGATTAAAAATAGAGGTGGTTAAAACAAAGAAGCAGGGAGAGAGAGGAGAGCCAGAGGGAGAGAGAGGAAGAGAGGCAGGGGTAGGAGAGAGGAGAAAAGAGAGAAATAGAGATCTCAAGAGCAAGACTACAAAGAGAAAAGAGAGTAGGCCCACGGATCTACAATTTGGAAATGTCAAGATGAAGAGGAGTTCATGGAGTTAATTCAGAAGAATCGGTCTCCAAAGGGAGTGAGATTTTCAGAAAGTAACAACATATCTTCAAGAGGAGTAGAAAATAATAAAAACTAAAAAAAAAAAAAAAAAAGGTTTGGGCAAAGCAGAGGATGTTGAGTTGGCTGAGTTTCTTCTGTGTTTGTGAAGAAAGAAACCAAGGCTTCATAGAATCACATGTATTATCAAGATGTAAGGCAACCATACTTAGTGATCACTTTCACCAGAAATATACTATGTTGCATGGTTCAGAAAACGCTGCTGTGTGTCTCCAGAATTCTCAGTACAGGAGAACTTGAAGTTAAGCAGCATATGGGCTGTTGATAGAAATATCGGAAACCTCATACTGATTCATTATCTGGGACTTCAGAGAAAAGCTTTCAGAATCATTTTGCTCCTAAGGGTTTGCCTTTGTGATTTGTTTTTACCATCCTTTTTCCCGTAGTCTGCTCTTAATTTTCTTTTGTTTTTGACTGAACACAACTGTTTTAGCTCAGGCAGAATATCATAAACTAAGTAGCTTATAAACAATAGAAATTTATTTTTCATAGTTCGAAAGGCTGGGACATTCTTGATCAAAGCACTGAATCGAAGCATATTTTCTCTGGGGCTTTTTTTTAAAAAGGGCACTAATCCCATTCATGAGGGCTCTGCCTTCATGACCCAATAACCCCTCAAAGGCCCCACCTGCCAATACCCTTATATTGAGGATTTGTTTTTTACATATAAATTTGAAGAGGTAGGGCGGGGGAAGAAATCATTCAGTCTATAGCAAGAACCAAAAAGACGACACTGTAAAATCTTGCCTTGTTAGAGTCATTTCCCATATCCTTCATGTATAAGAAATTCATGTATTCTCATTTTGTTCTTCAAACTCCCCAATACTCATAACTTAAGATTAACTGACCAAAAATGGTTCATTTTAAAGTAGTCTATAACATGAACTTGAAACATTAAAATATAATCATCTTAAAGGATTAGTCCCTCTTAACCAGGTCAAAGCAGAAATAGTAACATGTTAAATTATCAGCAACACAAAGGACTTCCCAGATAGACACTTAGGAAAAATATCCAAAACATTTGCATATGGTATGTAAGTAATTTGTCTCAACTTTCTATTTTTAAATGCACACTCTCCTTTGTCTCTTCTCTAACATTAATAGCTTTACCCTATCTATGACCCAGGATTTTTATAGCATCAGTATAGCTTTTAAAAAACAGTTACACATTTCAAACTGCCCAAGCCTTCGGCAAAGCCATTTTTGTTGTTGTTGTTCTAAAAATTGTGGTGGTAATATAAGCAAAATCCTATCTTCATTTTTTTAAGAGTAAATGGTGAAGTACCAGAGTGCACTGAAGTGGCAGGTGTCATAACAGGACCTTTCTCAGACCAGGATTTCACTACATGTTTCTGCTGAGAAGGCATACTAGAGAAAAAATACAATGTGAGTCTAAATACCTGGGTTTGTTCACCTTTAAAAACTGATAGTTATACATAAAAAAAATAAACTTCTCTTTCACTCTATAAACAGGAGCACAGTTTTACTCCCCCAGGATCAATATTAATCATGCTGTATAACTAACCCAGAGCCCTTGGTAACAAGGAGGAGATAGCTCAATTTTATTTTTGTGACAGAGGTACAAATAAATATGTTCTGAAGACAAATTTTCTTAAAGCATTTAATTTTTAGGTGAGACTATGATGGGAACTCATTTATAAACATCACTTTCAATATTTATACATAGGTATTGCATGAGTCTAGTTAATGTTAAAATGTTATACTTATCACTGTCAAATACAACTTATCACTCTTGAGAGTTATCACTCTATCTGGCATATTATTCCAAAACATGTTTCCATTGCCTTAGTGTGTGTGGGAGAATATTTGAGTTTTGAAAGGTTAAAGGGCTGCAAGATTTCTTCATGAAAACAGCAAGGTCACATGTAATTGGCAGACACAGTAGAGAGAACAATAGGGAAGTGGTGGAGGTGGACGGAAATAAAATGCAATTTAGTAAGACAAGTCTAGTTGGGGGAGAACACAGGGTGAGCACCAAATTGATTTTACAAAAGAGCATAGGTCAGCTCCCAGTGCACACTTTTAGTATAATGGACTCAGTGTTTATTGTTTTCCTCTCCACGTGGAATGTAGGAAGACACGCTCATTAAACTGTGTGAGCTTTCAGGAGAGTGTCACTCACACAATGTCAGCCAGCAAACTTTGAGCACTGTATGACTTGCAGAATTAATTTCCCTTCAGTTTGATGTTTAATAGGTACATTCAAATTTTATCCTTAATACAAATTGTACTTAAACATATTTTGACCTAATGAGTCTCCTTTCTTCGAGATACAAATAAAAACTGACAATAAATCATCTCTTGGCCTTGTTGTCCTCAAAGCAGCAAATCACAAATCTTTTCAGTTTTTCTTCTAGACCTTAAGGGTCCACATCCATTTACAGTTTTAATCTCCTTTGGTGTCACCACGTGGTCATTTAAAAGTTCTTACCTTTTACTTTGTTTCAATAGGCTCAACTGGTTTCAACTCTCTCCTATCAAGGTATCTCTTTCTGTGAGTTCCTCTAAAATCATTAAAACTAACTTTTGGTTTTTTTGCATTTACAGATTATAGGGGATGATTGGAAAAAATTAAAGCATTATACATTTTAGTATTTCCTGTTGTGTTTCAGATACTGGTCCTGGATTTTTTAGGAGGCAATTATTTGCCTTGTGAATGAGTGTCGGAGTGGGGATGAGGAATGGGAAAATCTATCGCAGGGAAAACAGATCAGTTGAAAGCAGTTGTGCAAAGGGTTAGCCACAGCATTTGCGACCGAGAGTAATGACTGTCACCTGTTTGAAGTTGCTTCAGCACCGTCCATGTTACCTTTAATGCTAGCCTAAAGTTGAGCCCTTACTAACTTCTCTAGAAATATAGAAGCATAGAATTTTAGAACCAGAGTGAATACAATGATATTGAGATAGAGAGGTTCATAAAATCTCAATAACAAGATTCATAATGAGGTATTAAAAATATAATGAGATTCACAGAAAATTAGAGAAAACAGAAGAAATTTCTAGGGAGAGAAAGATACTGCTTACTCTTAAAATACTGGCATCATTTATGAATATTATGAAAAATAAGCCAATCAAATTAGGTTTAGAAAATGTCATCTTGTTTTGTATGAAGAACTCATTTGATGTGTTCCAGAGCTTTATATAAATTTATCTTCTATATGACATAAACACAAATAATGGCCACAACTAAGCATATTGATTTTAATATTGAACCTACTCTGTTTTTTGGAAAGATCACCTGAATTAAGGTTATCAGATGTATTCAATCTGAATAATCTAGATTGAATTCATATCCCACTCAAATCGCTGCCCCACATGTGTACCTTATCACATCAAAATGAAAAGTAAAGAGAAATTATGTTCATTCTGCTCTATTCACTAAGACAAGAAAGTAGATGTATGAATTTTGTGAAGATTATCAACAATAAGGAACAAAACAAAAGAGGTTTCTGATTTATTCTGATTTAGCTAGAAAATAAGCTTAATCAGAGCACCTGTTCCACAAGCAGGCTAGTTAATTGATGTTTTACTCGATCACCTGAGATTTCAGTAGTTACTTAGTTACTCAGTGGATAGAAGAGATGCTAAAGACAGGTAATTCTAGAAGCAAAGCAAAGCTTGCAGATTAGGTACTTATTTCAAAAAGAAATATAAAAATAAATGAGTTCATCTTTGAATTTTACAGTATCTTGTTTTTGTTACACAAAAAAATCTATTTTTTATCTTGTAAAACTATACAAAGTCCCCCAAAATAGACAAATTTATTGCAAAGATCACCCATGACCAATAACCATACTTTAATAAACTAAATGGAATTATGTCACATACTTCTGTTCCCTAAAGCTACTTCTGACTATCTTGTTCTTAAAATCAGGTTCTTTAGCAATACACTAACTGTATTAGTCTATTTTCACATTGCTATTAAGAAATACCTGAGACTTATATTTATATAAGGTGATTTATAAAAGAAACAGGTCAAATTCACTCACAGTTCTGCTGAGATGGTTGGGGAGGCCTCGGGAAACTTAAAATCATGGTGGAAAGGGGAGGAAACACATCCTTCTTCACAGGAGGCAAGAGAAAGACGTGCAAAGCAAAGGCGGAAGAGCCCCTTATAAAACTATCAGATCTCGTGAGAACTCACTCACTAGCACAAGAAGAGCATGGGGAACCACCCCCATGATCCAATCACCTCCCAAGAGGTCCCTTTCCCAACACGTGGGGATTACAATTCAGATTACAATTCAAGAGGAGACTTGGGTGGAGACACAGAGCCAGATCAAATCACTAATGTAAATTTCCTAAGTATGTATGGTTGGCAATCTTTCACACTCAGTATTTGATTTATCTATAACAGGGCCTAATCTCTTTATTGCCATTCTTACCATGTCAGTTCAAGAGTAAATCATTTATTTCTGGATCAAAATATCTTGTTTATTTTTATTATGTTTATTCTTTCTCCAACTCCAGTTTATCCTATATAAACCAAATATTTTCCAGGTTCGCCCTTGATCTCTCTGAATAAAGTCATTCACATCTGAAGAAGCACTGCTCATAGCAGAAATCACTTTAACAATCATTGCAGTTTAGTGTGTACTCCTTTTCGCTGTTTTCCAAAATCTTGCATCCCAAAACTCTTCCTCCAATTTCTTTTCGGCATCTAGCTACATTGCCCCATCTCTCTGAAATCTTTATTATTTTTGTATCTCCAACATCTATTTAATTTCCCTTTCTCTTCTGCTGTAGGAGTTTTCTATTGCTGCTGAAACAAATTAACAAAACTTCTTAGCTTATAATATACATTTATTATCTTTCAGTTCTATCAGTCAGATGTCCATGCTGAGCTCAAGTGGGTCCTTTGCTTAGGGTTTTAGAAAGATGAAATCAAGATGTCAGTCAGATAGGCACTTATAGGTAATCTCTAGAAGAAAATCCACTTCCAAACTTAGCTGCCTGGTTAAATCCTGTTTCTTGCTGTTGTAAGACTGAATTCTCTCGTTTTCTTGCTGGCTGTGAACTAGGGATTAGTCTGTTTTAGAGGCTATTAGCATTCTTTGGATTGTGGCCCCCTTATCATCAAAGCCAACAAAGATAGACTCTTGCTTATGGAAAAAGGGAAGGAAAATGTAAGCTCCCTGAATCATTTTCATGCTTTGAATCCTTCTGAATTCTTCTGCTTCATCCACATGGCAGATTTCTTAGGCTTTTAAAGGCTCACTGGTAATCCATGATAATCTTCCTGTATTGAGGGCACCTGATTACTAATAGCTGCAATTACACCTGCAAAGTCCCTTTTGTATGCAACTTTACATAACCATGCAGGTGTAACAGAATGCAAAGGGCATGGGGACCAAAAATCTGCCTCTCGTATCTTCCATTGCTAGAAAATATCACAAAAGAGGATTGAGTCAGCAAAGACAGTTTTTCCTTTTCTTTTTGTCTCTCTAGTTCTTTTTCTCTTTGCTCATTCTTTTAATTCTGATCACCAAATGTGTAGGACCAGCACTGCTTAGAGAATGAGGAAAAGCAGATGTAAATTGGTAATTACATATTTCACTATAGATGCTGGAGACATAGCAAACAGGAA
This sequence comes from Mandrillus leucophaeus, assembly GCF_000951045.1. Lineage (NCBI taxonomy): Eukaryota > Metazoa > Chordata > Mammalia > Primates > Cercopithecidae > Mandrillus > Mandrillus leucophaeus. Next base: position 2,137,778 of record NW_012108286.1, on the reverse strand, counting down.
TCTCTTTTGTTAACATTCACATATTGTTCATTTTATCACAATAATTATGCTAGCATTATTTTCCTAAAATATTTTTTCTCTCCTTCTAACATTAGTGTTTTTCAATCATGACAATTACCTATTCATAAAGCTCTGCCTATGAATTAAAATCCAGTCCAACTCTGTCTGCACCAGATTGTCAAGTGACCTTGTCTTCACTGAAAGTGACAAATTTATCTCTGTCATAATTTAAGACTCATGCATCAGACAATATGGTACCCTTGCAACAGCATAAGGCAGATAGGACGTGGAAAGGAATCAAAACCTGGACAGAGACCCATCAGCAGAGCAAAACAGAAGTGAATAAAAATCTCGTTAAATAGCATACAAGTAGCTTCATCATTATATATGGGACATAGTAGTAATCAATAAGTGTTTAATAAATAAAAGTGAGAAAAAATATATAACTATAAATATTAGTCTGAAATTTCCACAGGTAAGAAAAACTTGTCTGGAAGCCATGGAAAGTTTAGTAATAAATATTTGAGATGCCAGGGTGAACAGCAAAAAGACGACAGAGTTTTGAGTCTGAGTCTCCGGATCGACCTTACCCAAGTGACTTATTTTCTGCACATCTGACTTTTTTCACTTGCACAATGAAAATAACTGCATTAGTCAGATGTCTATTGCAATGACACATTTTAGGAAACAATGCAAAAATCTCAATGGCTTTCTACAATAAGTGTACATTTCTCAGTCTGCAGGTCCTCTTGGGCAATATTCTTTCAGCTGTGGATTATGCTCAGGAGTGTTCTGTGTCTCATATTCTGAGATGATGTTTTGAGGGGCATCAACTAATGGGGCATTTTTTTTCTTATAGTGGACGATAGAAGTTCTTCAAGGGGTCATTAGAAAAATGTGACATCTTTTGATTCCTAAGAACTGGTACACCAACATATACTTGGCCAGAGAAAGTCACACGGCAAACCCAGCACTAAAGGAGTTCTAATGAATACTTCTCCTTTGGAGATTGAAGGAGAAAGAATCATTAGTTGCTGAACAGTAATCTAATCACTACAAACACTAACCTTGAAAGTTTGTTAACAAAGCCAGCCCTTATGTTTAATCAAGTAAGTACAAAACATTAGTCTCCAATATGTTACCTTTCTAAGAAATTTTCACAAATACTTGCAACAATATAATTTTTACTTTATGTTATGACTTTAGAGCCAATATAAAATCCAAGTCTAGTATACAGTTCCTATCGCATTCAGAACATCAATTATATGTAACTTACTCACCATCTTCATCACTACCCCTGTAGCTAAGTCCCCTATTATCTCTTTCTCAACATCCAAAAAAAAGAAAACAGAAATTCTGTTGGCTCTACCTCCAGACTGTATCAAATTCACCTCCAACGTAGGATATCCAAGCCCCAAATCTTTTGCCAAGCCCAGGCTACTAAAAGGGCCTTCTTCCTGGTCTACCACTTCCATCATTTCTCTCCCAAAAATCTTCTTAACACACCAATTGAGGATCACTTTTTAATAAAATCTCTTTTCAGCTCAAGATGCTCCAGTGGGTCCCTATTTTAGCAGAATAAATTCTTTATGATGGCCTATAAAGCCTATGTCGTAGGGCTAGCCTAAGTCTAGCCCTAGGTTATCTCTCTGATTTTATTTCCTGCTCTTTTCTACTCACTTGCTGTGCTCCAAACACACAGTATTCAGCTGTTCAGTTGTTCTTTGCATGTACCAGAGATGCTCGTCCTTTAAGAGACTCTGTGTCTCTTTCTAGTGGTTTGTTAACATTATTAGTGTTTTCAAAGAAAAAATAACTTTGTTTTAATCCTCTTTATTAATTTTTGCCTATTAATGTAACTTTCTTTACCTTACTTTATTTGATTCTATACAATTATTATTTCCTAACTTCTTATATGGATGCTTTGCTCACTTACTATCTTTTCTGCTTTTCCAATTCATGAATCAGGCTATAAATTCTTTCTAAGAGCTACTTTTTTATATTCCATAATTCTGCTGAGAGGTATTTTCATTATCATTCAATTCTAAGGGTAATTACCATTGATAATTTTTTCTTCAGCCTACTAGGTATTTAGAGAAGTTTTGTTTGTCTTTTTAGTATGAGGTGTATAGTTTTAAAAATACGCTTTTTGGTATTGATTTCTAAATGAATATCATCATGCTCAGAGTATGTGTCCATATCATATGCGGTCATGAAAAATTTTTGAAACTTGATTTATGGCTAGAATGTGATCAATTTGCAAAATGTTCCATAAATGCTTGAAAAGTTGTTGCGTGGTAATGTTAGTTAGAAGTCTTATTTGAATAAGCTTGTTATATGCATTGCTCAAATCTTCTAATTATCATTGATTTATTTTGTCTGCTTGATTAATCAATAAGAGAAATGTATTAAAAAATCTCTTTTTTTCTGCAGTTTCTCCTTTTAACTTCTTCAATTTTACTTGATCTATCTAAAAACTATATTAGGGTCTTGCTAGTGCCTATAATGCTACCTTGCACAGAGTACAGGTTTGATACCTATTTGCTGAGTGAATGCATGAATGGTTATGGTTCCTTTGGATTTATTTTTGCTCTGTCTTTTTTTTTTTATGGAGATATAATGGTATTTGGTGGTTAAGAGCTTATATTCTGGAGCCCAACTGCATGGTTTCAAATTTCATCTTTGACACTCAAAGTCCTATGATTTTGTGCAACTTTCTTAGTCTTTCTGTGTCTCATTACTTCATCTGATAACAGGGATGACAGCAATACTCTCCCCCTAAGGTTGTTGTGAGGACTAAATAATTTAAAACACAGAAAGCATTTAGAACAGTATATTGCACATAGTATCATATAAGCACTCTTATTCCCCCTTTTCCACCCCTCATTAAATTAGAAGTTTTATACTTTGTGGATATTATAAAATTTTAATTTACCTACTTAACTACACAAAGTCTAAAATTAATGCCAAAGAATCATGAAACACTTAAGTTCTTATTACCATCTCTTGATATATCTGCAGTTTAGGCCAAGATTTTACATTTAATATTTTTAACCTTAATTAGACATAATAGCAGATGATTTATACTGCTACTGCTTACTTATATATGAACTTATTTTTGTTAATTTTAAAAATGCATCTTTCCCTCTTTTTCTTCTCCAATTTTTTTTGAAAATTCTTTTAATTATTTTGTTTTTAAATTTTTTACTTGATGAATCTAAGTACAAGTTTCTTTTTAATGTTTTTATGGTTGGCTTTCATTGTGCCTCTTGAATGTGAAGGTTCATGTCTTTCTCCTACTCTGGAAAATTCTAAGTTATTATCATTCTAAATATTGCCTTTCTTTCTCTTTATTCTCACCCAAGACACCAATTAATTTCATGTTTTACCTTTCCTACTCAATCTTTGGACTTTATTTACCCATATTTAATATATACTTTCTTCTTATATGTCTGTGCAACCTCATTAAATATTTCTCTGAGTTCACCATTACTCTTAATGCTCTATTCGGCTATTTTCAACGTGTTCATTTATATTTTTACAATTTTAATTTCTGATAATCTGTTTCCTTTTTAATCTATGTTTTTGTCTTTTTTTATGTTTCTGGTTCCTTCTTCATACATTTTAAATTCTCTTTTACTTCTGTAATAAAACAGGCAAGTGTCCTCACAACTTTATACTTTTTAAATTCTCTTTTACTTCTGTAATAAAACAGGCAAGTGTACTATTGCAGAGTAGTGTTCTCCTCATGCCCCTCACCCCTAGTTTACTCAATAAAAGTATTTATTGTCTTCTAGTACAAAGGATGTCTCTAATTCAGCTCAGTCCTCTGCCTCTGGGCCCATGGTCCTGGTCTCTGCACCCAAGGGTCTGCTCTCAGAGTAGTTTCTCTTTTTTCTTTAAGGATAACTGATGTTTGCAACTGAATAACTCCATCAGCCTTTTTCCTGAATGTAGAATTTTGGGAGTCTGATAACTTTGTCTCGTTTCATTCAGTCTTAGTCCCTTTCAGTCTAATATGATAGCATTTTTGCTGGTATGACATTTCACAAAAACCTCGTGGGGCTCCCATATATGTCATAAGTATCTCCAACATTAGACAAGAGGCTTCACTACAGATTTTTCCTGGATAATCTCACCTCTATTTATGGCTCCAGCTGAGATGGCTGAATGGATATATGAGTCTCATACCTCATCTCCTCAGTAAAATATTGTCCAGTCACAACCTAGGACCTCTCTCTAGGGTACACTTTCCCAACAGTGAATATCTTCATGTTAGCATTCTTAGAAACCAAGAGAGGCTGAGAAGCTTCCAAACCATCAAATGCTGGTTCCTTTTTGCTTAATAGTTACTTCTTCAATTTATTTCCTTCCTCTCTCATCTTACTATAAGCAGCAAGGAGAAACCTGGCTGTATCTTCAACACTTTGCTTGTAAAGACCCTCAGCTAAATATCCAAGTTTATCACTTACACGTCCAACATTTTACCCAACAGTAGAATGTGATTTAGCCAAGTTTTCTGCCACTATATAACAAAGGTTGCCTTTCCTCCAGTTTTCTATAACATGTTCCTGTTTTCCTTCTGAGATCTCACTGGAAACACCTTTAATATTTATATTTCTATGAATATTTTCTGTCACATTCTTTATTTCCTTGTAAACCTACACCAGAATAGACTTTAATTTCTACATTTCTATCAAAAGTCACTTCATGGCAATCTAGGCTTTTTCTATCACATGCCTCAAAGTTCTTCTGGCATCAGCATCTACCCATTATGCAATTCCAAGCCACTTCCACATTTAGATATTTCTTACAGCAGCACCTCAATGTTCAGTATCGAAATTTGTATGAGTTTCCTGTGTCTGCCAGAGCAAATAACCAAAACATGATGGCAGGAAACAATTAAAATTTATCTTATCATTCTGGAGCCAAAAGTCTGAAATTGAGGTATTGGCAGGACCACAGTCTCTGAAGTTTTAAAGACGCCTCCTTCTTTGTGTCTTCCACTGCTGGTTGCTCTAGGTGTTGTTTAGCTTGTGGTAGCATAATGCAAATCTCTGCCTCTACTGTCATATGGCAGTCTCACCTGTGTCTCTGTATTGTCCTTTTCATTGTGTTACAAAGACATCCCGGATTGGATTCGGGTCACACCCTAGTCCAGAATGATTTCATCTTGAAGTTCTTACTTTACTTTTATCTGCAAGGGCCATTATTTCAAATGAGGTCATATTCTGAGATTCTGAATGGATATAGCTTCTGGGTGGCACCATTCAACCCACCTTAAATATTTTTAAAAAATACACCTATTTTAGACAGATATAAACTCATTGTTATTGAAATAATTGAAGTCAAACCTATCTACAACATTTATTTCTTATCTTTCCCTCTAATAGTATAAGAAAAAGATCAAGGATTAAAATTTAATAACAAATAATATGTAAAAATTCAGGTCTGAAAATTGAAACTAAATAAAATAAAAGGTGAGGGGCTTTTATGATTTTTGTTTTCTTTCTTATATTGCAATAACATTTTAAATTACATTCCCAAGGGCGCAGATATAAAAATATCCTAATGATATAACAAGGCATGGTAAACACAAATGATTAAGGTCTAATAATGTGACCACTTGAGGTCACTGAACACAACAAATCCTATGTCACCTATTCACACTGAGGTACAACATTCTTTAAAGTAACTTAAAACAACAAGCTGCTGCTGCTTCAAAGTACTCAAAAGGATTTCAAAGTCAAGATAAAAAGGATCTTGTTGGTTGTCTTTTCCTTGAAATAATGAAAAATTAAATGGAACTCCCTTTTACTACCACTTCAGTGCTATGCTATGTGAATATAAAATGGACATCATAATGCATTCAATATTATAAACTCTTAAAGCTTTATCTGGCATGTGTCCGTGAAATTCTTGCATTGCTGATGGGGAATCCCTAATGGGAATTAACTATGTTGTGGCTGATTCAAGGAGAACACAAAAAGTTAGGAGGGCAGGAAAACTTTTCTATGAATTGATTATTTTCATCCTCATTAGTAGCTTTGAAGAGAACAAGAGAATCACACAAAAAATTAATTCAGGACAGACATTTCTCAATAATGATAACTGCCAGCTATAATGACCTAAAGACACGTACCTAATTTTGACCACAACAATGCATGCATGACAAAATCAGAACCAGTTCTAGGAAAAACGAAGAGTTTGTCTTTGATATTCAATAATAGGTAATGGCCTCCTTTCCCCGTTTAATGTCTATTTTACAGAAATTATTACAGTAACCCAATTTCTTCATGCTATTCTACAATAATCCATAGTTACTAGTATAATAGTCTAAAAAATATTCTTCCTATTTGACTTCTATTATTATTCTTGTCTCCCATTATAGGCTTCTCTTTTGTCTCCTTGATATAGAGAAACCTTATGTCTACTATCAATGTCCAATGACTAATTTACCATAAAAATAATAAATACTTGCTAATTTGATAATGTTATAGTCAAAAGCACTGTTTTCCTTGTTTTGTTTGACTTTGTTTTAAATAGGAAAAAGGAATTATCACGAGGTACAAGTACACTTCAGGGGAATGACAAATATGTTCACAATCTTGATTGTGGTAATAGTTTCACTAATGTAGACATATGTTCAAACTTATATAAAAATTAATCTCTAGAAGCTAGAGACTAATTTTAGCTTGATATCATGCAGAACTTCAGAGCACAAATTATTCCATAGTGTTAACCTTACCTTGAAACAAGGTGTTAATCAGTTATTGGCTGTAGGTTGTCCCAGCTAAGGGCCTCTGGCACACCTAAGGACAATCCTTTCATCCAAGAGAGCAATTGTGAGCATTAGGAACCAATATGTACAGCAACTGAGGAACAGGTACAAAGGTGTATTTGAGGGGATCTGAGTGGGACACCAACAGGATCCATGACATCAGTCTTGCCATAGTGTTAGCAATTTTATTAGCATTTTCAAAAACCAACTTTTGGCTTCACAGATTATTTTTTATTGTGTGTTTGTTTTCTACTTCTTTTGTTCTCTGTTCTTTTAAAATTAATTTATAATTGATAAAATTGTATACATTTGTGGTACACAATCTGATATTCTATAATATGTATTCATTGTGAAATGGTTAAATGAAGCTAATTAACATGTCTTTCATCTCAAATACTTATCTTTTTTGTGCTGAGAACGTTGCAGATCTACTCTTGTAGCAATCTTCAAGCATTTTTCCCTGTTCTTTATTATTTTTGTCTACATTTGTAAGGTTTAATTGGCAATACCATTTCTAGATTCTTGAGGTGGACACTTAGGTTTCATTTTTTAGTCTTTTAAATATATGTATGTTTATAATATAAAATATAAAATTATGGTAGCATAATGCCAATCTCTGCCTCTATTGTCATATGGCAGTCTCACCTGTGTCTCTGTATTGTCCTTCTCATTGTGTTACAAAGACATCCTGGATTGGATTTAGGTCACACCCTAGTCCAGAATGATTTCATCTTGAAATTCTTACTTTGCTTTTATCTGCAAGGGCTATTATTCCAAATGAGGTCGTATTCTGAGATTCTCGGTGGATATAGCTTCTTGGTGATCTATATTTCCTTTAAATATTACTCTTTTTGGATTGCACAAGTTTAATATATCCTATTTTTATCATTTCATTCAAAATATTTTCCAATTTCCATTGTATTTTCTTCTTTGAAAATATGGCACTTAAAAAATCTATTTTTTTAACTTCAAAATATTTAATTTCTAAATATATTTATTTTGGATATTTTATCTTTACCTTTTTTATTGTCAATTTCTGGCTTAATTCCACTATGATCAGCGACCACATTTTATGTGACTTAAATCCTTTGAAAGTAGTTTATTTTTGCTTCATGGCCTAGCATAGGGTCAATGTTAATAAATGTTCCATGAATATTTTAAAAGAATGCATATTCTACAGTGGTTGGAGGTAGTGTTCTTTTTAATGCCAATTAGGACAAAATTTCATTTAAGTCTTCTATATCCTTACTGACTTTATTTTCTATTTGTTCTACTTCTACATTGATCAATGACAAAGATATCTTAATGTGTTTCAACATTGTATATTTGTGTATATTTCCTTTTAGTTGTGTTAATTTTTTCTTTATTCTATTGAGTCTATATTATTAAGTGCATCCATATTTAGAATTTTTTATCTTACTGGTAAATTAACATTTTTATTGTTATAAAGTGTCCTACCCTAACTTTATTTCAAGTAATTCTTATTATATTAATACCTACCTTATTTAACACTAGTATAGTTACATAACTGTTCTTTAGGGTAGCTTTTGCATGATATGCATTTTTTCACTTTCTATTTAAACCACTTTGTTTCCTCTAGATTAGGATGGATCTCTTACAAGCCATGTGTATTTAGTTTAATGATGATTATTGAATCAGATAATCCTTTTAATATTCTGATCTGTAGTTCTGATAGTCACTCGAATACTGTCACAATGAGGTGTGATAAAGGAATGAAATAATTCTAATAACATTTTTTGAAACCATTTTCCTGATACTATTGTAAAAGGACACTGATAGAAAATTCTTAAAAATTCAAAATTTTAAGAAATATTTTCTTTAAAATATTTAATGTAAAATATTAAATATTTCAAAACTCCCTTCAAGAAACAATAGCTCCATCTTGGTAAATCAAATCTGAAGAATTAAGAATTTCTCTAATGTTTAGAACTTCTAACTCAGAATGAGTGATGACAAACTAGTGGATAATATATTTTGGGTTGTTTTGAAAGTCCCCAAAAACCTTATAGGCACATGTAACCATGTAATGAAGTCAGATATACACATCAACACCAAAATGTAGCCTCAGTTATATTTCAGAGTAGTGTTCATAGTCACGTTTACAAGGCGATGGTCAAACATTTTTGAAAAATAAATTATAAGACGATACAGTAATGTAAATGAAAGCAAATATACCACAATAGTTTAAATAATTTACTTGTTTCTATTTTGGATAACTAATTGGGAATGAAGAGAGGAACAAACAACTTTTATTTTTAAAGAGCAGAGCTTTGTTTGTTTCACTGGGTTGATATATCCATCCTAGAAGAAACTTTCACATTACAAATCTTGAATAAGTTCTGCATTTGAGATCTTCTACCTGTCTTTAAAATAATTTTATACTAAATCCCAATTTTCTAAAATGTCCAGTAAAATGCTTCAAGAAGGAGCTTAAAGGCAGACTGGGGCAATGGCAAAAGCACAAATAACAGAATTTTTAGTAGAAATGAGGCATGATCTGAACTATACTTTATGGACAATTGGTTTGACCGCAGTGTAGAATAAATGGAAGTGAGTTAGATTAATGGTGGGAAAACAGCTGAGAAGTTGTTACAAATACCTAGATGAAATTTAACAGACATGTGGACTATAATAATAAGTATATAAATGGGACAAAGTGGTAGAAAAAAGAAACTTGGAGAAATAAAATCCATGCAACTTGCTGGGTTTGGCAACAAACTGGGGAGAAAGGTAAATTCAAAAGTAGTGTTTCAAGCCTGGGGATAGGGAAATCAAAAGTAAGATATTATATGGAGAAGAAAATCATGAATTTTTCCCCACATATATTAAATATAACATTTTTATTATATTATTCAGAGACATATGTTCTACAGCAACTGAAATTATGGAAAAGGACAAAAAGAAAGGCTGTGATTATTGGAATGAGTTATGAAGGCATTAAAATCCAATTAAATACACACGTAGTATAGAGAAGGAAGTGAATGGAAACAAAGCAGAAATTTTTGGCAATCCATGATTAGGGGTAGAAGACAGGAAGAAGAACCAGAAAAGGAGATGAACACAGCTCATATAGAAAGTAAAACTCCATGTCTCAGAATTCCTGAAAGTAATTATAAGAACAAGTGAAACAGCTTTTATCTTCCAGTATTGGTTTTACTAGAGTGAAAAGATTGTGAGCCAGATTTTAGGGGTTAATAGGTATATAGAAGTGGAGGCTGATAGCAGAGATTTCTTTTTAAATAGCTTTTGACTGAATATTTAGAAAGCATCAGGTCAAATCAGTGTTTTGATGCACTAAGGTAGACCTGAGTGCATTTTTACATTTTAAAAAAACTAATTTTCAACAAATGATGCAGGAACAATTGGACATCGACATGTAATAAATAAATCAATCTTAAACACTGATCTTACCTTCGCCACAAAAATTAACTCAAAATGATTCATAGACCTAAATGTTAAATGCAAAACTGTAAAACTCCTAGAATAACATAGCAGAAAATCTAGGTCACTTCATATTTGGTGTTGATTTTTTAGCTATCAAAGGGACAATCTATATAAAAATTGTTTGATAAGTTGGACTTCATGAACATTTAAACTTTTGACTCAAAAGATACTGCTGAAGAGAATGAGATAAGCCGCTCACTGGGAAAAAAATTAATAAGGTACTGCCATCCAAAACATACAAATAACTCTTAAAACTCAACACCAACACAAAAAGCAACCAAACTATTGCAAGGACAGAAAACCAAACACCACATGTTCTCACTCATAGGTGGGAAATGAACAATGAGAACACTTGGACACAGGGTGGGGAACACCACACACTGGGGCCCGTTGTGGGGTGGGGGGAGTGGGGAGGGATAATGTTAGGAGATACACCTAATGTAAATGATGAGTTAATGGGTGCAGCACAGCAACATGGCACATGTATACATACGTAACAAACCTGCACCTTGTGCACATGTACCCTAGAACTTGAAGTTTAAAAAAAAAAAAGCAACCGGATAAAAAAAGTGGGCAAAAGACCTGGACAGACACTTCACCAAAGAAGATATGCAGGTGACAAATGAACATATTAGAAGATACTTAACATCATATGTCATTAGGGAATTGCAAATAAAACACTGAGTTACTACTGCACATCTATTAGAATGGCCAAAATCCTAAACTCTGACATCGAATGCTATTGAGGATGTAAATAATAATAAATCACAATTATTGTCGGTGAGATTGCAAAATGGTCACTTTGGAAGAGAGTTCAGCAATTTCTTACAAAACTAAAAATGTAAATATACAACCCAACTATTAGGCTTCTTGGTATTTATCCAAATGAATCAAAAATTTATATCCACACAAAAACCTGAATTCAGACAATTATAGCAGCTTTATTCATAATTGCCAAAATTTAGAAGCAACAGAGATGTCCTTCATCAGATGAATGGATAAACTGTGGTACATTCAGACAATTGAATTACTGAAAAATAAAAATAAATGAGCTGTTAAACCGTAAAAAGACATGGAGGAATCTTAAATGAGTATTACTGAGTGAAAAAAGCCAATCTGCAAAGGTGCATGCTGTATGATTCCAACTACATGACATTCTAAAGAAACCAAAACTGTGGAAGTAGTGAAAAGATCAACAATTGACAGTGGTTTAGTGGGTGGGAGGGATGAATAGGTGAAACAAGAATTTTTTAGGGCAGTTAAACTAATCTGTATGATACTATAATGGTTAATACATAGCATTATAAGTTTGCCAAATCTATAGAATGTATAGCACCAAGAGCTAACCCTAATGGAAACTGTGGACTTGGGGTGATTGTGTGTCAACGTAGGCTCATCATAACATACCCCTCTGATGCATTATGTTATTAGTATCAGAGGCTGTGCATGTGTCAGGGCAGAGGGTACATGGGAACTGTATTTTCTGCTCAATTTTGCTGTGAGTGTAAAGTTGCTCTAACTGTAAAGTCTATGTTTAAAAAAGAGGGAAGAAGAAAGGCAGACAGATACAGGATATTAAAAAATTACAAGGAAGAAAGTAAGTAAAGTAATTGGCAGAACAAGAGGTAAAGTGTACATACGAAAAAAAGTAGAATAAGGTTTGGCATATGGTAGTACCAAAAGATACATTTTAAAAATACAATATATATCTACATACTGAGAACTACTATAAATAAATATTTAATTACTTTTAGAGGAGCTAACAAAATGTATAAGATACAGTTTCTCTCATAAGAACTCAAAATCTAGCTGACGTAGGCAGAAATATATGGAAAGTTCTATAACAATGCTAGCGTTAAAAGTAATTTTAGAATATTTTTATATCTTGTCATAAGGCAGTACCCTTATGTTTATGATCAAAACAAGCATATGATAAATACTATACAATTTTTAAATGCAAATAATTCTAGACATTCATGACAAATGACTGACCCCTTAATTTCTGCCCTGCCCATTTTCCAGTATACCTTAATGTGTGAAGTGAAGAAAAAACAATCAAGCCAAAACTTGAATCCTAGATGGACACTGTATTTCACTGTCACAATTTTTTTTAAAATAATGGAACAAGCATTAAAGTAACCTAATTTTCTAGATGGATTTTTTACCTTATAAAATATTAACTCGAGTTCAAAGATTGGACTTATAATGGAAAAGATATGGGAAGCACAGAAACCAATGTCATAAAAGATAGCAATGGTATCAAAATAATCTTTTCATGGGGAAAGTTTCAGAAATCTTTATCATAGGATTTAGTCATTTGGGATTAAAAATCAGAACTGTTATAGTCAGTACATAATATGCACTGTGATAAAAAGCATCAAGCTTGAAATCAATAAGCTAACCACATCCTTCTAGGATTATCCCCCAGTATTTTAACCATTCAACTGGGATTCAATGGTCACTGTACTATAATTTTAATTATATTTAAAATGTGGATGACTATAGATGAAATAATAACATCTTGGATTTGCATGTAATTAATATACAAACTGCTTTCACATATTCTTTCTTACATTCTTAGGAAAAAAAAGCCTTTTGTTCAGTTCATTTTCTCATCTTCTGCTCCCTCCTACTTCCCCTACTGCCTGCTTATTTTCTTTTCTCTCTTGCTCTCTCTCATACACTCATGTTCACACACACTTACATAGACATATAATACACAAAGACACAGTCTGAAACAATTCTTTTCATATCTATGGTTCTAAAAATAGCTTCCTCACATGTGATTTCCTTTTTGGTTGCTGTTTTAAGGACGACTGCATTACTTATAATTGGGAAATGTTTGTTTCGGTAAAGTAATCCAGAGACCTAGTCTGCTATCTGGAGGACTTCAGTTTTAAAAAATGAAATCAAACATATCTGTTGTGTTTACTCGTTTATCTATAAATAATTCAACTAGCATTTATTAGGTACATATGATGACTCTAGCTAGCACTATACATTTTTCCCATTTGCACAAAGAAAGGAGAGTGATGGATTTTGACATCAAAAATTTCATAATCTTGGTCTATAAAAGCACAAACATTACTATACTGGTCCAAAGCAAACACTTAGGTAGGGATATCGTATTTCTTATTGGTCACCAATTACTGTTCTGTGAAATGTAATAGTACTTACATGAAATACCTTTATAATGTTAAAGGACAATATATGTATAAACAAACATTTAAAATTTTTATGTTTCTTTAAATTATTCTAAAATCCTTAACATATAGAAGTGATTTAATGGTAACTTTAATAAAAATATATATATTTAGAAACTCCTTGGTTGTTAGTGAACCTATTGGTTAAAGGGGCATTTAACTAACAATGGAAAAAATAGCAACAGCAGAGGAAAGAGGAATAATGAATAATGAGTGAAATACATTAGTTACTAGATAACCAGAATGCATGTATTTTTATATTTAGAGAAAAAGTCAATAAATTTTAGCTTTAATAATTTTGCTTTTAATTTTTGGTAATTTGTTAGCTAAATCATATTAGATATAGATAAATAGATAATCTGTATCTATAGAAACGAGTAAATAGATAATTTGTAAGAATAAGTCTGGGAGAAAACACTCATGATCAGAGATGTTTTGAATGTAAATACATAAAGAATAGGCTTATACATTAATAAATTCTTGATTCAAACTTATATGTGAATTTATCTTTAAACACAATGAAGAAACAGGGAACATATTTACCCTCAGTCTTAAATAACTAAGAAAAACTAGATAAAACTAACAAAATAATGACTTTCAGGCATTGTACAACAGGCAACATAGGGCAACGACTCCAGAGAAAATAAAGTGAGTCATATAGTTGAATCAATTTATGATATACAGAGATTTTCCAGGACACAAAGTAGAAGAAACCCAAACAGATCCAGATCCCGGCAGTTAGTTAATGTTGAGCATTTGAAGAAGTCAAGACAGCTGGCATTCACAACGCAGGGCACTGGAGTAAAGAGAGTTTCACAAATAGAGGGCTCTGGACATCTTCAGAGGGTCCCACTTCAGACTTCACTGAATCTATTTTTAACATTTTTTTATTGATACATAATATTTGTACATTTTATAGGGTATTTGTGATATTTTGCTATATGCGTAGAATGTGTAATGATTAAGTCAGGGTATTTAAAGATATCTATCACTTCCAGCACTTATTAAGTCTATGTGTTGGAAACATTTCAAATCTCTACTTGTAGCTATTTTGAAATATACAATACATTGTTTTTAACTATAGTCATCCTACTCTGCTATCAAACATTAGAACTTATTTCTTCTATCTAGCTGTATTGATTAGTGCATGCATTATTAAAAAAAAAAAAGCCTAAATGATGAGGCCAGGGAACAATAAACAAAGTAGCATGCAAAACAATTCCTAGTTCTAACACAGGGAAAGGAATATTTTATGATTCTAATGGTCAGAGAGCAGAAGATTCATCAGAGGGAATTTGATTGAGTCATAAGCGTACTGCTATGGTGATAAGACTAAACTTATGCTAGGATAAAGGTTGCTCTTGCTCAACATAACAAAAACTAAAAGGAAGCCTGAAAAGTTAAAGCTGTCTTCAAATAATTTTACTGTGTCTGAGATCAAAGATGAAAACATCCAAATGAATATAAAATTCCCGTGTCCAACTATATAAAATTTATAATGTCTAACATCCATTCCAAAATTAGTAGGTATGCAATAAACAGTAGAATATGACTGATAATGAGGAGACAAAATTAAGGAAAGAAAGTCCCAGAAATGTCAGAGTCAATACAACTATTAAAAAAATACATTAACACAGTCATTATTTAATTTATATATGTATGTGTATGTTTATTTCTTTCAATAATGTAGATAAAACATGAGCTCATTAAAGATACATGGAAGACATAAAAGAGTCAAAAATTAAATTTCTGGATATAAAGACATTCAATGTCTAAAATAAAAACACACTGGATAGGATTAACAGTAAAGATTGCGTGGAAAAAAGATTATTGAGTTTAAAGAGAACCATGGTCACTATCCGAAATAAAACACAGGGAAAAAACAACTCAACTATGTGAATTGATGAGTGAGCTGTAAGAAAACTTTATGTGGCCTCAGATATATATAACTGAAGTTACAGAAAGAGTAGGGAGGGGTAAACAAAATATAAATTATGAAATAATTATGGAAAGTTTTAAAATTTGATGAACACTATACCCATAGTAAAAATAAGCAGAATGAACTTCAAGCAGAGACAACAATGCACAGCATAATCAAATGACAAAATCCAGTAATAAGGAAAATATTAAAAGCAGAAAGAAGGAAAAGATACATTACACAGAAAGGCATAGTGAGAGAGATGACAACAGACTTCTCATAGGAAATAACGAAGCCAGAAAACAGTGTAGCTGCATTTGTAAAAGCCTGAATGAAAAAAAAAAATCAACCTAGAATTTTATAACTAATGAAAATATCTTTCAGACATAAAGGCTAATATTTTCAGCACCAGTAGAACAAAACTATAAGAAATATTAAAGAAATTTCTTCAAAGAGAAGGAAAATGATGCCAGAGTAATATCTGGATACAACCAAAAAATAAAGAGTACCAGAAATCGTATAATAGAGACAAATACATAAGACATTTTTCTTATTTGAAGAGTGCCTTTAAAAGACAACTGACAGTTTAATGCAAAAATAATATATTGTGACATTTATAACAGACAGAAGTAAAATGCATGTCAATAGGAGAAAGTTTTAAGGAGGGAAAAATGGAAGTATATTGTAAAACTTTCATACTATATGTAAAGTTGTATATTATTTGAAGGGAGACTTTAAATATGTATGCTATAAACTCTATAATAACCAAAAACAAAACTAGTAACAAGAACAAAAATATAGAGCAATAAGAAAAATACACAAGACAAAATGAAATTATAAAAATACTCAATCCAAAAGTAGGCAGAAAAAGAAGAAAAGGAACAGAGGAGACAAATAGAAAAAAAATAGAAATATGATGGATTCAAACCTATGTCAATAATCATATAAAATATAAATGGCCTAAACACCCTAATTAAAAAGCAGAGATCATCAGATTAGGAAAACAAAAAGAAGATCCAAATACATACTGTCTACAGAATCCAACCTTAACTATAAAGGCTTTCTTTTATCAAATACATTTAAAGTAAAAGGGAGTAATAAGAAAATACTATGCTAGCTCTAATTTAAAAAAAAAACTGGATTGACTATATTAATATCACAGAAAATAGTCTTCAGATCAAAGAACATTAGCAGGTATAAACGGGGTAATGTTATAACAACATTATGATGACGGAAGTAAACTTATCAAAAAGTCATATAATTTCAAATGGTTATGTTTCTTATAATAAAGTTTCCAAACAAATAAAGCCAATCAGATAGAACTAAAAGGAGAAAAAGATAATTCCACAAGTATAAATTAAAGTGTGTTTACAGTTAAAAGATGGAACAAGATATACTATAATTATAATTGCGGATTTGCATCTTTCGTCCTTTATTTTTCAGTCTCTCTCAATAATTGATGAAGCAAGTTGAGAAAAATTCATTAATTAGATAAAAGTCTTGAACAACTTTATCAGTCAACTTTACATAACTGACATTTACAGAATACTTTTCCTCAAACAGTAGAATGTACATTCTTTCCAACTGCACCCATATTTATTTTTACTGATCATATTCCAGAGCATAATATATATTTTCATAAACTTAAAAGGATTAAAACTATACAACATATGATCTGTCACCACAGAGAATAACACTGAAAAATCAGCAACAGAATGTCATCTAGAAATCCTCAAGTATTTGAAAACTAAACACACTTCTCAGATGTTAGAGTAACCCAGGGGACAGATAAATTATCACAAGAGAAAGTAGAAAGTTTTTTTTTAATGAATGAAAATAAAAATGTGACATACCAAAATTTGTGTAGAACTGAAGCAGGACATATATAGAATTAAACACGTATTAGAAAAGAAAAAAGTTCTCATTTAAATTATCTAAGCTGCAATCCTAGGAAACTAGAAAAGGAAAAGCAAATTAAAGTCCAAGTAAGCAAAAGAAAGAGAAAAATAAATATTAGAGTAGATGATCCATGAAACAGAAAAATAATTGGGAATATCAATTAACCCTAAAACTGGGTCTTTGAGATGTAAAAATGAAGGCACAAATATGTTTCCTGTAAAAGGAAGCAACAAGATATACTATGCTGGAACTTACTTTAAAAAGACAACTGAAATGACTATATTAATATCACACAAAATAGGTTTCAGTGTGAAGTATATTACCTCTAGCCAGACTAATCCAGAAAAAAGGAGAGAAGACACAAATTACTAATCACAGGAATGAGAGAGGAATGTTGCTATGGATTCTCAGACATACAAAATTTTCTTACCAAGTAGTAACATCATATAAATCTGATTTTGCAATTCAGTTCGTTTCTAGTCAGAAAGGAAAATTCAGAGGGAGAAAAAAAAAAAAAAAGATGGGAAGCAATTCAGTGGGTTTTGTTTCTGTGAAAAGATAAAAGAAAGCAGCCAAGAATTTTCTTCTTCTTCTTCTTCTCTTACATTTTTAAACAACAGCAATGAGTTGTGACATATAGTTGCTGAGAGAAAGGACATTCGTTTCCCTGACTCAGTCCTTTTCTGAAATCCTACTCATTGATAAATATCTGAACAGAGTGAACCAGAACACTGTATATAAACTTAAAATTTTTTCACGGATCCAGTACTGCACAAGCTCCAATGCCAGACTAGACTAATCTCTGCTGGTGCCTTATTTCAGCCAGTAACTACTGCCAAAGACTTCAAAAAGATAACAATCCTTGCCTGTTCTGGATCAAATTGTCCCACATTTTGACATTCTGGAAAGAATCTCTGTTTTCAGGCCAGGCGCGGTGGTTCACGCCTGTAATCCCAGCACTTTGGAAGGCCGAGGTGGGCGGATCACGAGGTCAGGAGATTGAGACCATCCTAGCTAACACGGTGAAAGCCCGTCTCTACTAAAAAAGAAAAAAACAAAAAAATTATCCGGGTGTGGTGGCGGGAGCCTGTAGTCCCAGCTACTCAGGAGGCTGAGGTAGGAGAATGGCGTGAACCTGGGAGGCGGAGCTTGCAGTGAGCGGAGATCGCACCACTGCAGTCCTGCCTGGGTGACAGAATGAGACTCCGTCTCAGGAAAAAAAAAAAAAAAAAAGAATCTCTATGAGGTTCTATACCCATGTTAATTGATATTTTGGCACTATAGAATTACTTTTTCATCTGAGATGTTGTAAACATATTTTCTGTTGTTAATAAAAGCCAAACAACTATTTTTATGACTTTTAAAAATGCGTTTCTCTAACATGTTGAAATTTTAAATACAAAGTTCGTGGATGAGAGGAAAAACGTAATGGAATCTAAGGAAGCATGGCAAAACCATTCCCTTGAATCACTAATATAACAATAACATTTGTTTTGACTAAGTACTTACTACATTCCAGGAAGTAGGTTAACCACTTTACATGTAATGTTTTATTTAATCTTAAAACAATAACCCATTGAGGAAGTTATTATTCTAATTTTGCTTGTAAAAAAATGTTAGGCTTGGTGAGATTAAGCTACTTGATGATAGTTGCACAGCATATAGCAGCCTGTTTGGCTCTACAGGCATGGCTCTTAACCATTAGATTGTACTGCCTTTTTAAGAGGAAACCGAATCCACATGCATTGAGCATTAAAAATACAAATGTTAAAGACAAAGACAAGTTAGCATGACTGAGGACACACAAGGCTTTAATAATTGCAAATAAAACGATCCTGACTAATGAACAACTTACATGTTTTTCCTATCACATCCAGACAAATAATCAGCGTTTAAAGTAAATTGTAAACAATTAATTTATAAAAATGACATTATAAGATTCTTAAGGTTCTATTATATTGTTTCTTATTACTTATGCATTATTCATTATATGACTTCTCTAAACATGTCTATTAACTTTCTAAAATACCACTTTATTCACCTAAAAGTTTACTATAACTTCAGATTCCATAAAAGTTTGCAGATAATTTAAATAGAAATTTTCTTTGGGCAACATTCCACACTTTTCTGTGTCAAATTAACTGTCTAATTTCCAAGATTTCTTGTTTCATTATATCTCTCTCTTTTTAAAGTACTTCTGGTGAGTGTATGTGTGTACTACAGAGATCTTATCTTTAATATAAACAACTCCGGAATGAACTCTTGTTAGAACTCTGTTCCATTCTGAATATATGTACCAGTAATTTGTTTATTTTACTACAATAATATTCGATATAAAAATATTATTATAATATCTAAAAGCATTTCTGTTTGGCGGCACCAAATGAAAATTTTGGTTGTAAGCAAATAACTATTTTTTTTTTTTATCTCAGGGAGCAAGATTCCTGTCGATTGGCAGACGGTAATGCTCAACGGTGCCATTGAGAAAACAAGTTGCTTCTAGCTTGCTACTCTCCATCCTTGGCACCAACATCCGGATGTCTAAGAATTGCATTTGTTTTAGGGAAGAAGGAGTAAGCTTTAGAAACTGCACAAAGTATTTCCATCTGATGGGCCAAAAATAAGTAAGACAGCTATGACCACACCCAGCTGCAATGGAGACTGAGATATTTAGTTTCTGTTTTGTTTTGCTTAGCTTATCAGTTTTCAAGTAGAGAAAAGCAAGCAAGAAGGGAGAAAAAAAAGGATGTTGAATGAACAAATCTACATCATTTGCTTGATTTTTATAGCAATATAATTGCAGGTAGTTGAGAAAAAGTACTATTCCAGCTGGATAAGAAGTCTCACCTGTTGAAGTTTTTATGACAGTAGCTGCTGTGATTGAAATGCTAGTTTCTCTCAAAATGATTTCATAAAAGGATTTAAAATATAAACACCAATGACAAATAAGTTATACTCGGTGCTATTGCTATACTCTTGTAGTTAACTTAAAACAGAAAATAATATGTTGATTGGTTTATCATTCACCTTATTTCAGACCTTAAGCATGAATCCATATATTTTTTCTATTACATGATTTTGGGGATATATTTAAAGTAATCATTGGGTCCTTCTAATATCCAGTATAGGCTTCATGTATTTTTTCTTTTTTTTTTTGAGACGGTGTCCCGCTCTGTTACCCAGGCTGGAGTGCAGTGGTGCGATCTCAGCTCACTGCAAGCTCTGTCTCCCGGGTTCACACCATTCTCCTGCCTCAGCCTCCCAAGTAGCTGGGACTACAGGCACCCGCCGCCGCGCCCAGCTAATTTTTTGTATTTTTTAGTAGAGATGGGGTTTCACTGTGTTAGGCAGGATGGTCTTGATCTCCTGACCTCATGATCCGCCCACTTCGGCCTCTCAAAGTGCTGGGATTACAGGTGTGAGTGAAGCGCCCGGCCAGCTTCACCTATTTTCTAAGGTAAAATTTTTTGAAATATTTAAAATGACATTACTGGCCAGCCATGGTGGCTCATGCCTGTAATCCTAGGACTTTGGGAATCTGAGGCGAGCGAATCACTTGAAGTCAGGAGTTCGAGACCAGCCTGCCTGGCCAACATGGTGAAACCCTGTCTCAACTGAAAAGATACAAAAATGAATGAGGCATGGTGGCACAAGTTTGTAATCCCAGCTACACAAGAGACTGAGACAGGAGAATCACTTGAACCCTGGATGCTAGAGGTTGTAGTGAGCCAAGATTGGGCCATTGCACTCCAACCTGGGTGACAGAGCAAGACTCCATATAATTATAAACTACACTACTCATGTGCGATAATTTCAAATGAACTAAAACGCTTACTTTAGTTCTAAAATGAGAACTAAAATAAAACTAAATGATCTTTAGTAACTACTAGTTACTACTAGTAACTAGTAACTATATAACTAAATTAATAAGAAGAACTAAAATAAAATTAAATTATCTTTAGTAACTAGTAATCCCTGGGCCACTGCTTCAGAGGGGCAAGCCCTAAGTCTTGGTTTTTGAGCCATGGCTGGGGCTGGAGCAGCCAGGATAGGTGTAGCAGTGTCCCAAGGCTGCACAGAGCAGTGGGGCCCTGGTTCTGGCCCATGAAACCAGTCTTCCCTTCTAGGCCTCCAGGCTTGTGATGGGAGGGGCTGCCACGAAGCTCTCTGAAATGCCTTTGAGGCCTTTCTCCCATTTTCTTGGCTATCAGCATTTGCCTTGCTTTTAGTTATGCAAATTCATGCAGTCTTCTTGAATTCCTCCCCTGAAAATGGGCTTTTCTACCACATGGCTGTGCTGCAAATTTTTCAAACATTTACACTTTGCTTCCGTTTTAAATATAATTTCCAGTTTCAGGATATTTCTTTGCTCATGTATATGAGGATAGTTGTTAGAAGCAGTCAGGTCGCATTTTGAATGTTTTGTTGCTTAGAAATTTCTTCCCGCAGATACCCTAAATCGTCACTCTCAAGTTCAAAGTTCTGCAGATCTCTAGGGCAGGGGTACAATGGCCTCCAACTTCTTTGCTAATGCATAGCAAAAGCAGCCTTTGCTCAGTTTCCAATAAGTTCCTCATCTCCATCTGTGACCTCATCAGCCTGGACTTTATTGTCCATATCACCATCAGCATTTGGCCAAAACAATTTAACAAGTCTCTAGGAAGTTCCAAACTTTTCCTCATCTTCTTTTCTTCTTCTGAGCCCTCCACACTCTTCCAACTCTGCCCGTTACCCAGTTTCAAAGCCACCTCTACATTTTCAGGTATCTTTGTAATAATACCCAACTCCCCAGAACCAATTTGCTAGTTCATTCTTGCACTGCTATAAATAATACCTGAGACCAGGTAATTTATAAAGAAGAAAGGTTTAATTGGCTCATGGTTCTACAGGCTTTACAAAAAGCATGACGGCTTCTGGAGAGGCCTCTGGGAATTTTTAATTGTGGCAGAAGACAAAGGAGAATTAGGCATGTGCTACATGGCCAGAGCAGGAGGAAGAGAGAGGAGTGAGGTGCTACGTACCTTTAAACAACAAGATATCATGAGAACTCACTCCGTATCGTAAGAAGAGCACCCTGAGTGATAGTATTAAATCATTAGAAACCACCTCATGATCAAATCACCTCCCACCAGGCCCCACCTTCAATATTGGGGATTACAATTAGACATGAAATTTTGACACAGACACAGATCCAAACCATACCAAATAGTTTAGGAGAATGGAAGAGTAAATTCAAAAGGCAAATATAGTATGACTATGAGATAGCATTAAGAATCTCTTGACAGAGGTCAAAATTTTAACATGAGACTATTTCATTTTGGGTGATTTTTATTGTTCATCTCTTCCACTCAAATGCAGACACTATTACAAAAGAGATTTTTTTCTTTTTTTTTTTGAGACGTAGTCTCGCTCTGTCGCCCAGGCTGGAGTGCAGTGGCGTGATCTCGGCTCACTGCAAGCTCTGCCTCACAGGTTCACACCATTCTCCTGCCTCAGCCTCCCGAGTAGCTGGGATTACAGGTGCCCACCACCATGCCCGGCTAATTTTTTGTATCTTTTAATAGAGACGGGGTTTCACAGTGTTAGCCAGGATGGTCTTGATCTCCTGACATCGTGATCCGACCACCTCGGCCTCCCAAAGTGTTGGGATTACAGGCGTGAGCCATCGCGCCTGGCCAAAAGAGACTTTTTATTTGTGTGTTTTTCTAATTGTCATAGTCTTGGTGCCAAAAAGATTCTGTGGCATAGTGGGAACACAATAAATATTTGTTGATATATTTTCTGACTTTTATAAGTAATTTTTCATTTTAAAATTTTAACCAACAGAAATCCATACTTATGTACAATATTCTTACAGGTTTATTCATTCAATACCATCAATTTAAAGAATAACGTCTGATCAATTAAAACCCTTATATACCACTTACATGATCTCACACATACATGCTGGATTAGCACTGAAGAATCCTTTGTTTTTTGTTATTTTAAGTCCAAACATCACAGAAAAAAAATTTGTAGTATTTCTCCAGGTGGTTAATTTCTTGGGAGTTCATTTTAGTACACTTGTTCACTCCTAAATGATTATTTAATTCACATACTGGCAAATGTAATCACTTTGGAAGAGTGGTGTCTTTTGTGAGAGAGCAACAATCATGTAGTTCCTAACCCGTTTCCAGTTAGAATCATCTGGGATGCTTTAAGAACATATGAATTCCAAGGCCTCACCCTTTACCAACTGAACCAGACTTTCCAGGGCTGTCCAGATATCAGTATTTTTAAATTATTCTAATGTGCATGTAGGGCTGATAATTTTCATAATTATTGTTGTATTTTTTTTCAAATAGAAATGATACGTTTTATGTATTTAACTGGTTGTAGGAAATATAATTTTAAAATGTAAAATTAATTTACTCCCTCTTTTGATCCATCTAAAGAGGGAGCAATTCATACGGCAGTGATTCATCTGCCGTAAGATAAGTCAAATTGTAATGAAATAATCCTTTAAAAGTTGCTCCATTGATTTGGTAGATATGGAACAACTGTTGTTCAATATTCAAGCAGGAATCCAATAACAATGTTATTTTGCCTAAAAAGCTACCACTGGTGGTAAAACGTTGATGGCAAGATGGCCGAATAGGAACAGCTCCGGTCTGCAGCTCCCAGGAAGATTGACTCAGAAGGTGGGTGATTTCTGCATTTCCAAATGAGGTACCCAGTTCATCTCATTGGAACTGGTTGAACAGTGGGTACAACCCACGGAAGGAGAGCCAAAGCAGGGTAGGTGTCGCCTTTCCCGTCCCTAACCAAGGGAAGCCGTGAGAGACTATAGTGGGAGGAATGGTGTACTCCAGCCTGGATACTGCACTTTTCCCATGGTCATCGCAACCGGCAGACCGGGAGATTCCCTCCGGTGCCTGGTTCATTGGGTCCCACCACAAAAAAACCCAGCAAGCTAAGATCCACTGGCTTGAAATTCTCACTGCTAGCATGGCAGTCTGAGGTCAACGTGGGATGCTCAAGCTTGGTGAGGGGGAGGGGCATCTGCTATTGCTGAGGCTTGAGTAGGCAATCTTACCCTCACAATGTAAACAAAGTCACTGGGAAGTTCAACTGGGCAGAACCCACCACAGCTCAGCAAGGCCACAGCAGCCAGACTGCCTCTCTAGGCACCTCATCTCTGAAAAAAAGAAAGCAGCTCCAGTCAGGGACTTATAGATAAAACCCCCATCTCCCTGGGACAGAGCACCTGGGGGAAGGAGTACCTATGGGCGCAACTTCAGCAGACTTAAATGTCCCTGCCTTATAGCTCTTAAGAGAGCAGTGGTTCTCCCAGCACAGTGTTTGAACTCTGATAAGAGACAGGCTGCCTCCTCAAGTGAGTCCCTGACCCTGTGTATCCTGACTGGAAGAAACCCACCAGTAGGGGCCTACAGACACCCCATACAGGAGAGCTCTCGCTGGCATCTGGCAGTTGCCCCTCTGGGACGAAGCTTCCAGAGGAAAGAACAGGCAGCAATCTTTGCTGTCCTGGAGTGTCTGCTGGTGATACCAAGGCAAACAAGGCCTGGAGTGGACCTCTAGCAAACTCCAGCAGACCTGCAGAAGAGGAGCCTGCCTGTTAGATGGAAAACTAACAAACAGAAAGGAATAGTAGCAACATTGACAAAAAGGACATCCACTCAGAGACCCCATCCGAAGATCACCAACATCAAAGACCAAAGGTAGATAAATTCATGAAAATGGGGAAAAAACAGTGCAAAAAGGCTGAAAACTCCAAAAACCAGAACACCTCTTCTCCTCCAAAGAATCACAACTCCTTGTCACCAAGGAAACAAAACTGGACAGAGAATGAGTTTGATGAATTGACAGCAGTAGGCTTCAGAAGGTGGGTAATAACAAACTCCTCCAAGCTAAAGGAGAATGTTCTAATCCAATGCAAGGAAGCTAAGAATCTTGAAAATAGGGTAGATGAATAGCTAACTAGAATAAAAAGTTTAAAGAACATTAATAAACTCATGGAGCTGAAAAGCACAGCACTAGAACTTGGTGAAACATACACAAGTATCAATAGCCAAATGGATCAAGCAGAAGAAAGGATATCAGAGATTGAAGGTCAACTCAATGAAATAAAGTAAGAAGAAAAGATTAGAGAAAAAGAGTGAAAAGAAACAAACAAAGCCTCCAAGAAATATGGGACTATGTGAAAAGACCAAATCTACGTTTGATTGGTGTACCTGAAAGTGATGATAGGGAGAATGGAACCAAGCTGGAAAACACAGTTCAGGATATTATCCAGGAGAACTTCCCCAACCTAGCAAGATAGGCCAACATTCAAATTCAGGAAATACAAAGAACACCACAAAGATATTCCTTGAGAAGAGCAACCCCAAGACATATAGTCGTCAGATTCACCAAGGTTGAAATGAAGGAAAAATGTTAGGGCCATCCAGAGAGAAAAGTTGGGTTACCCACAAAGGGAAGCCCATTAGACTAACAGAGGATCTCTCTGCAGAAACCCTATAAGCCAGAAGAGAGTGGGGGCCAATATTCAACATTCTTAAAGAAAAGAATTTTCAACCCAGAATTTCAAATCTAGCCAAAGTAAGCTTCATAAGTGAAGGGAAAATAAAATCCTTTACAGACAAGAAAATGCTGAGAGATATTGTCACCACCAGGCCTGCCTTACAAAAGCTCCCGAAGGAAGTACTAGACATGGAAAGGAACAACCTGTACCAGCCGCTGCAAAAACATACCTAATTGTAAAGATCATCAATGCTATGAAGAAACTGCATCAACTAATGGGCAACATAGCCAGCTAGCATCCTAATGATAGTATCAAATTCACACATAACAATATTAACCTTAAATGTAAATGGGCTAAATGCCCCAATTAAAAGACACAGACTGGCAAATTAACCTTAAATGTAAATGGGCTAAATGCCCCAATTAAAAGACACAGACTGGCAAGTTGGGTAGAGTCAAGACCCATCAGTGTGCTGTATCCAGGAGACCCATCTCACGGGCAGACACATATAGGCTCAAAATAAAGGGATAGAGGAATATGTATCCAGCAAATGGAGAGCAAAGAAAAGCAGGGGTTTCAATCCTAGTCTCTGATAAAACAGACTTTAAACCAACAAAGATCAAAAGAGACAAAGATGAAAAGAGACAAAGAAGGGATTACATAATGGTAAAGGGATCAATGCAACAAGAAGTGCTAACTATGCTAAATAAATATGCACCCAATACAGGGGTACCCAGATTCATAAATCAAGTTCTTAGAGACTTACAAAGAGACTTAGACTCCTATATAATAATAGTGGGAGATTTCAACAGCCCACTGTCAATGCTAGATAGAGCAATGAGAGAGAAAATTAACAGATATCCAGGAATTGAACTCAGCTCTGGAACAAGTGGACCTAAAAGACATCTACAGAACTCTCCACCCCAGATCAACAGAATATACATTCTTCTCAGCACCACATCACACTTGTTCTAAAATTGACCACATAATTGGAAGTGAAACACTCCTCAGCAAAAGGAAACAGAACAGAAATCATAACAAACACTCTCTCAGACCACAGTGTAATCAAATTAGAACTCAGGATTAAGAAACTCACTCAAAACCGCACAACTGCATGGAAACTGAACAACCTGTTCCTGAGTGACTACTGGGTAAATAACGAAATGAAGACAGAAATACAGATGTTCTTTGAAACCAGTGAGAACAAAGACATGATGTACCAGAATCTCTGGGACACAGCTAAAGCAGTGTTAAGAGAAATTTATATCACTAAATGCCCACATGAGAAAGCAGGAAAGATCTAAAATCAACACCCTAACATCACAACTAAAAGAACTAGAGAAACAAGAACAAACAAATTCAAAACTAGCAGAAGACAAGAAATAACTAAGATCAGAGCAGAACTGAAGGAGATAGAGACACAAAAAACCCTTCAAAAAATCAATGAATCCATGAGCTGGTTTTTGAAAAGGTCAACAAAATAGATAGACCACTAGCCAGACTAATAAATAAGAAAAAAATCAAGTAGATGCAATATGATAAGGGGGATATCACCACTGGTCCCACAGAAATACAAATTATCATCAGAAAATACAATAAATACCTCTATGCAAATAAACTAGAAAATCTAGAAGAAATTGATAAATTCCTGGACACATACACCCTCCCAAGACTAAACCAGGATGATGTCAAATAAACTAGAAAA
>NW_012108286.1:2107816-2110233 GCF_000951045.1 Mandrillus leucophaeus | reverse complement strand
CCAGGATGATGTCAAATAAACTAGAAAATCTAGAAGAAATTGATAAATTCCTGGACACATACACCCTCCCAAGACTAAACCAGGATGATGTCAAAACTCTGAGTAGACCAATAACAAGTTCTGAAATTGAGGCAGGAATTAATAGCCTACCAACCA
Source organism: Mandrillus leucophaeus (assembly GCF_000951045.1). Lineage (NCBI taxonomy): Eukaryota > Metazoa > Chordata > Mammalia > Primates > Cercopithecidae > Mandrillus > Mandrillus leucophaeus. The sequence continues at coordinate 2,110,077 of NW_012108286.1, read as the reverse complement.
AAAAAAGTCCAGTACCAGACAGATTCACAGTCGAATTCTACCAGAGGTACAAGGAGGAGCTTGTACCATTCCTTCTGAAACTATTCCAAACAGTAGAAAAAGAGGGAATCCTCCCTAACTCATTTTATGAGCACATCACAATCCTGATACCAAAAACTGGCAGAGACACAACAAAAAAGGAAAATTTTAGGCCAATATCCCTAATGAACCTCGATGAACATCGATGCAAAATCCTCAATAAAATCCTGGCAAACTGAATCCAGAAGCACATCAAAAAGTTTATCCACCATTATTAAGTTGGCTTCATCCTTGGGATGCAAGGCTGGTTCAACATATGCAAATCAATAAATGTAATCCATCACATAAACAGAACCAATGACAAAAAACACATGATTATCTCAATAGCTGCAGAAAAGGCATTCAACCAAATTCAGCCCTTCATTCTAAAAACTCTCAATAAACTAAGTATTGATGGAACGTATCTCAAACTAATAAGAGCGGTTCATGACAAGCCCACAGCTAATATCATAGTGAGTGGGCAAAAAATGGAAGCATTCCCTTCGAAAACCGGCACAAGACAAGGATGCCCTCTCTAACTACTCCTGTTTAATATAGTATTGGAAGTTCTGGCCATGGTAATCAGGAAAGAGAAAGAAAGAAACAGTATTAAATTGGGAAGAGAGGAAGTCAAATTGTCTCTGTTTGCAGACGACATGATTGTATATTTAGAAAATCCCATTGTCTCAGCCCCAAATCGCCTTATGCAGATAAGCAACTTCAGCAAAGTCTCAGGATACAAAATCAATGTGCATAAATCACAAGCATTTCTATACACCAATAACAGACAGAGAATCAAATCGTGAGTGAACTCCCATTCATTATTGGTACAACAAGAATAAAATACCTAGGAATACAATTTATAAGGGACCTCTTCCCTTATAAAGGTCTCCCTGGAGGACCTCTTCAGGGAGAACTACAAGCCACCGCTCAAGGAAATAAGAGAGGACACAAACAAATTGAAAATCATTCCATGCTCATGGATAGGAAGAATCAATATCGTGAAAATGGCCATACTTCCCAAAGTAATTTATTAATTCAGTGCTATCCCCATCAATCTACCATTGACTTTCTTCACAGAATTGGAAAAACTACTTTAAATTTTATATGAAACCAAACACGCGCTCACATAGTTAAGACAATTCTAAGCAAAAGAACATCACGTTACCTGACTTCAAACCATACTACAAGGCTACAGTAACAAAAACAGCATGGTACTGGTACCAAAACAGATATATAGACCAGTGGGACAGAACAGAGGCCTCAGAAATAACACCACACATCTACAACTATCTGATCTTTGACAAACCTGACAAAAACAAACAATGGGGAAAGGATTTCCTATTTAATAAATGGTGTTGGGAAAACTAGCTAGTAACATGCAGAAAAGAGAAACTAGACCCCTTCCTTCACCTTATACAAAAATTAACTCAAGATGGATTAAAGACTTAAACGTAAGACCTAAAACCATAAAAACCCTAGAATAAAACCTAGGTTATACCATTCAGGACATAGCAATGGGCAAAGACTTCATGACTAAAACACCAAAAGCAATGGCAACAAAAGCTAGAATTGACAAATGGGATCTAGTTAAACTAAAGAGCCTCTGCACAGCAAAAGAAACTATCATCATAGTGAACAGGCAACCTACAAAATGGGAGAAAAAGTTTTGCAATCTGTCCATCTGACAAAGGGCTAATATCCAGAATCCACAAAGATCTTAAACAAATTTACATGAAACAAACAACCCCATAAAAGTGTGAGCAAATGGTACAAACAGACACTTCTCAAAAGAAGACATTTATGCAGCCAACAAACTTATGAAAAAAACACTCATCATCACTGGTCATTAGAGAAATGCAAATCAAAACCACATTGAGATACCATCTCATGCCAGTTAGAATGGTGATCATTAAAAAGCCAGGAAATAATAGATGCTGGAGAGGATATGGGGAAATCAGAATGCTTTTACACTATTGGTGGGAGTGAAAATTAGTTAAACCATTATGGAAAACAGTGTGGCTATTCCTCAGGTATCTAGAACTAGAAATACCATTTGACCCAGCAATCCTATTACTGGGTATATACCAAAAGGATTATAAATCATTCTACTATAAAGACACATGCACACATATGTTTATTGTGGCACTGTTCACAATAGCAAAGACTTGGAACCAACCCAAATGCCCATCAATGATAGACTG
>NW_012108286.1:2060349-2107766 GCF_000951045.1 Mandrillus leucophaeus | reverse complement strand
AGCAAAGACTTGGAACCAACCCAAATGCCCATCAATGATAGACTGGATAAAGAAAATGTGGCACATATACACCATGGAATACTATGCAGCCATAAAAAATGATGAATTCATGTTCTTTGTAGGGACATGGATGAAGCTCAAACCATCATTCTCAGCACACTAAAACAAGAGTAGAAAACAAAACACCTCATGTTCTAACCCATAAATGGGAGTTGAACAATGAGAACACATGGACATAGGGAGGGGAACATCACACATCAGGGCCTGTTGGGGACTGGGGGCGCTATGGGAGTGATAGGATTAGAAGAAATACCTAATGTAGATGACAGGTTGATGGGTGCAGGAAACCATAATGGCACATATATACCTAAGTAACAAACCTCCAAGTTCTGCACATGTACACCAGAACTTAGAGTATAAAAAAAAAAGAGAAGGAAAAAAAAAAAAAAGCTACCACTGGTGATGTTCACCCTTTCCCGAGTCTAAAAGGCCCTGCAAACTTTTTGAAGCCCAAACTTCCAGGAAACGGGTCTCAAATGTCTCTCTTTGCACTACTATCCTAATTATAAGAATGTGTGTTGTTCTGTGTTGTGGTAAACTGCTCCCACCTTTCTTTGAGGGTCATAGCCTCAGAATTATGGCAAGAATTATTACCTTGTAATGTTGCAATCTGTGAGTCAGAATAGTTGGGTTTAATATAGATGAAGAATTAAATCTAGATCTCAGATTTTTGTTTTGTTTTGTTTTGTTTTTGGAGGAACTTTAAAGCAATGGGCTTTTGCTCACTAGTGTTTTGAAGAATCTATTCTCCCAGGTTAAATTGGGAGCTCTTTATAGAAGGGTGCTACTTCTTTAGTGTCATATTTCCCCAAATCTACAAATGAACAAACAAATGAAAACTTCAGCCTGAATGAGGGTGTGGGTGTGAGATTGTTTGTCAGCCTGAATGGAAACGTGGGTGTAAGACTATCTAAGAGAGTTTTGTTAAAAACTTCTTTATGTATGACCATTCCATGATGAAAACCATCTCAAATCAGTGTAGAGCATTATATTAAATTCTAGGTTAGTAACAATCCATCTGCTTCGAAGTCCACGTCATGAAATGCTAATTGATCATGGTACTATTAGTACTGAACCTTAGTATTCTCAGTGCAGAACTTCACAAAACTAATAACTGCTCTTTGATTGAGGTTAGCCATTTAATCAATGTGTAGCCTCAGTATCAGAGGTATTTACATAAATGATGAGACACAAGAAAATGATAACCATTATCACCACAAGTAATTAATATTCTCAGGACACTTTAGGTAATGCAATACAAGAAAAATAAGAAATAAGCAATACAAATATTGGGAAAAAATTGAAATACATATTCTTGGAAAAATAATTATCTAAAAATTGAAGAAAATCCAATTAAAATTTTATAATATATAAACACGTTGTGTGGAGGTCAGTTATGATTATCTATCTACACACATAAACATGTGTGTATTAGCTTTTCTATATACCAGAATGAATTAGTAAGAAAATGTAATAAAAAGGTACCATTCCACAGAAGTAATATACATGTAAACATTCTATGGTTAATTAATAATAAATTTAGAGAAAATGTATAGAGAAAACAATAAAATTCTTCCAAGAAAGCTAAAATAACTCTTGAGTAAGAACATAGAACTAGCATAGTCTGTATGAGAATCAATAGTGTTATAAAAAGACCCCTAAAATTTATCTATAGATATAATTTAATTCCAAACAAAATCCTAATAATGGTGTTGAGATAAAAGTATTTCCAAATATTACTTGGAAAAAAAATGTGTGAAACCAGACAACACAATTTTTGAAAAGACTAATGAAGAAAGATTTGTCTTGCTAAATAAAATATAAATCATGGATCATTAAACTGTGAGGTAAAGGAATAAGCATTATAGCTATTAGACAGAATGCAACATCAGATATAGGACCAAGTATATATATGCTAAATAGTCAAAATCATGCTTTTAAAACCTAATCATTATATCACTACTCTGCTCAGAACCTTCTCATGCCTTCCTAAATCACTCTGAGTAAATGCCAGTCTTCAGAATGCCTGCAGCACCCTACAGAACCTGACCCTTTTCCTAGCACACCCCCTTCACTCATTATTCCAGCTGAGAGTACCTCAGGCTTTTGCACTTACTATTATTCTACCAAGGATACTCCCACAAAATCACACTGCTAGGTCCTCTATTTTATTTTTTGCTCATAAGTCACCACAAGAGTGTGGAGTTCTCTAATTCACTCTTATAAGATAGCATCCTGTATCCAGCTGCCTTATTCTGCTTTATTTTTCCTTGGCATTTATTGACTGAAATGCATCTTTATTTGTGCATTGTTTTTCTCTTCTCGCTAGAATGTAAACTTCATGAGGCAGGAATACTTGTCTTTTTTCTTCACTGCCTATGACAGCACGTAAAATCACGCTGGATTATTCTAGGCACGTAATCCTTATTTTTGGAAGAAGTGAATGAATGAAAAACGAATGAATTGAAACAACTAACCTAATTCAAAATGCAATCAGCTCCCTAGCTTGCAACATCACCACTTCTGGGAAAGCATTAGATTAGGACCATAGTCTCACCAAGCAGTCTTAGTGGCCCTGAAGGGTTTGAGGCTTGCCCAAAGAAGAATCCAGCTGTTCCATAAATACACAGCTATGGTAGAAGATGTGTATTATGTTCCATAAATACACATCTTTCTTATGGTAGAAGATATCATCTTCTTTAATTCCCCAGAGTCTACTATCATGTACTATCAGATTTTTTTTTTTTACAAGCTGTACAGGATGGTCGAAGGTACTCTGTGCTGGAAGAATAATATTAACTTTAGCTACTTCCTGCATAGTGGAATGCCCCAGTTGAACGTTAATAAAATGTATTTCCCCAAACTGTTAAACAGCTGCACACCTCCATCAAGGAATACCCTTGGTTTTATTTTAACTGTGATTCATCCCCTTATCCCTCCATTATATGTATTTCTAAATGTAAAAAGTGATCATATCTGGGGAAAAAAAATGAAAAGTAATTTTTATATTTTTGCCTCTTGTGTTTTGTACATCAAATATGTATTGCACTTATTATAAGAATGGAGTTAGAAGTTATAAAACTAATTGAAAAATAATAGAAGAATAAAATACTTAGAACCAAAGCAGGAAAGTATCACTTCAATATTAATCTCCTATCACAAAGACCTCCCTTACTTTATATTGTGTAGAAAGGAAGAACAGGATGATGATAAAGTGAATTTATGAATTATACCAAAAGGGCTTATGCTGTAATAATAGAGACCAGAAAGGATTATTTGATGTTCATTTAGCAAGCAACACAGTAAAATAATTTATTCCACTGTTTGTATGTATCCTTGACTATATCTAACAAGTGACCCATTCTTTCTTAATATGGTTATTTCAAAGATCTGTTTCTCATTTTTTCTTCTTGCCTTCTCTAAAATGCATCATTCTCCACCATTATATTTTGTAACAAAATGACCCAACAATATTATTAGTATTATATGCCCTCCCCGCTCCCTGTTTTCTATGGTGGACAACAGGGACTCAGGGTACAAAGGAATACAAATGAACTTTATGCAAGAAAAAAGAACCAGGAACACCAGACCAAAGATGAAAAGAATGGAAAGTAGAAACTTCACATTTAGAAAGAGTGATCCAGATTATAAAGATATACCTCTAAAGTGAGAAGAAAATGCTATGACAAACCAGTGAATAACTCAATTTCCATGCCTATGAATATTAGAAAAAGTATTTTAATCTAGTTGATTTTTAGTTTGTTTTAAAACTTTATCTTAAACTTTTTTTTGTACCTATCTTTGCACTACTTTTTTCCTCTTCTATGGCTACCATCAGTAGAAATACCATTAGAAAATGTCATAGGAAGTGTGGAAGTGTGTGCTCATTTCAGGGAACTGATGAGAAGAGGAACAGCCAGGCGTGCACTTTTCAGCTATTTCTTCTGTAGTCTCCTGCATTACAATAGAAGTCCTGATTTGCATAATCTCTTGGTTGGCTACCAGAATAGCAGTTGTCATGTTCTCAAGGCTAACAGAGAAAAAGACATGGGTCTAGCAAGGGAAGGGGGACGTCTAAATAAATTTCTAAACAATATAGACACTTTTTTCATTATAAAAGTAGTACACATTTTATTTTTCCACTATTGATGTGTAATTAGTTTAGTTCCATATCTTGGTTACTGTGAATAATCCTGCAATGAACATCAGAATGCATGTATCTCTTCAACTGGTTCATTTCATATTTTTTGTATATATCCCTAGTACATACTCCAATATTGGGATTTTAATATTCTATTTTATATATATGTGGTATATATATCCAATGAAATACTATTCAACATTTAAAAAAGAAGGAAATTTTGTCATTTCCAGCAACATGGATGAACCTGGAGGACACTGTGTTAAATGAAATAATCCAGGCACAGAAAGACAATTACCACATAATCTCACTTATATGTGAAGTATAAAAATGTGAAACTTATAAAAACAGAGTAAACTGGTGGTTATCATAGGCTGGGGGTAGGGGATAGGGAGATTGGGCAAATGTTAGTCAAAGGACATAAAATGTTAGACAGAAAAGATAAGTTCTAAAGACTTATTGTACGTCATGGTGACTACAGTTACTAACAATGTATTATATATTTGAAAATTGCTAAGAGAATAGATTTAAAGTTATCTCAAACCAAAAAAAAATGATATGTGAGGTAATGTATATGTTAAATTCCTTGATTTAGCCATTCTACAATGCATAGATATATTAAAACATGTTGTGTACCATAAATATACACAATTTTTTCTTGTCAAATAAAATTGATTAGCCAGTTTTTTTAAATAAAAGTGATCAATGTTTATAGCAGAGCATTTGGAAATACATAATGAAAAAGAAAAGAAATATATTCATATCTTAATATCCATAGAAAACCACTGTTAATGTTTTAGTATAATTTCTATTTTTCTTGCAAGCACAGACACATATACAGTTGGAATATTATCACTATAGAGTTGTATGTTTCACATTTCTCACTTAATATTTTTATAATAATATTTGTATTAAATGCCTGACTTAGGCACTGTCAAATTTAGCTGTTACTTCCTTTCAGGGGTGAATTGTGGCTTAATTTTTATTTTCCTTTTTAAATATAACTGAAAGGAAAGTTTCCAGTGAGCAAAAGACACAGACCAGTAAAATTGCATATGAAACACTCTCAATCTTTTGATTACATATAAAATGCTCTGTCAGAGATGAAATTCTTTGATAACCCAAACATTCTTCAGACACTAGAACTGTAGGAACACATCTTCAGCCTACACTGAAGACCCTTCAAAGACAACCTGGCCAATAGTCAAGTTTTATTACCTTCCTTACAGAAGAAATTGTGTGTCATGTGACATCTATGATTTTTTTTTAAGTTATTGATCTACAAGGGAACCAATTTTAACTCAATTTACTTATAAAGACATAAAATGGAAATAATAAAGCAGGGCAGATTTCTAAACAAAGGAACATTAAACAGTAGTTGCAAATTCTCCTGTGTCATCTTCACAATGCATCCTGTATTTATTGGAAGGGGTAAAGAAACATAAGACCCATTGCTCAAGAAGACTTTTTAAAACCATAGTTGATTAATTATTTCTGCTTCCCATAAAAATAAAAAGGAAAACAATGATTGCATGGTGTTTTCAAGGGGACATCCTATTACAAATTCCTTGAAAACACATTGCCCATGAATATGTGATAATTTGTCATGTAGATGGCCATAACTTATTCACCCATTTTTCTATTTAGTTCAGTTATAAATTCTGTTACAAGTCTGCAAATATAATACTGTGCAGGACAGTGATATATTGCCTCACCCATTGCTGGGTTCATGGCTGGGACCCTAAAACAATAGACAGGTTAACAAAACAAAAACGTACACATTTATTTAAAATCAGTTTTGCAAGACACAGAAGCTTTCAGAAATAATGACCTCCCTAAACAGGGACACTGTATTTTTATGCACAGTCGTGCAGGGTATTATTGGAGGACAAAAAGATATAGTATAAAGGTAATAAACTAGGAGGACATAAATAAGATCTGTTTGTTCAGACTCTGTGTATTCCTTATTCCTGTGTGACACTTCTTTCCTCTAGGTATAGGAAGGACCCCTCTGGAATGAGCATCTTATGACTCACTTTACAGGAAGGTCAGATAATTCTTTTATGGCCTGTTTCAGGGAATACGGGTAGGGGAAAGTCAGACTTTCCTGTTTCTGCTGGTTTTGCAAATGCTGAGGTGCCATATTTCGAAGTGGTATGTCCTGAACATCAACATTCTCCTGTCTGAAACTTCCCTAAGACATTGTATAGTCCAGAAACTGAGTTGGTGGATTGTCCCATAAGCCATTCAACCAGTTTCTCAGACCCCAGAATAGATAATCTCAGTTAAACGATTAAATGGTATGTCTCAGTTCAGGAGATGATGTTGCAGGCTGGCTTCCACCTAAGTTAGGCCTCTATATGGTGTGATCAGCCAGTTACTTCATAAGAGGCATTTCTATAAAAACAAAAGGAAAACAAATGTTAGTGGTTACAACAAGCTACAAATTCAGATTTTTTTTTTTTTTTTTTTTTTTTTTTTTTTTTTTTTTTTTTAGTCTAGAAAGCAACCGTTTGGGAAGATTTCTATATTCAAGCCTAAAGCATCTTCAAATGGAGTGAGGACCGGCAGTGTCCAGCTGACAGATTTTCCTGGTTTGCAGTTTACGTCAGGTATTTCAGTGAATTTTTTTTAGTAGCTCATTTATCAACAGTACAAAGACTGTCTGTACATAAGCTATTGTGATGTTCTCTCCGAAGTCTGTAACTAGAATTTATTTTGTGCTTTCTATGTCCCAGCACTGTTATAAGTACTTATATTTTAATATTTACATATATCAACTCACCAAATCATCACAGCAGCCCTATATGGTAAGAATTATCATTCATCCTCATTTTATAGTTGAAAACATGAAAGCACAGAGAAACTTGACCAAGGTCACAGGGTAGTAAGGCATGAAGACAAGGATTTGCATATACTAATAGCTACTTGAAAAATTAAAAGTTTTAACAGCATTAACTCCAAATAGCTCTAGTTTGATGAACTATATTTTAACTATTTGTGCAAGTTTAGGCCAATATTATATAATTTGCTCTAAAACACTGGATAAAAATATATAAAAAAATTATACTTGTATTCTATAAATCTACTATGATCATATTTCCAAAGTCTAATAAAAGAAAGGGAAAACTGTGGTTTAATATTTATTCTAAATGTACAGGCAAAAACACCAAATATAAGCAAATTGAAATAAACCACTAATAAATAAAGGTTTATCTGCCAATTTACAAATGTGACTTATGTTACTCATAAAATAAACCAGAGTCATATGCTGATTGCAAAATTTGTTCAGAAAGGGTAGCAGACTAGCACTTGCAAGATAAGCCTCCCGTGGTATATACTATGGTCATATTTGTCTGATCTACTTTCTGTTTAAAACATTAGTCTTGGGGAAAAATAATTGAAAATGCCCTCTTTTTTTCCTCCTTTTCCTCCTACCTGTTCAGTCTGGGAGTATTCCTCTGAATAAATATATAGAAAGAGAGAGAATGGTACCAAGTTGATCTTGAGAGAGGACTTTTGATGTGGCATAAAATTTCAGTCTTGTAAGCTTAGATCATTGTCCCTACCCGGGTAAATGGTGGGCGGTATTTTGTTGCTGTTAGGTCTATTTTCTTCATCTGTTATTTCACATAACAGTAAAACAGAGATTCAGATGATTTATATAACTTTCATTAGTTTCATTAGGTGGTGTCTTAGCATTAGATGCTCTCTGAAAAAAGAACCTAAAACAAGGTGCATGTAAAGACGTTTTATTTGGGAAATGATTTCAGGCAGCGGTAAGTGGGAGACTGGTAAGATGGAACAGAGAAGAAGGGCAAAGCAATGGAAAGCTGGATTCTCCAGCTGATCTCCACTGTGGGTAACTTGAGTACCATTCCACCAGGATCCTTCATGGAAATGTATTAAATATGCGGCAGACTTGTTCATCTAAGGAACCAAAGATGGGAATGTTTATCCACTAATGCTAGTATCTCATGGTCAGTGATTGCCATAGGGGAAAGTAGTGCCTAACACTTCTAGGCTGCACATGGGTGTTCGTTAGGCATAGTCTCTCAGGCATCTTCACTGCAACGTCAGCAAAGCTCTGGGGAAGAAAGATAGAAGGGGCCGGGTGCAGTGGCTCACACCTGTAATCCCAGCATTTTGGGAGGCTGAGGGGGGCAGATCACCTGAAGTCAGAGTTCGAGACCAGCCTAGCCAACATGGTGAAACCCGGTCTCTACTAAAGTGACAAAAATTGGCCAGATGTGGTGGTGGTCACCTGTCATCTCAGCTACTCAGGAGGCTGAGTCAGGAGAATCACTTGAACCCTCGAGGCAGAGGTTGCAGTGAGCCGAGATTATGCCATTGCATTCCAGCCTGGGTGACAGAGGGAAACTTTGTCTCAATAATAATAATAATAATAATAATAATAATAATAGTAAATAAAAACTAAAAAGAAGGCTCTGCAGAGACACAACCTCACAAAGCTAGCTGGCTCATTCATGCCTGGAGTAAATGGTAGACCAAGATTATGTACCCCTGATTTTAAAATCACACACAGAATAATCATATCAGTAAATATTTATTTAACCAATTATGTAATAGGCATTGTGATAAGTGCTGGAATATAAAGGTGAACAGGATATAGTTCCTGTCATTGGGTGGCTTACAGTCTAATGTAAAAGACAGGCAAGTAAAAAGAAATTATAATACAATAGGATAAGTGCTACAATAATTATTAAGTTCTCCATGCTATGAGAAGATACAGGAAAGGCAACGAATCTAGACTTGTGGGAGTTGGAAAAGATTTTCCAGTTCATATTAATTCCAAGTTAATAACTTCTTATGTTGTATTTGGTCATAAGGTTTTCTGAATCTTTGAGAAGATAAAATGAAACCAATTTTAATCTATTTTTGGACAGCATAAAACTCTGGTGGAATCACATTTACCTGGCATATCTCTTCTTTAATGCATAGAAAATTACAGATTCCCCAGTTTGGATATGGAATTCCTTTTAGGTATGACTGTTGCCATTTTCTAATTATGTATATTTTAAATGAAAAAAATGTTCTTATTCTTTTCATATTTTAGTAATATTATTTAATCTATTTCACCTTTGATGTCTGCTGATAAATACTCTCCGTGATTCTGGTCTATAATTTTTAAATGTATTCTTTATGCTTTAAAAAATCTCTAGTATAAACTACTTAGCCACATCCAAAGTTAAACATGAAATTATCATAAAAGTTTCAAAATAATATCTTAGTTATCAAAATGACCATTGTGAATACACACGCTGCTTTCTGAAAACAAACACTTTAACAGTGAAAATAAATGTCAAAAGTATTAATCAATAAGCATCATATCTAAGCTGAAAAGTCATTATGTATCAGTGACTAAAACATTTTGTCCTTGCTGACAAAAACTTCCTTTATGGTAGACTGTATTTAGGTCACTTTGATCCTCACTGAAACTGTTAATACACAAGAAAAATCACAGATGCATATATCTCTTTTGAGCAACAACAAAAAAACATTAAATGGAGAAATGATTAAAGTTAGACAGCATCCCCTTTAAAATATGTGCGTTTCAAAAATAACATTATAAAGGTCTCAGTACTGTACACTGGTACTTGATAAATACAGTTTTGAAATTAAAATTATGCTGTAATTTACAGTTTTGAAATAGCTGTATTCAAAAAAGTCTCTCTATGGTTACACCCAGAAAGGAAATCATTTTAAAAATCACTATAAATGGGAATATGATGACAATGGGGTGACTTTGGCTACACTTTACTAATTTGTCAGAATGCTGGTAGCCCAAAGAGATACTAAGTGGAATATTTTGTAAAGATTTTGAAGCATTAACATAAGTTTAATGATTTAAGGGGAAAAATGCCATAGACAATTCCTTCCGATTATCAAATAGTGCATTTCTCAGTCTTCTACCTGGACTTACATCTGGATGATTCTATATGTCATTCTGGCTTTGTCCTGTAACCTTCCATTGTCATTGTGGCGCTACACCCTAACCCTCTATGCCAGTGCACAAAACAGCAAATTTTAAGGAAGAGAGGTGGAGCTCAGGATACAGAAATGTTTGGTTGTCCCTGCTAAAGAGCAAGCAGAGATGTTTGGGCACCAGCTACGGATATACACAGACCTTAGAATCCCCTCTCTGCCACTCCTGCACTTAAAATGGCTGTTCAGTAAGGGAAGATAATGGAGACGGAGTTTTGAAACTGGCTTCTCTCAGAAGTGGCAGCAGGAAACCGGAAGCTGAACACCTGCTCTCCACTTAGGGTAGACCTGCCTCCTAATGGGCAAATTGGAATTTACCCATTAGCCTAGTCTGCCTGATTTTTCTCTTGGCTCTATGCATTCTAAGGCCCACACAGCAGTTAAGGTCACCCATTTAATGGATCTTCCTTCTCCTCTTATTCAGAAGAATCTGTAAAGTCCCTCCATAGCTTGCATGACCCTGAGCTGCCTGCCTCTCTAACCTCATTTCCAACAATCCCCCTCTGTTCTCAGCCACACTTAAGAAACAAACACAAAAAGCAACTCACAAACATAGCATTTGCACTGTTCTTCCCTCTTCTCAGAATGCTTATTTCCAATATCGCTTCATGGCTTCTTCCTTAATTTATTCAGGTCCCTTCGGTCTTTCCTTACCAGGGCAAAGACCTCTGCCTACATATAGAAAACACTGTCCTCTCCACCACTTTCTATTCCTTTCCCTGCCTTATTCTTTACAGTACTTATCACCTAATATAATCAATGTGTATTTATTTTGTCAGCATCTTTTTGCCTCATATGAATTGGAAGCACCTTCAGGCATGAACTTTATCTGTTTTGTTCAATGGGACTTTTATCCCTAGTATCTACAACAGTGACTGCTACATTGTTGGCACTCAAAAAATAGTTGTTGAGATATAGAAAAGCATGGAAGGAAATCTGACAATTTGCTCAATTTTATTAGCACTGTCAATAAGCTTATAGTTTCATTGGTCATAGCAAATTTTTCAAACCTCTGAAAATTCCGTCAGGTGGCAAATGGGATCCTCCAAAGCTACTCCAGTGTAAATTTCATTTGTCAAAGCCATCGAAAATGTTCAAGAGATATGAGACGTTATATGAAGGGTAATCAGAGAATCTTACCCTCAAGTACGTTTAAAAACAGCCATATTACAACTTTAGCATACTTTTAACCTGTTTCCAGGCCACCGGATATGTTTGATGCTAAGCATAACACAGTTAAAATTGGTTTTATGGAATTTTCTAGACTCACTAACTTGTGCTCAAATGGAACAATGCTGTTGATTAGAAATCCATTCATCAACAGACTATATGGGGCACTGACAGGAAAATGCCCTTGATTGCAAAATTGCCCACATTTTCTCTCAACGAATCTAGCAGTATAGATGTATCCTGTGTTCCCACTTAAGCAAACATTCTGTCAGGAAGACAAAAATGGAATTCTTCATCCTGGACCCTGTACTTTATGCTCTGGAAGACATACTATTTTTTAATACTCTAACAGCTTGTGTCCTAAATAAATATGAAGAGGAAATGTTAGAATTAGAAGGATTTTTGCTACGCGTGCAAGATGTGACCAAATATTTAAGTCATCATTCAACTACCTCTATAGGATGGGTTGGGTATTACAGAAAACTAATTTGCAAACTTGCCTCTGAATTTCAGTCTTAATAATTCCTAATATGAGGCTGAAATCTCACACACACACACACACACACACACACACATATATATGTATATACCTCTGTGATCTAAAATTTAAATTTTATTGTCAGCCAGATAAATAATCCCCAATTTATCTTGGAATCAGTCCAAAGAGCAGTCATCTTGGAATAAGAAGATTCCAGTTTTTCTCTCAATTCTACCATTCTCATTATAACAAATTACCATCTAAGGAGGACCAAACTGTCTTTGCTTGTGAAATAAATTAAATATCACCTACCTTAAAGGGTGGGTGAGAGGGTCGAATTAGTTAAATGATGTACATATGCCTGGTAGAGTGCGAACTACTCCAATAATATTAGTTATTTGTTCTTCATCATTTAACATCATATTCTAAATTATTGCAGAATCAGAAGGATTTAAAGAAAACCAGTCAGTATGGAGTCAAGCACACTTGCCTTCCTATCATCTCCTCAGATCAGCACTGGTGATGTGCTTTTTACTGATATTTTATGCACCCAAGGTTCACAGAAAACCCTGGCCTATTAATATGATTCATGATGAGAACAAATGCATTGCAAAATAATCTGTTCATAATACTCAGTTATTCTGTGGCAGAGCTCTTCACACAAAATATTTTTTATTCATTTGAAAAGGTCTGTTATGCAATTTGCTATCTTGATAGCAAAATGAAAAAAAAAAAATAAGTACTAGAAAATAATTTGCTCTCTTAATCTCTCTAGCCTCTTCTCATCTCCAGAAATCATTAGGAGAGAGAGAAGTTGTAAGCTTTGGCAGCTTGTGGTGGAGTTCTGAGGCAACCTGATTTTCTTTCAAATTTTGCTTTGTGGTGAGCTAGCAGGAAGGTGGAAGAATATTTTCATATTCACAAATACGTCCTAGGTGACATAAAGCTCTGAGGACCCTTCTGGCTGCTATTGTCTGACAAATCATCTTAGAAGTTCATTGTTTAGCCGTTTTGTACTGTAAGACTATGTGCTTTTCACACTAGAACAACTAATGTGAAATAACAATTATCACTGAAACGGGCATCCATGTTACTTCTACTTTGTACTACCTAAGCAATCATTTTTCTCATTAAGAGACTCTTTTGCCCCTCTAGGGGTAGTTGGATTGGGTGTTAACAGAAAAATAATTTGCTAACTTGACTCACAATGTTATTATCAATGACTCCTGATATGAAACTGAAATACGTGTGCCCTAACCTCCACTCATCATAACCTCAGTCTATTTATCATCCTATTTTTACTCATATATCTTATCTGATAAAGGAAGCCATTAACTGCAAGACTCCTATCCTGAAAATTAGTAGTGATAACTTTACTATTGTTAGGTGCTCATATTTGTAGAAAAAGTATAGATATTAAACATATATAAGACACAATTTTAAATGTATTGATGTCTTATACACACACGTACCCACATTTATATTCCACCCAATCAATAAATTGCATTTCAGTTGATCAATAAATTACAAGAAAAAGTCATTATTATAAACTGTAGCACGGAATGCTAATGGGTGAAGAAGGGGCAGCATGTTTAGTGGAAACCCAAAGGTTATATGTACATATCTACAGTTGCCAGGCTGCCACTTCTTGTATTCAGATGCATACATTATTTCACTCTGTATATTTCCCTAGTAATTCCAGAGGTTTTGTTGACATATCTTTCAAAGCAAAATTCAAGCAAACATTTGTTTCCATTGCTCAAAGAAAACCCCCTTAAAAGACAGATTGCGCGGTGCCATTGGCTAAGTAGCTTGGAAGATGGAGTTCTTGCAAATATCTATTAGTTACATCTTCCAGATCTGTAGAAGAAAAAAATTCTCCATCCTGAGTCATCCAGGTGATAACACAGAGGAATTGTTACCTGGGTGTTTTTCTCCCGTATGACTCAGAAAGGAGATTTACTTTTTTTTCCTCATCAAAATTAGCCCTCACATCTTATTGTCTGATATTATCTAATCATTGTTAAGGTGTAAATCACCAGTAGGGTGATTAAACAGTTACATTTCCCGTACTCCTTAGTACAATTTTATCTTAGCTGATCCTCAAAGGATCTCTAAATGACGAAATTTTAGATACGATGGAAAGCCAGTGGAAAATGTATTTTCCAGGAGTACCTTTGTTTTAGATGAAGTTGTTGAGATAACTATCGTTTCCATTGATTTGCAAGGCTTTTCCTGCATACCTGGTCAATAATAAGATTATATCTAACCATTCTGTCACTATCACTGTTTCTTTCTAATATTGAACTAGATGTCTTGGGTAGTACAGTAAAAAATTAAGTAAACACACAATAATTGGAGATTCTATTTACAACAACAACCAAAATATTAGGTACTTTGAAATGTATGTATCTACAAAAGATGTGAAAGATCTTTATCGATATGAATTATAAATTTTATTGAAAGATTTAGAGAAGATATGAATAAATGAATAGACACATTTTGTTCCTGATAGAAAAACTCAAAGGTCACTTCTCTCCAGGTTTTTCTAAAGATTCACTGCAATTTCAGCCAAAATTTCAATAGGAGTTTTTGTGGACGCTGGCAAGCTACTTCTAACTATATAAAATATCAAAAGGTCAAGCAGAGACAAAGCTCTTTGAAGAAGAGAAGTACTGTGAAGAGTGTGGTTAAAACAGCTAACAAATCTTATCATAAAGCTATAATATTAAGTCAGTGTCATATTTGTGCAGAGCTGGATAACTGGACACTTGAAGAGGATGGAGAACTCAGAAACAGCAAGTATATATGAATGAAACCGTGACAGAAGAAATGATAGCTAATAAAAGATACTATGTCATATTGGCTTTCCTCTTAGGAAAAAAAATGCATCCATATTTCACACTATGCATGAAAATTGATTGCAGGTATTTTAAATACTTAAATGTAAAAAACAAGTCTTTTAAAACTTTAGAAGAATGTTTAGAAAAATATAGGAGGGATTTTTTAAACATGATATAAAAAGCACAAATCATAAAGAAGAAACCTCTTTACTAAAAATTACTATGAAGAGAGTACAAAGACAAGTGACAGACTGAGGGAACGATTATCTATAACATGTATAACTAAAAAACCTTCACATCTTGAATCAGTAAAAACCATGATAGCTCTATAGAAAATGAAAAAAAAAAGTCAGTAAATATTTCATAGAAGCTCAAATCACTAATAAACATAAAAGGTGCTCAAACTCATAGCTAACCAGAGAAATGCAAACAAACTAAAGCCACAGTCAGATGCTATTTTACATACACAAGAAAGACAAGGATGAAATGTTTGGCAATCCTAAATATTGAAGAGAATATGGAACAACAAGATTTCTCATAAATGGCCAATGAAAGTATAAATTAACACCATCAATTAGGCACTTTGGCATCACATAGAACATACTCTAGGACTCTTGTTTACATTCAAAAGTAAGGCCTCTACAGCAAACCACACACGTTCATGGCATCATTTTTTGTTGTTGTTGTTGTTGAGACAGAGTCTCGCTTTGTCGCCCAGACTGGAGTGCAGTGGCCGGATCTCAGCTCACTGCAAGCTCCGCCTCCCGGGTTCACGCCATTCTCCTGCCTCAGCCTCCCGAGTAGCTGGGACTACAGACGCCCGCCACCTCGCCCGGCTAGTTTTTTGTATTTTTTAGTAGAGACGGGGTTTCACCGTGTTAGCCAGGATGGTCTCGATCTCCTGACCTTGTGATCCGCCCGTCTCGGCCTCCCAAAGTGCTGGGATTACAGGCTTGAGCCACCGCGCCCGGCCATGGCATCATTTTTATATCAATTCAAATATCAATTAGCAAAAGAATGAAATAATAAAATGAGATACATGCATAAATACACAACTAAAATGAGGCATATGCAATGGAAATAGCAAAACTCTTGTTATAAGAAATAGCCTGGATGAATGTCAGAAACATAAAAATGAGTAAGGAAAACAAGTTAAATAATACACAAATTACAGTACCATTTATATACAAAACTAAAAATGTAAAAGTAAATGACAGAGTGTCAATATTCTATGCAATTTTAGCAAAAGTGTAATGACAATGAAGGCCATGATAAAGACAAAGATAGGAAGTATGAAACTCCTGGGAGGGACAGTGATAAAATCAGAAATTATAACACAGATAACCACGTAATACCATTCTACTCTGTAAACCAGGCAGTGGGCACATAGGTGTTAATTTCAGTATAGTTTTATTCTCTAGTTGCATATGTCATGTGTACTGATTTATGTGTATTAAGTGTTTCATCATAATTAAAGCTTTAAAATTCTACTATTCTAAGGGAATACTTCAAAACATTTAGACCACATGTATGGCATTGAATTCTCTTTAGCACACCTACATGATTCACTCAGTCTACTTTCCTTCCTTGTTGGAGGTTATAATGATGCATTTGGAAACAAACTTGGTGTCTATTTTATTTTTGTTTTCATGAGTGATTTACTTTGTGGATTACATAAATTTAGTTTACTGAACTGTGAGAGGTTTTTTTCTTTTCAAAATTATACATTATTAACAATATTCAGTGCTGATAATATTCTTATTCAGTTTATATTTCATTACCAGTGTTGTAGTTTTCCACTGTCCTAAATAAATTTTCTAAAGGAAAAGTTTTCATTGTTTCAAGGTCAAGTATAAATTTGGACAATGTGGTATATTTCAATGTGGCTAGGTGGAACCACTTAAAATTCACAGTAATACATGACATTTATCGAGAGATGTCCAGCACACCAAAGCAAATAATCTTACAAATGAACATAGAAAAAGCTCATTGACAAAATATGCATAGTGTATGTTTTTTTCACTCATATTTTAAATCATATTATGAAAACCTTAATCCATAATTATTTAGGCTGTGTTAGGCTACAATGAGTCAATAACAAACAGCTAAAGATGAGTTCATGACAAAATTCTATGACATAGCATCTTTCTCTTTGAAAAGAAGATGAAAGAGAAAGAGAAAGAGATGAGTAAGTAAAGAAATAGAGAAAGGCTGGTTGGGACAATCTTGATTATCTAATACCTGAAGAATGTCAAGTCAAACCAACATTGAATAATCAATCTGAGCATGACGCAAATACCTTGAAAATACCTTGCCAAGAAAAACCATTCCGGATTTTTACGGTAGCTGACCCCAGAACTGCTTTTACTGCTTAGCCAAGCAACTCCTGCTACAGAGAGAGCAGGCAATTCTAATGCAGAAAAGATTGTTCCAAACTCAAGTTGCTCTTGTGTCTCTTTGAGATAAGGCTTTCGATATACAGTTAAAGTATAAGTGCCAAAAAATAAGTAAGGTTAAATTAGCACGGGAATTTATGTGGGTATGCTCACATGCACATTTGCAAACTAGAAAATTTTTTAAAAATTATTTAGTCTTGAGCATCCCATACAGAAGATATTTATAAGAAATATATAAATACATTGATATATTTGTATGTACACTTTCAGAGTACCAAGAGTATCTTCAATTTTTATAAAATAAAACCACAAATGCATCACAGAGCTATCTCTTCTAGCACATTCTTCTTGAAATAAGAACTTCAGGGCTCACTTCTTAATATTTATGATTCTAGCATTCCTATCCTATTTTGTTTTATTTTTGTAGGACTAAGTCCTTATTTGTAGCTACTTTCTATAACTAGGATTTCTCATAGACCTTTACTGTACATAAACATAAGCATATTTTAGCTGTGTTTTAATAAAAGAATATATTCATAACCTATGTAACTATATTAGTTGTTAATTTTTTTGAGCATAGGATGAAGATTTTCTTTAGCTAGGCAAAAAAATTAACCTCTTCAACTTTTTTCTCCCCCCGCCTCCGCCTAATTTTTTTATAGTGAGATGAAGGCTTTTGATGCAAATTTGAGGAAATAGGAGGCTATTTTAACTTAAATATAACTATATTATAAACTACTTGTTTCTTTGGATTCTGCTTCTGAGTGGTTTTCAGGTGTCTTTCTAGCAGTTATTTTAAGCTAGTTAGCAGCTACAAATGAAGTAAATAACTATTGAGAAGGTTGTAACAGCAAGAGTAACAATGAGGTTCAGAAATCAAGCCTGGTTAAACAAAAACACAATAGAATACACATCGCAGACATAAGAACAATATAGACCATTTAAAAGGCAGGGACTCTGCTGGGCGCGGTGACTCATGCCTGTAATCCTAGCACTTTGGGAGGCTGAGGCGGCAGATCACCTGAGGTCAAGAGTCCAAGATCAGCCTGACCAATATGATGAAACCCCGTCTCTACTAAAAATACATAAATTAGCCGGGCATGGTGGCATGTGTCTGTAATCCCAGCTACTCAGGAGGCTGAGACAAGAGAATCACTTGAACACTGGAGGCGAAGGTTGCAGTGAGCCGAGATTGCGCCATTGCACTCCAGCCTGGGCAACAAGAGCAAAGATCCATCTCAAAAAAAAAAAAAAAGTAGGGACTCATAACCCTACATTAATTTTCACCAATTCTCTCTTCATTTTAATTCAATAAATACTGTATAGAAAACTGAGAACCTTGATTACAGTATGACTTGTTATGAGGTAGGTATTTTTACTACAAGCTATGAAATTTTGGGGAAAATAACCACTGAAAGATTTGCTTTCATAGATTTCTCAATGTTGCTTCCTACACACAAATAATTCACTTTGAAAATATGTTGTAATTCTCATAATACTTTCAGATGCTTTCATGTCTTTAAGACAAAGCGTGATTCTCTGTGGTAATATCTACCAAAGTTTTGTTTATACACACTTAAAATTCTAAACACTAAAAGATAAATTTATACACAGAAGGTACTCTTTTCTGATTACAGAGACTTAAATGCCACCCTTCTTAAGAAGGAAAATTAGACTCTACGATGATTCAAGGTCATTTTTTTAAGATCAAGATGTTGTATGTGGCCAGAGGATTTCATTTTGAGAAAAAGATAATAGATACAATATATTGCACCATGAACTATGTGAAGGAAGATCTACATGTAACACCTGTCACTACCATTTACTACGAGTGTGACCTGAGACAAAACCTTCCCTGAGTCTCAAATTCCTTAACTCTTCAGTGAATCTCAGGAAGTGAATTAAATAATGTTTGCAAACAGGCTTCACAAATTATCAAGTGCTCATACATATTGGTGATAGGTATGTGATGTGTTGGTAACAAATAAACACCACGCTATCAGGGTTTAATACTATAAAAGTTTGCTTTTCACACATGCAAAGATCATTATAGACCTCAGTTCCTTTCTGACGTAACTACCTTCCACACTGTGATTCAGGAATTCAGATTGCGTTATTCGATGGCTCCACCATACCAACACACAGTCTCCTTGTTTGCAGGAACAACAGAAGAGAGAGAACTATATGGTCACCATGCAATAGATGTCATTTCTGCCACTAAGACACTGCTCAGGACTAAAGACATAGCCCTACCAAACTGCAAGAGGTCTAGGAAATAAGGGAATGAAGGTGGAATTTTAGAAATTGCCACTGTCTTTGACTCAGTTCTAAAAACAATGCAAAACGTATTACTATTTTCCACCATTCCAGAGGGGAGATAACATATAGGATAGGCAAAGTAATATACTCAAAATCATTTCTATTTATTTAGAAATACATTTACATTTAAGTGTTACTTGAATCTGGGGCAATTGACATGTTTCAAGAACAATAAAGAAAATAAAAATAATTGGCTGAGCCGAAGAGCTGGCTATCACCTCAAATGGGAAATCTTTCTCTCTTTGGGGTTAGGTTACTATAGAAAAGACTGGCCAGGAATGAAATATTATGAAGATCATGCTACAGTGGCCTTATGTAATGCTACTTCCACTGATGCTCCTATATCCAGGAATCTTCCAGGTTTCCTACTTTGGAACTAACCTTTTCAACTACAATGGAAGATAGAGTTACTGCAGGCCAAACATTATGTTATAGATTTATTGTTTTCCCAAATGTTAGAAGGAAGATATACTAGCACATTCCCCCAGCAAGAATGAAAAAAAAATTAATTCAAAGTACGAAGCAAACAGAAAGACAATTCAGCTGAATCATTCTAAACAAATCAACAAGGTCATGTCTTAAAAATGGTTTACTGTTGCCTTGTAAGAGCTTGGGGGTTTGTAGGAAGAGAGTAAATACTTCAAAATAATCCAGCTGGAAGGTCAAAGAAGTTAGACGCCTGTGCACTCCTGGCATGTTGAGGGATAATATTTATTATTGACTCTTGGGCAATAAAATCGAAATCCCACATATGCTGGAATTGATTCTCATTGGTTTGGTATAGCTTTAGCTAATGGCTTATAGATTGTGAAACTGTAAGGCCCTGCTAGAAGAGCCTATTAAATCTGGCAATGGAAACAGAAGGTCACTGGGCCAGGGCCAGGTGAATAGATTTCCTCAGTCAGTCAGGAAAACCACTCCCTAACAAGGTACCCTACTTCCTGAAATCCAGATAAATAGAGACACCCAAAGAGGAGGCCATAAGAAATTATGATTATTTTGCATGACTGGGTCTCTATGAATGAAAAATTATGACTGCACAGGGTGTGAATGCTTTTTGAGCACAAAACAAGACCCACTTTAGTGAGTCAGGGCAATCCTCCATGAATTCACAAAGGATCAGAATCAACAAAATGAGCCTTATACTTAATTCAGTGTACTTCGCTCACCTCCCTAACACCACTCAGCTGGGGGAAACAGACATATGCACGGCTCTTTATCTTAAAGGATTAAATATAAAGAAATGCAGAAAATGAAAAAAATATAAAAGTTGTAGATTTTGAAAGTTGCTCCCAACATTAACATTCAGAATACCAGATGTTATCTATTATTACATGCATATGGAGAATTTTGAATGCCTGCTTTTAAAAGGGAGAACTTTTTTCTCCTCAAGGAACTCTTGGAAACTCTCAGTTCAGCATTACACACATTAGTCCACAGAAGAGTTCTAAAACAAATTGCTATTATTTTAAGTTGTAGATTGAAAAATTGATTCAAATATGGTA
Source organism: Mandrillus leucophaeus (assembly GCF_000951045.1). NCBI lineage: Eukaryota > Metazoa > Chordata > Mammalia > Primates > Cercopithecidae > Mandrillus > Mandrillus leucophaeus. The sequence goes on along the minus strand of NW_012108286.1, from coordinate 2,086,848 downwards.
CAGAAAATACACCGTCTTCATTATGGGTATATTTGTAACCATTAAAGATTTGAGAATGCTATAGCATGCACTAGAGTTCCCAGGTTTTAAGTGTTGCTATTGGATCTCTGTGTTTAAATTGCTCACATGATACAAGCTGCTAGCTTGGTTCAGTCTTACTTGTTTTAAAAAAGAAAATACGCTGAGATCAGAAAACTGTACACCCAAAAAAGGGATACTATATCAATAGCATACACATAGAGATGAATATATTGAATTAAGCCATGCCTTACTAATATAAAATTGATCTCTAGATGTTTATCATCTAAATGTCCAATTATATCCCTCACTTAGTAAGGCCCTGGTAGTATTAGTTAAGTCTTTTTCTAAATTGATACCAATAAAGACATGGGTAATACTCTCAAGGCAAAATAAATTAACAGAAAATGTACATGTTGCAAGTGCGTGCATATTTATATAGTATTAGAAATGGTCTGAAAGAACCATAAGATGTAATTTTATGCAAAATTATATATCAAGTGACTAACCATTGTATTTTCTGTTAATAGTTTAGGCTGATGTCTTGATAATCTTACAACTCATCTTTTCTCCTTGTAGGATTCATAAGAGATTATACAGAGCAAATAATTCAAAATTGTTCATATGCATTTAGAATAATTAGATGAAATATGCAATTCTGAGTGTTAATATTGGAAAGAGCATAAAATATGCATTTTACATTTAAAAATTTTTCTTTATTTATTTACATTTAACTATTCAAGGTAATGTCAAATACGAAAAAGAATACCATTTTGTTGATATCTGGTAAACAATACTTTCCAGTGCAGGGATTATCTGATAAACTGTGCTCCATAACACAAATAGTTTCATTCTTCTTCCTTTCTTGCCCAGTACTGAAAAAAAGAGGATGGCTGGTTTATCTCAAGTAATCAGATATTTAATAATAATATAGAAAATATGCTCTATAAAATCACAAAATAGAGTAATTATTCTTCCACAACACATCTGACACAGTGAATAAAACATATTATTACTTAAGGAAATGAACAATTTGTGGTAACATTTTTTAAACTTGGTATATGTGGCTCTGAAAGACATGCTGAACAAATGGAGAGCCCGAGGAATATCAAGGAAAACTAGTTATAATCTTGGTAATTGGTGTGATCTCACTTACATTTTCAAACAATGCATAGGACTGGTTGTCTATCATACTTTGGCACCAAATCAGAAGGTGGTACTTCTAAGAGACACCTCAAGATTTCTATCTCAATAACAAATTATTGCATTGTACAGTAGGGCACATTCTGCTATAAATAAAACCAGAAACATTCTAGTTATATAAAAATATTGAACAATAGTAGCAATGACAACAGGCTACCCTTGCACTTTCTCTGCCTAAGTTTCACAAGCAGACAGAAGGTAGATACTATCCTATACAGTAGATGAAACCTGTATATAATATTGTATATAAAACATTGATTATTCACAATTTCATAGACATGTTTAATGAAGTAGAGGAACATGTTGGGGACCAATTTTTATTAAAAAGTTGTTATTAAATTATCATCCTGAAAATAAAGTTAGGGATCACCTAGCAATTAGAACCTTACTGAATTGCACTAGTGTCTTTTAAAACTAATGCCTATATACTGCATTGTTTCAAAACACTAAGGCCTGAGTCCAGTCTATGAGTCACTATGAACAGCCCTGGATGTTGGGAGATAAGAAAACCAATGAAGTCTCCATTGAAATGTGCACTGGGGTGAGGCAGTCTGTGGAGAGTTATGAGGGGGTGTGAAAACTTACCAGAGGAGACTTGTTTTAGGAGACAGGTGAAAAGGAGGCATTGCAAATTCTTAAAGGATGAAGAGTATGGGCAGTTCTAGAAAGATAAGCAGAGTTCAGGGTGAGTAGAAAGGGAGAGAGATTGGAGTCAGTTCAGAAAGACAGTAACTTAGCAAGAATAAATGGAAGTTAGAGTAAGATTTAGCTAGAAACAGAAGCGTGGGATAAGAGGATGAGGAAATCCTAGGCATTTCATAAAAAGAAGCAACAAACCCTGTAGAAATACTAAATATGGGAAATGAGAGTAAGAAATTATAAACACGCTTCTTATAAGTGTATGTGAAATGAGATAACTCCAAACTTTTCTATGAACCGGAAAAAATAGCCGTCAACACAAAATTCGAAACAAAGACAGGGCAGTAAATCTGAATCAAGAGGGATAAACATGTAGCGTTTACTAAATGTATTACCAGTGAAATACTTTCTTTGTTAAACTTGACCTTGGGCATGTTAAATTTGAGTAACACAAGATATCCAATTATTTTAAGGTTTTCACTGAGGGGTAAGAATTGAATCTCTAAAAGCGAATGAATTCAAACTTAGAAGTTGCAAGAAGACAAATAGCAAATTATTTTTTAATATTTTTAGTTACTCCACCAATAATTGCCAAGTAGATTTAGTTTGCCTAAAAATAACAGATACAGTTATTAAAAATCATAATTTTCAGTGAAGTCTAACTCACAATTCTATCAACAGAGATTTTATGCTCTTATTCCTAAAAATGAATAAAATATATCATTTTGCACCTGTCTTGTGGCTTTTTTGTAACAGAACTTCAGGTTTTTAAAATTCCCCAAACAACAACAAAATGCAAAATAAAAAAGCAAAACACCCAAAGCCTCATGCTTTCAATTAGAATTCGATGTACATTTCTTCTAGTTGTAATTTTCTTGTCTATCATTCCCCAGATCCCAAATTAGACTTATTTGGCACAATGCCAGAGGATTGGTCTCTAAATCATAATGGCACTCAGCTTTTATATACAACAGTATTGATAATATCAGCAGCAAAGCTGGGCAGAGCTAGAAAGGAATAGGCCACAGATGTAGTTCCAAATCTGGCAGAGTGACTTAAAAAACACAACACATTCAATATTAAACACTGTTTAAAGAAATTAGACACACACTAACCATCAGTAGGGGCAGGGAGTGGGTGGGAGAAAGATAGACAGATAACATCTAATTAAAATATTTTGAATCATGAACATTAAAAGTGTGTGCAGTTGCGCAGTATTTTTATTCTTCAAAGTAAGTTTAATGTAGTTAGATACTCCAAACACTTTTCAGAAAGGAGTTAAGACAGTTGATCTTAAAAACATGAAAATATTTTATCTACATGTGGGTTAGTTGGTATGTGAGTTTAGCAATAAAGATCTCAGAACAACCCCACAGTCAAAAAAGCTTAAACCAGATGTCAAGAGAAAATGGAGTACCCCTTAAATTGAAACATTGATATAAACTTGAAGTATCAATTAGCAACTGGGAAAAGATAATACTAGAAGCTGGCTTTTCATATTTTTAAAATCTTAAAAAATAATTTCGTGCAACAATTTTACCAAAAAGAGGATTTCAGATTTTAGAACAGCCCTGTAACTAAAAGATCTTGAGATAACTTTCACACTTTTGATTAGTCTACATACAATAAAGATTTTATTTGATGTTAAAATCATATCAACCTATTTCTGTTTTAGAATTTTAAAAAGCTGGTACATATAAGTGTGTATGTTCATGTTGACATAAATCCTTCTGAAAATTTAGTGTGGCAGATTTTCTGTAATATTGATAAACTTTTGTGCTATTAAGTACGTAGCCAAACCATATGTATATTCACCATGAAAACAAATAGCAGGGAAAAGAGTATACCACCACAAGTAAATCACCATGTATCTTGATGACTACTAAGATAAATGAAAAAACACTGCTTCTGTTGACATGCCAAGAACGGCATAATGAGAAAAAGGTTTGTATGTGTTTCTCTAAGAAATTCAGCCCTGAGAAGAGTCTTTTCACTTTATTTTTACTTTACTTTAGAAGACACTATTATTGACACAAATGCATACAAACCATCCTAGTCTTGGAGTTGGGCTTTCTGATAAACAGTTTTTCAGATTAAGTAAATGACATATAATTGTCATAATAAATTCCTTAGCCTCAAATGCTTCTTGAGAAGCATGACCTCAGAATTGTGGAAAACTATTCAAGATCAGTAATAATACCAATATGACAACATAGCATGTATAGATATTAACTCTTGTATTCAAAATCATTGCAAAGAATCATTCAAATTCAATTTCCCTGTATAATTTGTATATCTCGATTTAACTTGTCAGTTGCTGTAAAATTGTTTCCAAAATGTATGCAAAGATAGCAGAGGAAGGTTGCCTCATTCTGTGAGCACATTCTCTCTAGGAGCCACCAAAAATGTTTATTGAAGGTGATCCCTGAAAATGCAACAGGAGGTGTAATGTGGAAGCAACCAATAAATAAGCCAGATACCACCCAGGATGAATAAACCTTAATCCTACAGGGAAATTCTGGGAAAAGGTGCAAAACACATGGCTCAGAACCTTCCCACTCAAAGGACAAAGGAGTTGCAATATTTATCTACCAATTCTCAAAAGCTATTTGAATAGAATTTCTGGGAGAAGGTTTTGATTTTTTGGCACCTCGAACTTGCTGTGCACACGGGCAGTGTGACTTTCTGCAGTTTCTTTGGAAAAGAAGTCATCAAACTCAGGTATTCTGATTATGGCAATTGGAAAGGTGGCTGGAATATACTAAAAAGTCCAATGAATATAGAAACAGTACTGACACTTCTATTAAATCTGTCTTTCGAGGGGAATAAAAAATATCTTTATTTTTCTTCTCCATTTTTGCTACTCTTCAATTCTTTGAAAATAAAAGAAAAAACAGAAAGCACATCTGAAGATAGCCCAATTTAATTTAACTGAATTTTAAAGTGTGAAATTCACAAAATTAATTCTCCAATATAGAATAAATGAGAATATAACACAATTTTTTCAGTTTCTTTCTACTAGAGACTAAAATTATGTATTCATATTAATAACTCTTAGCTCCATAAATTTGATTTTAATTCATAAGAATTATATGTTTCGCCAACATCTTGAAAAATTGAAAGTGCACAGACTTTAAGTACATAGTTCGTGTGTTTGGGACATTGTATAAATTTATGTATCACCACTCAAATCAAGACATGAAATATTTCTGTCACCTCAGAAACTTTTCAACTACTACTTGCTAGTCAATACATTCCTTCTTTGCACTCATTGTCCTCATTTCTATTACTTTATCTCTTCTAGGCTTTGGTATAAATGAACTTATACTGTATGTACTCTTGCCTATGGCTTCTTTTGTTCAGTGTTTCAAAACCCATCCACGTTGTCACATGCCTCAGTATTTTATGCCTTTTCTATTGCTCAGGAGAATTCAATTGAGTGAATAGACCAGTATTAGTTTATCTACTGTCCTGTTGATACGGATTTTAGATATTTTGAGGTTTTGGCTATTATGAATTAAAACTGCTGTAAATATTTTTGTCAAGTTGATATGATTTGGCTGTGTCTCATCTCAAATTGTAATCCAAATTGTGATCCTCATGTGTCGAGGGAGGGACCTGGTTGGAGGTGATTAAAATATGGGGATGGTTTCCCTCATGCTGGTCTCATGACAGTGAGTAAGTCTCATGAGATCTGGTTGTTTGATAAGTGTGGAGCTCCTCTCGCCTTGTGCTCCCTTCTTCTCTCTCCTGCTGTCTTGTGAAAAAGGTGCCTGCTTCCCTTTTGCCTTCTGCCATGACTGTAAGTTTCCTGAGGCCTCCTAGCCATACTTCCTGTTAGACCTGCAGAACTATGAGTCAATTAAACCTCTTTCCTTTATACATTACCCAGTCTCAGGCATTTCTTTATAGCAGTGTGAAAACGAACAAATACACAAGTCTTGGTGGACATATGTTTTTCTTCTCTTAGGTAAACATCTAGGAATGAAATGGCTAAGTCATCAGGTAGGTTTTTTCTGTTCTGCTGATTTATTTGCCTATCCTTATCTAAATACTGCTTTCTGGATTGCCATAGTAATCAGGGAGTATAAGTCCACCAAATTTGTTGTTTTTCAAGATTATTTTGACTCTAAGAAGTCATTTACATTTTCATACACATTTTTAAGTGACATCATCAAATTTTACAAAAAAGCTGACTGAGAATTTTTTTTAGAAGGGTATTGAATCTGAGAACAATTTTGGAAATATTTATATCTTAACAATATTTAGTTTTCCAATTCCTTTTTTTTTTTTTTTTTTTTTTGAGACATAGTCTCACTGTGTCACCTAGGCTAGAGTGCAGTGGAGGGATCTTGGCTCACTGGTAACTTCCGCCTCCCGGCTTCAAGCAATTCCAGAGTGGCTGGGATTACAGGCGCCTGCCACCACACCTAGCTAATTTTTGTATTTTTTAGTAGAGATAGGGTTTTGCCATGTTGGCCAGGCTGGTCTTGAACTCCTGACCTCAGGTGATCTGCCCACCTTGGCCTCCCAAAGTGCTGGGATTACAGGTGTGAGCCATCGTGCCCAGCCTAGTGTTCCAATTCTTGAAGACAGTATATCTGTCAATCTACCTATCTTCTAAACGTTTTCTTAGAAATGTTTTCTAGTTTCTTGTACAATGTTTATGGTGTTTATAGTTAAGAGGTTTCCAAGACAAGTTTTGATATGCTGCACAAATTTTTATTATCATTCAGGTAAAAACCTTTTTCTAATTTTTCTTGTGATTTTTTTCTTTGACTTATCCATTATTTAGAATTGTGTTGCATAAATTCTAAAACTGTGCAAGATTTTCTAGAAATGATATTATACTGGTTTTTAAATATTTCTAATTGTGGTTGGAGAACATACCCTAAAGGATTTTAATATTTTAAAATCTGACTTATTTTTTAGCCCAATATATGGTCTATTATGGTGTTTGTTCCATATACAGTTAAAAATGAGGTACATTTTAGTGACTTATTAATGTCAATTTGGCCAAATTTATGTTGCTGTTTAAATCTCCTATATATTTATAGTTTGCCCGGGATTTCCTTACTTGTTCCATCAATTACAGAGAGAATGGTACTAAAAGCCTGCACTTTTAAAAAATTGTTCTCTTTATTCTGTTTTATTTCATATATTTTGATAGTTTGTTATTAACCACGTGCATATTTGGTAATTATTCCTAATAAGTTGATCTTTGTATTATTATAAAATATTAAACTCTTCAATCATTTTTTAAATTAAATGTACTAATTTTTCCCAATTGTTGACTTCCCATATAGTTCTTTTTAATAATTTTCATATATGTCTTTCAATTTTCCATCTCTTAAAACATGTTTTTCATACATATTTAATTATGTATTTATCAGGGTTATTTTAATGTTCTTGGCTGATAATTCTAATATTGAGATAATCTGTCATTCTGTTCTACTAACACTTTTTTTTTTTTGGTATATTAACAAATCTTGTAATTGGGCATAATACCTTGAATATCTTGTAGATAGTCTGGATTTGTCATTTGCCTCTAATAATTTATTGAGTTTTATTCTGTCAGCCAATTACATTACTAAGGGATCTCTTAAGCCTGTGAAGGCTTGATTTTATGCTTTGTAAAGACTGATCTACTTTAATTTTTTTCCTTAGTCCTAGAGTCTCTCTAACTGAATAAGACTTTCTTTCCCCTCCAGGGAGCAGCTGCTAAATTTCTGCTCAGTACTTTAGTTCAATTAATTAATGTTTTCCCCTGGACTACTTGGAATGTGTCCCATTCATGCATAGATTAGAGGTCGGCCAAACATTTGAGGGGTGTTGCATGCAGATTTGAAGGCTCCCTTTTATGCAGCGTCCTCACTTCAAAGACATCACCTTTCAATCTTCAGCTGCTTTTCAACCCCATGCTCCAACCACTGACTCCTCAGGTGATAAAACAGCAGCTTTCTGTATTCTAATTAGAGCATGTCATAACAATGTGGCTTTCACTCAGTGTTTTTTTTTTTCCCAAGGAGTGATTCCCCGCTCTGTTTCTGCCTACTTTTGATCACTCTCCAGTGCTTGCAAATAATTCTGTGTGTGTGTGTGTGCATGTGCACCTGTTACACATATATATACACACACAGATTATATATACACAGATATATATACACAGATATATATACACAGATATATATACACACAGATATGTACATATATATACAGATATATATATACACATACAGAGAGATATATATACACATACAGAGAGAGATATATATATACACACACATATATATATATATAGTCCAGAGTATTTAATTGCTTTTGACAGGATAGTTAGTTTAATACAACCTTTCTTGAAAGTCCGTTTTGTAGTTGTTCTTCGTGTGCATGTGTTTTATAAAATGCTAGTAATAGTAAGATAGTGCATTAGGAAAGTTTTGTACAAATATGCATAACCCAGCATCTGTTTATCTATTCACATTCATAGAATTATCAGTGGAACAGGTTAGTTTTTCAATGGAAGTTATTGCCACAATAAACAGCTTTCACATAAGTGATAGTTGAAGATAACAAGTATAGCAAAAGAAGACCGTACTAACAATTCACTTTTCAACACAAAAGCATATAGAAACATTCATCCACTTGGGATTCATGTTAGAAAAGCAGACAATAAGTGAATATAAATGATGGAATATTTATTTGTTTGCTGAGAAGAGATCTATGCAACCTAGGAATTAAAAAAATGAGGAAGCAGCCTGTTACACATAGGAATAGAGCAGAGATAGGCAAGGCTCACCATGCTAGGAATTGACAGCAACTCAATTGTGCAGGCAGGTCACCCTGTATGTGATGAAAACCTGTTACTATTAGATAAGGTAATACATCTGCTGCAATGAAATATAAAGGTTTAATTAAGTACTAGCTGTGACATGCAGTTGGGAAAAGTGTAAGTACATTAAGGAAAATATTCACAAAGAAAACAAACAGAGGTAAGGGACCAAACCTATCATTTACTTAGGGATCCAATTAGTCTAGATTCAACTATAATCCAGGATCTTCTAAATTAATATATTCTTTAAAATTCCATCTATTTCCTAAATGGCTGACTCCCTAAAGAGAATGATCAATTTCATTATACTGGATAAAGCACAAAGAATATTAATTGCAGTTTCTATAGAATAAACGTTCTTGAAGCTCATTTTCCTTTCAGCCTTAAAGTTAATTCTATGAACAGGCTATTAGAAGTCAAAAGTAAGTGTATTGTTAATAAAAATTCAGATTAGTATATTATTTTCTAGCCACCTACCTAAAAAGAAAACAGTAGAAATGTTTTGAAGACTTCAAATACTTAATCTCAGTAATGGACAGTCTACCCATTATTCTTTTTAAAGTATATTTGTAGAGAAACCCCTCTATTCTCACATCTATTATAAGCTTGATGCTGGCAAAGGAATATGTAATGAAATCCCTACATACTCAATCCACACAAACCCGACACATTGTATATACAACTGAATTCCATTGATATTTCAAGATTCTTTTCAGAAAGGCCAATATTCACAAAGCTTTAATTACAGTACTTTGCTTTCACTCCACATCAATTTAGATTCTAAGCATCAGTTATGTCATTAACATAAATTTGCATACAAGTAAAGATTACATAAATGTCATTGCAAAGTTAGCACAGAGCAAATAGAAATAGATGAGTCTTGAGTTGAAATTTCTTTCAATATCCTTTTAAATAGTACAGGTTTTCACCTGGCCCATGAAATCCTTTAATGAGAATTTTCAGCTAGATAATTTGCCTACTTCAACATGAAATGTACTTATGAACTTGGATCATTTCTAAGCGTAATCTCAGTATTTTAGGACACCAAATGCCTTCACTCCTCTCTGTATCTCCATTAATAAATAAAGGGAATGCAATTGTATGATTTCTGAGCATGGTAATATCATAACTGCACAAATAATTCACGGATTTATAGTGTTAAACACAAATTATGTGAGACCATTGTTTTCGACTGACCTCTTGCACTAGGTCCCAATAGACCAGACCAACCAAAAGTGAGTCACTCATGTTAAATGTCATACAATCAAAATGAAGCTTTAAAGAAGTGCATAGATCCCGAAAAGACTACTTTTTCCTAAAAACAGAAAATATCAGTCTACCCGAATCAACACAATAAGGACATTCCCTCTGCTTTAACCCTTAAAAAAAAAAAAGGAACCTGAATTTACTAAATATAAATCAATCAGCTTCTTCTTTTTCTCTATTGTTCTGTTTTTTGGCCCACACTTTATAAAACTCACTATTCCGCTATTGCTCAGTGGGAACTCCCATTCTATTTCGGAAAATCGAGACTGCCCCAGTTCATGAATTGTGAATAAAAGCTGATGAGATCTATAAATAAATTCATTATACTTTTGTCTTTTGACAATGGTAATGTAATTTCTGCCTTAATATGGCATATTTGTGATTTTTTAAATTAATCTTGCCACTAATGCCAGTGTAACCCTTTTGCTTTCGTCACCCTCTGTTTCTTCCTAAAACTCTTACCATTCTGATCTTTATTCCCATTCAGATACAGAAGACTCCCAAATATACTATTCCAAACTCTTTCTTATACTTGCTATTACTTAAAACTATCTTAGAAGATCTATTATTCAAAAGCGAATCCACTGGGATTTTAAAGAATATTTTCCTATACGATGGCATTCTTAGGATGGTTTCACCATCTGTTTTTGATTTTCATAGTACCAATAACATTTTAATTACGTCTAGGCAAATTACTTAGCTTCTGTACCACACGCTACCGAACTTTTGTCATATTATAAAAATCATCCAGCTCAACTGTCTTTTCTTTTCCTCATCTTAATTATTATCTTGGTAATATTTAACAGAGTTGATTACTCCTCCTTTTTAAAACTCTTCTTTTGGCATCTCATACTACACTTTTAGTAATATTCAAGCTCCCTCGCCATTCTCCCAATCCCTTTTGCTGTCTTGCCTTCCCAAGATCTACATTTTGAATGCCCAAGGGCTCAAATCTGCATAGTATTCTGTTACTTGCCCATGTAGTATCTCCCATGCCCATACATTTCTAATACCATATATTGTATTTTCTGATTACTCCAAATTTATGTCACTAGTCCTAACCACCCTCTTCAGCTCTAGAATCCTATGTCAATCTTTCTGCTTAGCATATATTCCTGATCAGGAACCTGTCCGAATATCCCATAGGCACCTCAATATTAATGTATTCAGAGCACTCTTAAATTCCCCCTGAAATGTATTTTTCCTGAGATTTTTTTTTCAGTTAAGTGATTATGTCACTATCTACTCAGCTGTTTAGGTCAACAACCAAAAAATAATATGTGGTGCCTTTTTTTTCTTTCCCTTGCCTTTGTATAGTATGTAAGCAAATCCTGATGGATCAACCTCAAAACCTAGTAAAATACATTCACATCTCAGTATGCCCACCACTATCATTCTAGCCCTACCCATTATTTTTTTATGTAGACTACTGGAATAATGTCTAGCCAGTATATCTGCATTTTCCCTTGTTTCTTTTAATCTATTATAAGGCTTATTTTTATAAATATAAATCAGATTCAGCTGGGCGCAGTGGCTCACGCCTGTAATCCCAGCACTTGGGGAGGCCAAGGCGGGCAGATCACGAGTTCAGGAGATTGAGACCATCCTGGCTAACACGGTGAAACCCGTCTCTCCTAAAAACACAAAAAATTAGCCAGGCTTGCTGGTGGGCACCTATAGTCCCAGCTACTCCAGAGGCTAAGGCAGGAGAATGGCATGAACCCGGGAGGCAGAGCTTGCAGTGAGCCGAGATCTCGCCACTGCACTCCAGCCTGGGTGACAGAGCAAGACTTTGTCTCATATATATGAATGAATCTGATTTATATATATATATACACACACACACATAAATTTATATATATATACATAAATCTATATATTTATATATCACTGAGTGCCTTGCCTAAAATTCTTAATTTTTCCTGTAGAAATTTCAAGCACCTTGTAATGTTCCATACGGCCATGGGTGACCTGCAGATAGATAATTCTCTGAGATCATTTCCACCTTCCCATGTCTGGCTCCACTCATTACTCTCTAGTCACACTGGCCTTTCTTCTCCTTGTCAAACATCTTCTAACCTCAAGACATTTGCACTCACTGTTCTTTCTCTTTAAATTATTGTCCCTAGATTTGCTCAGGACAAGCTTCTTCACATTATTTGGATCTCACTGAAAATGCCAGAAGGCCTTCCTTAATCACTGAATCTAAAGTCATCGAATCGACTATAATTTTCCAAACTACCTAAACGTGTTATATCATTATACTCTATTGTTTTCAGAGAACTTATAAACATCTAAAATTATTGTGCTTATTTTCTACTTGTTTTATATTTGCCTTTCCCCACTGGAAAATAAGTTCTGCAAAAGCCGAGATTTAGTCTCATTACTACAGTACATAGAACAGAAATTGGCAATCAGTAGGTGTTTAATAAACAGTTGTTAACTGAATAGATGAACACATTTTTTAAAGTGAAAGCTAAAAGAAATTAAATTTCTCAACATAAAATATCCAATAAACAGCAGAACCATAACACTACCTATAGTGTTTGCTTGAGACTATTAATCTAGCAAAAATATGTGGTTAGAATGGGGACAGGTGGAGACTCAGACATTAGATAAAAAGCAGTTTTGACAGGAAAAAGAAAATTCAATGATGCCTAGGATGAAAATGAAGCAAAAAGAAATGGAAAGTGAAAGTGGATGCAAGAGTCTTAGAAGAATTAGGCCTTGAAATAATTGGAAGTTTACTGAATGTGAAGAAAATAGAGGAATCAAAGTTAACTCCAAAGTTTCTAGTCTGGGTGAGAGTAAAAATACTAGTTTTATCAGAAAAATCAAGACAAAGCTTAGACATAGATGTGCTTGGCATTCAGTATGCAATGTGTGTACCTGGTAGTACATCCAGGCGGAAATGGTCTTTAGTCAACTGGAAGTACAGTTTTGATATCTGAAAAAGAGATTAATATTTTGTTTTTAAGTCAGGATTATTAAGATATAATTTATATAGAATAAAGTTCACCCTTTTAAATATACAGTTTAATGATCTTGGAAAACATATAGACATTCACATCACCACCGCCACCATCAAGATATAAAACGGTTTCATCATCTCAAAGATTTTCCTCATGCTCGCTAGTAGTCAATCTCTTCCCCGATATTCCAATTCCTATCAATCACCAATCAAATTTTTAATGTTAGAATTTTGCCTTTCTCATAAAGTCATTCAAATAGAATCAAATAATATATATCTTTTTACATCTGGATTCTTGCACTCAGCAAAATGCTCTTGTAATTCATTCATGTTGTCACATGTATTAGTATTTTTCACTGCTTAGTGGAATTGAATGATATATCTCTATCCAGCTTATTAATGGGTATTTTGTTGATTCCAGTTTGAGGCTATGATCAATAAAAATGTTTACAAATATTAGTGTGTAGAACTTGGAATAGATATACATTTTTATTTCTGTTAGGTAAATATACAGGAGTGGGATTGCTGGGATATATGGGAAGTAAGTGTAATGTTCTAAGAAACTGCGAAACTCTTTTCCAAAGCTGGGAATTCGTGTCATTTTAAATTCCCACTAGTAATATATGAGTTTAAGTTACTTTACACCCTCTCAGTACTTGGTATTGTACGTTTACATTTTAGCCATTCTAGGGGTTAGGGGTTAGTAGTAGTATTTCATTGTGGTTTTAATTTGCGCTTCCCTAATGACAAATGATGTTGACTATCTTTTCATGTGCTTTTTTGCTTAATGTATATTGATATGGTTTGGATTTGTGTCCCTGCTTAAATCTGAAGTTGAATTGTAATCCTCATTGTTGGAGAAGGGGTCTAGTGGGAGGTGATAGGATCATGGGGACAGAATTCCCCCTTGCTGTTCTTGTGATAGTGAGTTCCCACGAGATCTGGTTGTTCAAAAATGTGTAGCACCTCTCCCGTTGCTCTCTTACTCCTGCTTCAGCCATGTAGGATGTGCCTGCTTCCCTTGCTTTCTGCCATGATTGTAAATTTCCTGAGGCCTCCCCAGTCATGTTTCCTATACAGCCTGTGGAACCATGAGCCAATTGAATCTCTTTTCTTTAGAAATTCCTAGTCTCAGGTAGTTCTTTATAGAATGTGAGAACGGACATATATGTTTTGGTTAAGTGTCTTCAATTATTTTATACATTTTTGAGTTACAAGAGTTCTATGATATGGATATAAGTATTTTTATCAGGTGTATATTTTACAAATATTTCCCCAGTTGTGGCTTGCCTTTTCAACTCTTAACAAAGTTTTTGAAGAATAGAGGTTTTTAACTCTAGTAAAATAGGATTTATCAAGCTTTTGAAAATAATTTGCATTGCTGTGACCTATATATAAAATCTATGCCTAATCCAAGGTCATATCAATTTTCTCCTGTATTTTCTCCTTAATAAATTTTATAATTTTAGCTCTTAGATTTAGTTATAGGATCCAGGTTGAGTTAACTTTTATATATAATGTACAATCGACTACATGAAAAATTGAGTTTTTAAAAAATATATATTATTTGTATAGCAATGTCCAATTGTTCACATATCATTTATTGAAAAGAATATTATTTCTCCATTGAAGTATCATGGCACATTTGTTGAAAATCTAGTGACCAATGGTGTGTTTGTGTGTGTGTGTGTGTGTGTGTGTGTGTGTGTGTTTCTATATATGGCATCTTCATTCTTATCTGTTGTTCCAAATGTCTATCTTTATGCCAATATGATTACTGTAGATTTATAGTAATACTTAACTCCTGATACTGTAAGCCTTCTCACTTCCTTTCTCAAAGTTCATTTTGCTATTTTAAGTTTTTTGCATTTGTATATTAATATTATAATTAATTTGCCAATATTCATTTAAAAAACATGCTAGTGTTTGGATAGAGATTAAATTGAATCTATAAGCAGTTCAAGAAGAAATGCCATCCTAATAATACTAAGTTTTCAGATACATTAACACAGTATATCTCTCCATTGTTAAGTGTCTTTAATTGCTCTCATCAATATTTTGTCTTTATCTTAAACATCTTTCATGTTTAGTCAGATTTATTCTTGTCATGTGTTTTATAATATTGCAAATGATAGTTTTTCTTTAAATTTATCTACATTTCCAATTGTTCATTGCATATGGGTTCAAAAACTGTGATAGTTCCAATATCTGCATCACCTCTTGATACGATTCTGTTGATTTCATTATCTCTTCACAATTGACCTCCTATAAAGCAGCTGGAATTTCAGAAGTATTTCAGTTGTTAATACTGTGGAGGAAAGACCACAGCTTTACAATTACATCAAGATCAAGGATTATTTTGTTGGAATAGAGAAAACACTAACCGTAATGTTAAGAGACAGAAAACTAAATGTTCATCAAAAGTAATATTTATATATGGCATTAAATCAATGCAGATTGAAAATACAAGGGAAAAAGTTGAGCAGCATTATTTTGACACTTTCCTAGAGCATAAGCAAAGCTGTGTTCTAATAAAACTTTATTTGAAAAAAAAAAGTTGATCGGCCCAATTTAGCCTGTGGGTAAAATTTACTACCCTTTGTCTTAGAGAAGTCAGAGAGGTATAAGATAAAATGCAGAGGAAGAAGAGAGAGAAAAGGGGCTCAAACTCTTTCCTATGTGCAAAGGCCTTTTCCCATTCTTCCCAAATTATCCTATAAAACTCTAGTAGATAAGTACATACTCAATGAAGTCTCTCCTTTCTTAATTATGGATTCCTCTTTTGGCCTTTACTTGACTCTATTATAATTCTACAAAGATACATCTATCTCAGCTGACATATTAAGAGGTCCTTGAGTGAAGGTAATAAGTCTTATTCATCTTTGTATAGAAGACATTTTTAGGAGTATAGAAAAAAGTTGAAATAATCATGTGGGCAACAAAATGGACTTACCTGATATCAAACCATATTTATTTTGTTGTGGCAAAATCAGCTTCATTTTATTATTTTCTTGAGAAATTTTTGGCTGTGAGAAAAGTGAAAGAATGTTTAAGAAGCAGATGATAGGGAGAGAGATCTGTAAGTGGATAACACAGAGTTCAAAAAATGGACTTCAAATGGTGGGTGTCCCAGAGTAATGAAAGGGGGATAAAGGGGAATAAAAGTAAGATTTAGATAAGCTATAAGGAAGAAAGGAAATAAGATTTTTTAAAGTACAAAGATTATCAATGCAAATTTAATTACTTTGTTACACAAACCCAGTCCACTAATTTTGGTCATTCTACATGGAAAATGCAAACATGATTAAAGTTTTCTGTGAAATAACTAGATGGTACCTTCTTGAGGTAGAGAATGTTGTCTCTACAAGGCAGTGAGGTAGTAAGAAGGTATTCACTAAAGGTGTTGACTGATGGGCAAAGAGTCCCTTTCCTCAGGTATTTCTAATTATTTCATCTGGATTGCACCAATTGAAGAGATAAAAATCAGGAAAAGAAAGACAGAATGTTTATGTTACAATGACAATAGAAAACCCTGTTGCTCCTGAAAAGAAAAGAATATGGGTGTAACCTGTCAAGTTCTTCAAACTTAGAAAATGTGTTCAATATACAGTGAGATACGTATTTCCCACAATGTTTTTGTATTTCCTTTGAGCAATTCTTAGTAAATAGATTCAAGCTTTCTCAGTTGTGTCTCAAAATTCCAATTCTTATGTGACTTTTTATATTCCCCAGTGCTGCCGTGTTTCCAGACCTTTCATTTTTCTTCCATCTTATCTCAAGGCTGAAAGAAGTTTATCATATTATTAGACAACCTAGCAGAACAAAACAATACATCAAGCCTCAGCACTTGTTATTGTTTTGCAGAGAAAACCAGGTGAATTCCTTTATTGTATGATTAGTGAAACAGAAGGGGATGTATCAGATACTGTGTTTTAGAAATTGAAAAGAGTTGATATGTTTAATTAATGGTTAAAGGAACAAAAGTACAGCGAATAGACTAGAAAGTAAGTAATTGAAATAAATATGCAAAGCCTAAAAAAACTAAGAGATTTATTTTTATAAAAATTTCAGGAACATGTAGGGGAGAAATAAATTCAGATGAGATATCTAAATTAGGAACATATTAAAACATTTTATTCAATAATATAAAAGTGGAATTCTGGGACTAATTGTTATACTTTTACATGTAAAATTCCATTATTACCATTAAAATAAAGATGTATTACAATTCTAGTAACACACCTAAATTGATTATTAAATTTCTCATCTATGTATCACATTGAGTCTTCTTCAAAAGTAAATATCTTAAATATCCATAACCAACATGTTTCAAGAAGTAACAAAAAAAAATTAACCTTTGTCATGTTAAAAGCTTTTCAGAGACAAAGTAACACATAGAAAATTATTTGTTGTTATATCCAAATAAATTAAAGAAAAATCAGAATAAGTATCATCAAATCTTTGGGAATGAATATTGGATTAGTTTAATCTTCCATTTTCGAAATAAATGCTATGATTTGTGAGGCTATTCTGAATTCAACTTGCCACACTGAGCTTCAAATGTATGAGAAAGGTTGCTCTCTGGTATTTATAGATCTAAAACACAGCTGATGTCCTCATTCAGCTACACACTCTGGATGATTATTGCCTGCCTCAAGTGAGTACTATAAGGTACAAGAGATGTAGACCACATGAGAAATGGAGTCATTTTCTCTACATGCAGGACCTGAAAAATCCATCCGATTATGAAATGGAATGTGTGTATTACAAGAAAGGCAGCCACAGGCATAAGTTAGGGGCTGCATGCTAGCAAATCATCAGAGCAAGAGCCTGTGCTAAACACAGAGCGAGGCTTCAAGGCAACTTAACTCCCCTCAACTTTCATCTTTAAACTTCTAATTTTGGTTTGGGTGATAATAGATTCCTGGCTCTTATGCTTCTCAGAAAAAAAAAAAAAAAAAAGGAAAATGATTATTGTAATGATTTAAAACATGCTTATTTTTCTTTTATTCCTTATTTTTTTCCTGTCTATACTATTGGGTTGGTGCAAACGTAACTGCAGTTTTTGCTATTTCAAAAACCTCAATTATTTTTGCACCAATCTCATACTACGTAAAACAAAAAGTAATTGCCTTCAACTAAACTAAATTAATTAAATTTTTGTATGTCAACTATGTTAAACTCTGTGGAAAGTTACCTGCATAGAGCTTATTATCTAATAAAGAAAATTCAATGAATCTTGATATTAATAGTATAGTGAAATTCAGATTAGCCATTGAAAACTTTTGAATTACTAAAATTATGTTAGAACTCAACAGTTGTTTGTTAAATGTAGAACTGTTACTCCGGCATTGTGAGAAGAAAAATAAATCTTCATTATTTTACAGGTGTTTTGGTTTAATGGATACACATTAGTATATTATACTTAGACCAGTATTTGTTCATTTAAAAGTGAACACTTCTGAAATAATCAAGGCACTTAAAAGTTTATTCTGTTGATATTACTGACATTAAACATTTAGCAGTTGAAGTTTTCTGAGAAATTGTGTTTGCATTGCTAATCTACATAGCCATTTTTTTCTCTCTCTCTTGAATTTGTGCATTTTCAGGTAGGACAAAGAAAGAAAAACAGAATGCAGAAAGGGGAAAATATTTGGCATTTTCTGAGACCAACAAGTTATTCTCAATTTGGCTAGCATAAAGAATTCCTGAAAGAGAGGAGGAGCAACACTGAGTGGTCTACCTGGAAACCTCATCATAGTTATAAAGAGAGAAGGCAGGTGCATTGGGAATAAAGGAGGAGACTGCAGTGGTGAAGAATTAGAAATACTATATGTAACATTTTGAATAAAAGATGTTTTTTCTTAGATATACAAAATTTTGTTCCAGTTTGTTTGACATAAAGTTTATAGACTCAAGTCAAACTGCTCAAGACAAGAAGGAAAGCTTTGTGATGCTGAAAGAAGCCGAAGTCCTTTAAAATCCTTTCAGTGTGTGGAATACATTTCAGGGTTGCTTTCCCCTGGAGCCAGTCAGCTTATGCATACTAAAGTTGTCCAGTTTTATTTTCCACACCAAATGCATTTGAAATCCTTGACCACAGTATATACAATAAAAAAGTAGAATAGGGCTCTTAAAGCAGTCTAATAATTTGTTCATATTGTCCTTTAAATTTAAATAGTAGGAGTAAACAAAAAGTTCAATGTTCCATATGTGAATTTCAAAGAGACAAAATTATATTTTTCTGTGGTGTGGTCCATATGTTTAGACTAGAGTTTTTAATGGGTGAGCCAGAAGACAATATATAGAGAGTCATATTTTATTTCCTTTCTCAACTGTAAATGATGTATTCCTGTGTTGTCTCCCGTTAACTACATCTACTATAGAAAATAAATCATACTTATTGCTCATCTTAGATTCTTGCTGAATTTCACATAGAAGTTTCAGTTTCCATGAAAAATACAGTGCTACTAACCTCAGAATTCTCGTTATAGTTACATCAAAATTTACCACATAAACAGGATTTGAAACATTAGTATTAATATTACATTTAACTCTGTCATATATTCAATTACATTATTTAAAATTGATGCAGCAAGAGACATATCCAAAAGGAAGATGTTATTGCCTATTGTTGAAATTAAAACCTCAAAGGGGTCAAGAACATACAACTGGGAAAGGATGATCTCTTCAGTAAATGGTGTTGGGAAAGCTGAATAACCACATGTAGAAGAATGAAACTGAACCTCTCTCACCATATACAAAAATCAAACCAAAGTTGAATAAAGGCTTAAATCTAAGACCTGAAACTATGAAACGACTGGAAGAAAACATTCAGGAAACAACCCAGGACATTAGTCTAGGTGAAGAATTTTGTGTAAAACCTAAAAAGAGCGGACAACAAAACCAAAAATAGACAAATGGGATTACATCAAGCTGAAAAGCTTCTGCTTGGAAAGGAAACACTCAACAAAGTGAAAATAGCCTACAGAATGAAAGAAAATGTTTGTAAACTATTCATCTAACAAGAAATTAATAACCAGAATATATAAAGAATTCAACTCAATAGCAAAATAATAACAACAATAATCTGACTGAAAATTGGGCAAAACCATCCCGGCTTACGTGGTGAAACCCTGTCTCTACTAAAAATACAAAAAATTAGCCAGGTGTGGTGGAAGGCCCCTGTAGTACCAGCTACTTGGGAGGCTGAGGTTGGAGAATGGTGTGAACCCAGGCGCTGAGCTTGCAGTGAGCAGAGATCGCACCACTGCACTCCAGCCTGGGGGGCAGAACGAGACCCTGTCTCAAAAAAAAAAAAAAAAAAAAATTGGCAAAAGACCTGAATAGATATTTCTCAAATGGAGACATAAAAAATTTAACATACTTCTGCGATTAAAAACTCTCAATACATTAGGTATTGAAGGAATGTACTTCATTATAAAAACCATATGTGACAAGTCCACAACTAACATCATATTCAATATTGAAAAATGGAAAGGTTTTCCTCTAGGAATAAGACAAAGATTCTCATTCCCACCACTTTTATTCCATATATTACCAGAAGGTCTAGACTTGGCAATTAGGCAAGAAAAAAAAAAGGCATCAAAATCAGAAAGAAAGAAGTAAAATTGTCTCTGTTTGCAGATGACATGATCATATATGATACCGTTTAGATGTTTGCTCCTCCAAATCTCAGTTGAAATGTAATCTCCACCACGGAGGTGGAGGTGTTTGGGTCATGGGGCCAGATCTTTCATGAATGGCTTGGTGCTGTCCTCATGATAATAAATTAGTTCTCATGAGATCTGGTTGTTTAAAAGTGTGTGGCACCTCCCTCCCTCTCTCTTTCTTCTGCTCTTGCCACGTGATGTGCCTGTCCCACCTTCACCTTCTACCATGATTGTAAGCTTCCTGTGGCCTCCCCAGAAGCTGAGCAGATGCCAGCACCATGCTTCCTGCACAGCCTTCAGAACCGTGAGCCCATTAAATCACTTTTCTTTATAAATTGCCCAACTTTAGGTATTTCTTTATAGAGACTTAAGAATAGACTAAGACAATATATAGAAAATCCTGAAAACTCTACCAAAAGTCTGTTAAAAATAAAATTTTAAAAATAAAAAAAAGATATTTGAAATTAGTAGAAAATCAGATATCTATATATGTAATGAAAGAAATGTTTTCTCCCCTAAGAAACAAATTTACCTATCATAATGGCATACTATGTATAGAAAAAAATTGATTCTGACCTCTCAACAATATAATCTATTCACATAAATTTAATTAGTGACAAAGACAAAGGAAGGGACTCATGTATGTCTAAGTTAAAAATATAAGTCATACAGAATAAAAATTAATTTACTTGGCATCAAACATTTTTACAATAATCTCCAATACTATGCTACCGTTAAGCAATATTTTTAAGAGGAAAATAAATGACACTCAAAAAATAATACCCAGCCAGATGTTCCTTTCTGTATAAAAGAAACAAACAAGAAAATTTCCCAGTAAGTCCTTTCTGAAATAAAACTATTTTGTGCTAAAAAAAGAGTTTTGCTGTGGAAAATATGTCTCTATGAGAACCATTTATATACAGCATTGAGGCTAATCAACTATGAGAATCATGGTATCAAAATGGAATCTTTCTTGTAAAACTGTGTGTTCATCAATTGTGCCAATTAAATTACTTTCTAGTTCTGTTGAAATCAATTAATTTGAAGTATAACATTTTATTAAAATAGAAACCTATAGCATAATCCCATTCTTGCAATATTACCATCTCGTCCTTCTCTTAAATATTTATTCTTCGATTAATATCCAGAATCATGTACACCAAGTGGTTATGTTTGCATAGTATATATTTTTTATAGTATATTACTTTTTATTAATTCTTTTGGTTCTATGATATTTAAATTTTTGTATTTAGCATATTATATTTTAAAAAATGGAATTATTTTTAAAATATAAAGACATTTGTTCAAATGAAAACAAACAAAAACCTAAGTACAAGTCCCACACTTGCTCAATCTACACAACCTGGTCATATAAAAGGAACGACAGAGCAATGATAGAACTGTGCAGTAAGTAGAGATTTACTTACCCAGAGTAACACTGTGGAAGTCTGAAACACATGGAATGAAGGACAACAATCAATATTTGCTTCTCAATCTATAAACATATGAGATGACCACTCATTCATAAAAATGGTAGTTTACATTTAAATAATATGCATACCTGAGTCATTGAAAACAGAAGTGAAATCCTTGATTGTTACAATTTCTTAATACAAAAGATTTATTTTGGGAATGCATATTTTGTATAAGACATTAGAGCATCAAAATTCTAATGCTAAAACACTAAAGAATAATACAAACCAATGTTTATAATTTCTGAACAAATATTCTGCTCACAATATTAATAACAACAATGTAAGACCCTTCTACTTTCCTATGTGCATGAGAAGCGAGGGAGTGGTATTGTCGTTTCTAAAAATCTGTGGCTATTCTAAGTAATGTCTAACTACATGAAATAATATTTGCAAATATATCATCTATAAAGCTGTATACTATGATATTAGGAGGAATAGACATTATTTACACAGAGACTATATCTCTTATTTACACAAATCATTATGGAAAACTTTGACTAAAACTGACTCTCATTATATGGGGAGATCCTCTTACATAACAAAATAGTTAGAGACCCAAGCACTTTAACTGAGAGGCACTAATTATTTTAATGAAGGAAGAGGACTTAAGTTCCAATAATTATTGTTGAAAAGTAATACCCTAAAATATTTTAATCAAGTGGTTCCCATATTTTACTCATAACACATTTTAAAAATAAGTTACAAAAAATTATTCCCTCAAGTGGCTCTTAGTTGTTTCAGTATAGATTCTGAGGTTTTAATAAACATAACTTACTTTCAGCAACTGAAGTTCATTAAACAGTCAAGGTCTATGCTTTAAGGTTTCTACTGAATGTACCGATCAATAGACTCAGGTCTTCTGGTTATTAAAGTAATTAAAATGTACATATCACTATACCCTTAGTAGTCCAGTAGTCTCCATGTCATTCTAGAGTTAATGAGTTTAAAAATGGCTGGCGGGGAGGTCTCAACAATTCACTGGACTCAGCCCACTACCTTGTGCAGATTTGTATTTAAACTCTCCAAGTTGGTTAGCTTTAATTCTTGCTTCATGTATCTCTAGAGATATGTGCTCATAAGTTCTCTGCTTTAAACAGAAAGAATAACTGTGCAATTTTCATTTAAAAGATGAGTGATGCACTGACCATTTGAATCAATGTTGCCTTTTCTCTTACAAACTAAAAATAAAATCCTAAGCCCCCATCAAATAAACAGACCTCCTCTTGGCCAAGGTGACCCCGGAGAAACCTTAAGAACTGAGTTCCTGGCCATGACAGGCAAGGAGATCAGATACTCCTCGTTGTAACCACTCCCCTTTGAAATTTAGACAAAACTGACCAGAATTAATGTGAAAATAGAGATGATAAGACTGATAAAAATAGATTATTTTTGGCAATAAGATACCAAATTATTAATAAGACCTAAGTCCATGCAAGGCAAGGGTTAAGTCATGCCTGTAGGTGAACAACGTTGCTGAACAGGTTGTATTTGGTTGACTCTGACATAGCATTTTTATCTTAACTTAAACATTCTTTTTTGCTAACTCCTAGTGTTTAAACACAATTTTGTTCCTTTAGTCAATGTATATTTTTAAAAAATCTCTAAATCCATCTGTAATTTGTAAGCCCCTGCTTCACTATTTCCTGCCTTTTTGGGCTAAACCAATGTATACCTTCCATATACTGATTTAGTTCTTTGCCTGCAACTCCTGTTTCCCTGAAATGTATAAAACCAAACTGTAATCCACTGTCTTTTGTATGCTTTCTTGGGACTCTCTGAGACTGTTTCTGTGGGCCACAGTTACTCATGTTGGCTCGGAATAAACCTCTTCAAAATGTTCTAAAGAGTTTGGTTTTTCAGTTAACATTTTTTTTTTCATTTGGCTTCCAAATATTTTACATTTGTGCTGTTTTCCTCTCCCTACCACAGAGGTAACATTTTCTTTCATCACATTTTTCATAAGTGATAAATATATTCTTTATGATTCTTGTATATATTGAGTATTTTATCTGCTTTACATATTTCAACATTCACAATTATTTTCCTATATAGTTTTGGAAGGCAGCTATGTTAGCCACTATACCACCAACGCAGCCTATATAACTTTGACTCATTGTAGGCATTTCATTGTTTTTGCTTTTTGAATTTTGTTTTTGAGACAGGGTCTCCTCTGTTGCCCAGGCTGGAGGGCAGAGGCATCATCATGACTCACTGCAGCCTCTACCTCCAGGGCTCAAGCAATCCTCCTACCTCAGCCTCCCAAGTAACTGGGACTACAGGCACATAGTACCATTTCCAAATAATTTTTTTGTTGTTGTTTTTTAGGGACAGGGTCTCACTATGTTGCCCAGGCTGGTTCAACCTCCTGGACTCAAGCAATTCTCCTGCCTTGGCCTCCTAAAGTGCTGGGATGACAGGTATGAGCTACCCCTGCAACGTGGTTTTTTGTTTGTTTGTTTGTTTGTTTGTTTTTAAACTTACTCTGAAAAATAGTGTTTTTTACATATATTTTTTAAAAATTATTTTAGAAATCTTGCTACACGGGGGGAAAATGCAATTTCTGACGTGCTCGTGAAAAGAGTTAATCTCTATTACATCAATTAAATGGTCACAGTTTACAATTTACATCATATGGGTTAGTGAAACTAGTTTTGCAAGAAGGATGTTGTTAAATTATGTAAATCTCATAATAAATTTGTCTGCTAATATAATCAGTATAACAGACAATGGTTTGCTAATATCATAACTTTAAGTCCTCTTTTGTGATAAGGAAACTAAATAAACATTTTATCTATTATATATATGCATACCTCTTACATAGAGCTTTATTCACCTTTTACACTAAGGGAGTTGTTGACTCCATATCCTGAAGAACTTGAAAGCTAAGAAAATTTACATCATTACAGTAAAGCTTATACATAGGGAGGAGGGGCGAGAGACTAACCCAGAAATATCCAAATTTTACAGTTCTAGTGGGAATAGAAAATACATGCAGTGTGTGTGATGAACATTTGAAAAAGTTAAAGCTTGGTCTATTGTCCAGGTCAAGCACCAAAGAACATTTCACACGGGCAAGTAAGGCGGTGACTAAAGTGATGCAATTTGAAGGGTCCTGAAAAGTAGCCTCCAACTCTCTGAACAAAAATGTATCTCCCTGCTATCCCACCGCAATGCCTAAAATGTTTAGTACTGCTACAATTACTTATGAATTAAGGTAAAATCTGTAAAGTGCAACACATTACTTAGAATGGTAGGCTTGAATAATGGCCCCCCAAAATATCCAGGTCCTATATTACTGTGTATGTATTTGCAGATGTGATTAAATTAAGAATCAGTAAGTGGAGAGATTATTCTGGGTTATCTATGTGGGTCCTAAATGTAACCATGAGTGTCCTTCTAAAAGAGAGATAGAGGGAAATTGTACTATAGATTCAAGAAGAAGAGGCAATACGTTGACTGAAGCAAGATGCTACCCTCCTGGCTTTGAAGATGGAGGAAAGGACCAGGAGCCAAGCAAAGCAAAGAATGCAGCTATGGAAGGTAGAGAAGGCAAGGAAACAGACCTTTCCTAGATCCACTGGAAGGAGCTCAGCCCTGATTTTGGACTTCTGATCTCCAGAACTACAAGATAATAAGTTTGGGTTTTTAAGCCACTAAATTTATGGTAGTTTGCTATAGCAGCAATAGAAATTTAATACAATTAGTAAGCTTATGGATGGTTAAGTCATTTGAATACCACCCATATAGGTGTATTCTGATTAGGAATGGTGTTAAGAAGCAAAGAGTAGCAACATGGATGGCATCAGGTATTACAGAATTTTATTCTGAAGTCGAAAAGTTGCTTAAAAAAATACAGGGGCTTCAACAGGTGACAATTGAAAATACCACATTTTCTATCACTACTTCATATTATTATTTATTTAATTCTGTTCTAACAAACATTATCAGACTTTGTCACGTAATCTCAATAAAGTAATCAACTTCTAACTTGATGGTGGAGTGGAATTCCAAACGCTTTTTTATCCTAGAAAATACATGGAGAGCAGACTCTTATAAGAATGCAAAAAAAAAAAAATGTTGTACCATTCTCTTTTCAACTGAGTGAGAAAACACCCTACACACATAGGGTATTTCAATTTTTTCTTTTTTTTGTCATTTGTGTCAGAAATAAATGCCCTATTGTTGAAAAGGCTTGCCCTCTGACTATCTGTACTGTATTCAGATGAATGACTGAAACATTCAGACCGAATGTTTATGGAAGTATACCAAAGAAATAAAAAATGCTTGCTTAGTGAGAACTAACAATCTATTTATAAAGGTGATTATATCCTTATCATAATCTAAAAATATATTATTTATTATGAAATTTTTATATCAACATAAAAACATATGTTGTACATTATGTATTACATATTTATTACATAT
>NW_012108286.1:2021784-2060299 GCF_000951045.1 Mandrillus leucophaeus | reverse complement strand
ATATGTAATATATATTTTATGTATATTTGTATATGTACTATATAATAATAATATATTTGAAACTTCCCTTCAAACCAATGTCAGAAATATTATTTATGCAGTGTTTAAGATATTGAAGGGAAATAATTGAACACAACTAAATCCGGAAAGTTTCAAGATGTGTTTTTAACAAAAGACAGTCATGAATTGACAAGGAAGAAAACAAATTTTTGCAATCATTGAATCTGGATCTAAGAGGAAAAGCAGTCCAGTCACAAAAGGCTAGAGAATTTCCCACAAACCAACAAAGAGTGACAATGTAAGTGACACCTCTATGGTTTAAACTGGATATAGCAAGTAGAATCTGAGTACATTTTAAACCCCATTATGGCACTTTGTTTAATGGCAAGTGTGAAACACCCCTGCTAAATCATTCCTGGCATAATCAATGTAGTCACTGCCGTGTCTAACTGCATTTTCATAGGTCTGCTGCCTTAGCACATTTCCAGAGTTATTTCTTCCTCTCCTTCACCAGCTCTCTACTAAAATGCTCTGGTAATCATCCTTTACTGAACTTGAAGGCTGTGTCCTCTTCAGAATGTTCGTCTATGCCGATGGCCCTCTGAGTTTAATGGCTTGTAATTACTGTTCCCTCCTTAAACTGTGTAACTTTTCTAACTGTAAAAGTAAGCAGTATTCTGCCAAAATCCTTCCCTCTAGGAGAAACAAGAACGTGAAGCAAGGTTATTGGTATCCATGCCAAAGAGAAAGAGACTGACAAAGCCGATTCATCCACTTGTCTACAGGATCAAATTAAAGGCACAAGCCAACGCTTTCCTTTAAGCCTTGACCTCGTTGGGGCAACGTGAAATAACCTTATTCCTCATCTGTGTCAGTTGAAACAGGGTCGTTTTGAGAGTGAGCCAAATTTAGGCTATTTATTTCCGTTAATACAATCAATTATTATGACAGTTCATCAAGGTTGGGAGTGAGTGAAATTTCTAAAAATGCTCAGTCTATAAGAATTCTATTACGAGTGGTTCTGTAGATTAGTGTCAGCACACTAATATTCAAACATCCTTGACCTCATCTCATATAAATAAATCCAAATGCAAATATCAGTCAGTCAATATATATTGTATGTCTAGCTCCCACACAATTTTTATAGTACTTAGGTAGCTTCTCTATCAACAAAGAAAGTAAAGTAAAATATTTGTAAAAACTGACAAATATGGTTAGTGATGTTCTTCATAGATTTTGACTGACAATTTTTAAAAAGTGCAAAAGAATATCCCCAGAGCAAATATCACTAAAATATTTTTGAAGTAAATAAAATCTGCACAGAAAAGTAAAATTTTATTCTATTTACATTCAGATAGTATTTTAAATAATAAAATACACAAACAAAGAAAATACGATCATGAATATAGACAACTTTAGCACCCTCAGGCTATCTCACACGTTTGTGTATACAGTCCTGTGTCATTGTATTGGTCCATTTTCACACTGCTATAAAGAAACTACCTGAGACCGGGTCATTTATAAACAAAATAGGTTTAACTGACTCACAGTTCCACAGGCTGGGGAGGCCTCAGGAAACTTAGAATAATGGTGGAAGGTGAAGAGGAAGAAAGGCACTTCTTACCTGGCAGCAGAAGAGAGAGTGAGAGCATCTGCAAGGGAAACTGCCACTTTTGAACCATCAGATCTCCTGAGAACTCCCTCACTATCATGAGAACAGCAGGGGGGAAACAGCCCCTATGATCCAATCACCTCCCACCAGGTGCCTTCCTCGACATATGGGGATTACAGCTCAAGATGAGATTTGGGTGGGG
Organism: Mandrillus leucophaeus; assembly: GCF_000951045.1. Classification (NCBI taxonomy): domain Eukaryota; kingdom Metazoa; phylum Chordata; class Mammalia; order Primates; family Cercopithecidae; genus Mandrillus; species Mandrillus leucophaeus. The sequence goes on along the minus strand of NW_012108286.1, from coordinate 2,058,485 downwards.
ACACAGCGCCAAACCCATATCAGTCGTATAACATTTCAGTCAATGACAGACTACACGTACAATGGTGGTCAGATGCCTTGTAGCCAAGGTCTGTAGTAGGCTAAACCATCTGGGTTTTTGTAAATACATTCTATGATGTTCACACAACAATGAAATTGCCTAATGAGGCATTTCTCAGAACATATTCCTGTCATTAAGTGATGCATGCCTGTATACATCTGGTATAAAGACAATAACACTTTTTGCTTGCCAGGTATATATGAAAACACAATTTTCACAATGGCATAGGGATTAAAACTTCCATATTTAGAATATTTTACACAGTCTAAATGTATCTCAAATAGTCCCTTTACCTCTATAAGTCAAACTGTACATGTGCAATCAATGCAAGACCATTTTTCTTTCCCCTGAATTACCATAATATTTTGAAAAAAAACTTCCCTTTTTCTCCAGTCTTGGAGGTGAGCTGAACTGCTTATATTTCTGTTTAAGAGAAACTGCTTGGGATGCATAGCCGATTGACAGTCTGCAGATGCTACAACTTTAGAACCACCCCATGCACATGCAAGGCCACTTCCAGTTTGCTGCTTTCAGTCAACAACTTAGTATGGCAGGAGGTGGCAGACAGTAGTAGAACTCTCAGCCACCTGAGAGTTCTCACCCGTCCAGTTCTACTTGATATGGGATGCCTCTAATGGGCAACTTTGGCTATGGGGCTCTCCATTGGCTTGGCTAAAGCTATACTTGCACTCTGAGACTCTTAATTCAATTTTCCTCTCCATTGCAATTGAGATGTGAAGCCTCTTTTTGCCTACTCCTGTTTCTTCTCTGTTTATCCTCTAGAAGCATTACCCTGGAAATCTCTTGCACATCTAGTTTAGTCTTGGCATTTTCTTCTTGAAGGGCCCAAATAGAAACAGGTGATTCCAGGAAAGGAGTCACCCCCATCATTATCATTCACAATCTTCTTCTGACTGTCACCGAGATTCTCATTCCTATAACTCACATCCCCACAACTCTAGGCTCTGCAGGTTTAGAAGTCCTGCTCATCAACAAGTGTGTACTTTTGCCAGGGGCATAGCACAAGTTTCATTGAATTACAAGCTACAGCCGCTACCTGGGCTCTTTGGACTCCTTATGCTCAAGAATCCACAGACATGAAAGACTGACCATCCTGGCATGCTAAATTGGGCAGCACAAGGAGATAGAATTGCTTTTATACAATAGAGTTGGGAGGATACATGTGAAAGCCTGGCGATCCATGTGAGTGCCTCCTGTACTCCCTTGCCCTATACTAATTATAAATAGATACATGAAATGACCTGAGACTGAGAAAGATATAATTACCTAAGGCTTAGACTTCTCAGGAGTGAAGATTTGGACCACACTCCCTGGTAAGCTATTAAGACTTGCAAAGTAACAAGCTAGGATAAAAGGAATTTGTAATTAGAAGAGGAGTAATTCAACCTACTAGCCAATAAAATCCTTCTTCTAAATTTTCTCCTAGGAATAATGGCCCCCAGAATCATGGAATAACCACCCATATATAGGTGTAAAAGTGGATCTCTGTAGCACGAGGAGACTGCAGCAGGTATGCAGGTGTCCCGTTTAGCTGTGGGAGCATAGCTGGTTGGAATCCTCCTGCTGCCATGACTTTGGATTCACCACAGCATTCACGCCAGTCCACACCTCTCCTGGGAGGTCCCAGCCAAAGACCGGCCCCTACAGGGGTATTAGAATCTGACCACTCCTGCCCCACGTTGATTCTCTGATGAGCAGCTTTCATCTGAGGACTCCTGATCAGCTTGGCCGGAACTTTCTCAGACCTGAGCTTTACTATAAAACTTGTTCACAGACAGGCAGAGCTTCACCATGACATGGAGGTCTTCATGCCTATGCTGGTTATCATCTTCTTTGTTTCACAACCATTTCCCCAATAAATATCTTACATATTTAGTCTACTCCTCAGAGGATATAAACTGACACAATTTCTTATTTTTTTTTTTAAGGAAAAAGAAGCTCCACTTTAATTCAGCATACCATAAGCAGATTAAATTTCCTAAAACACAAGTTGGATTGTGTCACTTCCTTGTCACTATATATTTCAATCAGAATCAGTCCCAGCCACATTGCAATACAATGTTCTTACATGATCTAGTCAACAACATTGCACATACTCTTTTCAAAATCTTCTTGCTTCGATATGACTAGTCTTCTCTCGGACCCTAACTGGGAATGAACAAGCATTCTTCTTACTACTTCCACAATATTCTTTGTTTTCTACAAATATAAATCTTAATCTTTTCTCATGAAATATTTACTGATAACTTAAAAATTAAAATTTTTGTGGATTTTCATATCACTAAGAGCTATAAAATCTAGCAGTAGCATGAAACTTTTTAGTTTGTATGTTAAACTTTTATTGTATTTACAAAATTGATTAGAGTAAAAATGGATTCTAAGTTTTAACACTATGGCCCACACTTTCTCTTTAGAAATTCGGCTTTTAAAAATATATATGCAAAAGAATTGTTTTAATTCAAAAAGCATTTTTACCATAGACCAATTATAAAATGTATAAAAACACAATATAAAAAATAACCCCTGATCACATTGTCGATGGTTATTAACCATTAATACTACCATATAAATATCTAGCAATTTTCTATGCATGCATACATATATTAAATATTAAAATGTAGCATTTTACCAGTCATGGTTGCTCAGGCCTGTAATCCCAGCACTTTGGGGGCAGAGGCAGGTGGATCCCTTGCGTCCAGCAGTTTAAGACCAGCCTGGGCAACATAGTGAGACCCTATCTCTAAAAAAATTTTAAAATTAGCCTAGCATGATGGTGGTACATGCCTGTAGTCCCAAACATTCAGGAGGCCAAAGTGGCAGGATTGATTGAGTCTAGTAGGGTGAGGCTGCAGTGAGCCATGATCACACCATTGCATTCCAGCCTGGGCAACAGAGCAAGACCTTGTCTCAAAAAAAAAAAGTATGTAGCATTTACACACGTAAATTTGAAATCAAACAATATTGGCTGCTTTGTTGTCTGATATTTTTGCTAAACAATTTTGTTAACATCATTAACATTTAAAGGTTAAAAGTATCAGAAGTACTAGGATTCACTGAACCAATTTTATAGTATGCAAAGTTTAGTTTCTTCAGATTTTTAAATAAATAATTTCACAAAATATATACTTATAAAACATCTTTGATGTTTCCTTAAGGGTAAATCTCTAGGTTTATGGATCAAATTTCTTTATCCATTTTTTAGGCTCTTGATGTATGTTATCATCATGCATATTGCTAAAAATATTCTGCTAAATGTTAGTATTCTCTCAAATTTTAGGTTTTTATTTTTTTTTCAATTTTATGGATGAAGTATTTTTGTATTTTCACTTATTTGTATTTTTACATATTCTTTTTTTAGTACACTGACATTTTCTTAATGATATACTGCTTCTATTATGAGGGGGCATAGGAGTCATTCAGAGCTAGATTTGAGTTCTGGTTATGACATTTACTCATGTGATTCCAAGCCAGTCACCTAACTCTTTAAGACCCAGTTTTAGCCAGGCTCAGTGGCTCATGCTTGTAATCCCAGCACTTTGGAAGGCCGAGGAGGGCGGATCACCTGAGGTCAGGAGTTCGAGACCAGCCTGACTAACAGGGAGAAGCCCTGTGCTTATTAAAATACAAAATTAGCCAGGCATGGTGGCACATGCCTATAATTCTAGCTACTTGGGAGGCTGAGGCAGGAGAATTGATTGAACCTAAGAGGTAGAGTTTGCAGTAAGCCAAGATCGCGCCATTGCACTCCAGCCTGGGCAACAAGAGCAAAATTCCGTCTCAAAAACAAACAAACAAACAAACAAAAAGACCTAGTTTTGCTGTTGTTTTCTGTAAAATTGAGATAATAATATTTATATCATTCACTGGTAGTAAGGATGACATAAGATTAAAAAAGTTTTAATTCATTGCTTAGTATACCATGACTGTTCAAAAATTCTAGTTATTATTGGCATATATATCTTGAATCTTTTTTATTATTGTTAAATTTCTATTTCTATTCTTTCTCATTGTTTTCTCTGAGGTGTTTGATTGTCAGATCAGACATACAAATGTCAGTGGTTTTATCTACTATCGAGTTTCCAAAGTAGCATTAAGGATATGGGCAATTGTAAGACACCGGCAAAGCATGAAGATGTACTATATGCTATATCATATAATATATTCCTACTATTTCCATATAGGGAGTCAGTGACTTTTTTGAGCAATTAGAAATGGGGAAAAGGTAAATTACTCTTTATTTCTTTGTATATATCTTAGTTTTTTACTGGTAACATATTTCACTTTCTGAATAACTTTCTTTAACAGTTCCTATAGAGTAGAGCTGTCAGCATTAAATTCAAACAACATTTTTTTTTGTCTGAGAATATATTTCTACTTTACAAAATATTTTGCTGGATATAAAATACTGAACTGAGGTATTTTTTTCCTTTAGCACTTTATAGATGCCCTCCATTGTCTTACAATTTACATTGTTTCTAAAGAGAAGTTTGCTGTGATTCTCATCTTTGTTCCTCTACATGCAGTGTGACTTTTTTTTTTCTGGCTACCTTCAATATTCTTCCCTAGTTTTATGTTTTCATGTGTTACCTTTTCCTTTATCACCTAATTTTACTTTACTTTTTAATTTAATTTAATTGAAATCTTATCTTTATTTATTACAGTAGTTAACCTGTTTGGTATTCTCTAATCTGTGCTTTGAGTTCTATCATTAATTTTGGAAAAATCTTAACCAATAGCTCTTCAAATGTTTCCCCTATCCCATTCACTCATCACATTCTCAAATTCTGTTTACACATATTTTATTTTATTTAGAGACAGTGTCTCGCTCTGTTGCCCAGGCTGGAGTACAGTGGTGCAATAATATCTCACTGCAGCCTCAACCTCCTTGGATCAAGGGATCCTCCCGACTCAGCCCCCTGAGTACCTGGGAAAACAGATGTGAGCCACTATGCCCAGCTGATTTTTGTGTTTTTGTAGAGATGGGGTTTCACCATGTTGCCCAGGCTGGTCTTGAACTCCTGGGCTCCAGTGATCCACCTACTTCGGCCTCTCAAAATGCTTTGATTACAGGCATAAGCCACCGTGCCTGGCCTATTTGCAAATATTTTAGATCATTTAAGATTGTTCCAGAGCTTGGATGCTCTATTCTTGTTTTAGCTTACAACTTTTTTTCTTTACGTTTCATTTGTGTAATTTTAATAGCCTTGTCTTCCTGTTCACTGATTCTTTCCTCAGCTGTGTTGAGTCCACTGAGAAATCTTCATAACCATTTTTGTGTTTCTCATTTCTACCATTTTGATTTCCTTCCTTATACTTTCTCTCTCTCTCTCCCTCTTGCTCTCTCAGAAGCTTTTGATTATTGTTCACTCTCTTCATTAGGGACTTTGCCATATTAATCATAGTAAATCATAGTTTTTTCTATTTCTTGTCAGATAGTTCCACCATCTTTAATATCTCTGTCCAGTTCCAATGATTACTTTGTCTTTTGGTTTGTGTCATTTTCTTATTACCATATTGTGTGCTCCACTTGATTTTTTATTGATAATTAGACATCTGTGTAGGACAGTAAAGACTGTGGCAAACACTTTTTTTTAGGAAAATGGTCTTAACTCTATCTCAGCTAACCCTTTAATGTATGAGTTTGAGAAACAGGCTGGCTTTGCAGCTTGTTCTAGCTAGGTATAAACTCAGCACATTATAGACTTCAAATTCTCTTAGCAACACCTTGTGTTTAGGGTGGTGGCTTCTTTGCCAAAGAGAGTTTTGTTTTGTGTTTGTTTTGTTTTTGCTTAAATAACTGTTCCACACTCAGATTGTATCTGCTCTTTGCACTGTACATCAAGGAGGGTTTATTTGGTGCAAGTTACTTGCTACTTGATGTCTGTTAGCTTGGCAGTGGGGAGAGGGGTGTGGACATTCTATGTTCTGTTAAAACTTTAGGCAGACATTATGTCTTGTGGGTCTTAAAGCTGACTTTTTTCAGTGCCCCTTTCTTCCCTTGGCCTTGGAGACAGTCTATTCCTTTCCCATGGATAGAGGGTTTTTCTCCTGTTCCCTTCATCTAGCTACAATAGATTTTCTCTAGTGTCCTTAGGACAACAGTATTTATTTGCCTCTCTCTTCACAAATTAAGGGGGTTTTTTTGTTTTGTTTTTTCCCTGGGGAGATAAAAGTGAGAGTACCAGTAAAGTTCTGTACCTTTTTCACAACTCTTCTCCTTCTCTAGTTCTGTGTTTTGAACTTTCTCAGGACACATCTAATTCTGTGTATGATTATCTGATGGGGTTTGTTTAAGAAAAATTTGCAAGAGGATGGGACATTTCTTATACTCGCAGTTATCTTTCTAGTGCACCTTTGGCTGCCCACCTTCAATCTGCCATTTATTGTAAGTGTTAATAAGGAAAAACTGAGTTCTACTATTATCTAAATGAGCCTTTGAGGAAAGCACCAATAAGAACTTGTGGATAACTTGAGGTTTGTTAAAATAATAGTTTACATTTACATTTTTAAAATAGATTTGATACTGGAACAACAAGAAAGACACTGTTATTTACTGAATGGATCTGTTCTCACTTCAATCACTGATTGCCTTTTATCTGTCATTGACATGATTACTGTACAAAGATTAAACATCCAGTGAGCCGGGATGTAGAGTTAAAAGTCATATGTTACAGAGTGGTGTTGTTTAGTACATGGAAGAAGAAAAGGAAATAGAAGAATACAAAGTCATCAGCCATCTTTAATCCAGGGAAGTCATGTGAGTAAATTTAGTTGGAAGGATCCACCAAAAAACTATTTCCTAACAACTAGTGGAAAGATAAAAGCTTTCCAAAGGCTACTAGGGCACTTCAAATTAAATAAATTTTATCAAAAATAGACTACATGTTGAGAAAAAACAGATAAAAGTAATTTTCTCATGTTATTTTATCCTAAATAAACGCCTAACCATCTTGCTTAAAGGTGACCAGATATTCTCCACCTTACAAGCAAAATCAGGCCTAGGCTCAGTCTATAATCAACTGTCATTTGGTCAAACCAAGAACAGAATGTGACTTTATGTCTGAGCAGTGTATTTAATTCTGTCAGCCTGACTTCTTGGGGTTTTACTTATCAAAAGCTCAGCACATAAACACACTGCCTGCAGCCTTGCATTGATTGTCAGCTCAATTAATTGCCAGGAAAACTGCAGCTTTATTAAGTGTAGGGCACTAACAATAAAAACATCACTATTTATAGCACAGAGCATGGCGGGATATCTATACAAATAAAATATAACAATAATAAACAAAAGGCCAGCCTGTAGTTCCACAGAAGAACATCAATGAATTTGTTTTAATGCCAAGCCTCAACAGGATACTCAAGTGTCCCTGAGCATAAGATACTGTAACCTCTACTGAGTAACAAGAGCTTTTTGTGATCTCTGAAATGTGAAAAGTGAATGTCAGTCTCTTTAAAACTATTTCTTATAGTTTCAAATCTCTAATGCCCCTAAGACCAGCTACAGAAATGCCGTCTAGGTAGAAGAGAGAATAGAAACAGCATAGGGTTCAGTTATAGTAGTTCCCCCTCATCCATGGTTCTGCTTTTTATGATTTTAATTACTGGTGGTCAACCTCACTCTGAAAATAGGTGAGTACAATAGATATTTTGAGAGAGAAAAAGACCACATTCATGTAACTTTTATTACAGTACATTGTTATAATTATTGTATTTTACTATGAGTTGTTGTGATTCTCTTACCGTCATAACTTACAAATTAAACTTTATCATAGCTATGCACATACAGGAAAAATATAGGACATATAGTGTTTGGTACTGTTCATGGTTTCAGGCATCCAATGAGGGGGGTCATGGAACATATTCCCCGCAGATAATGGGGGACTGTCTATGTATGAAGTATTGAAGAACGTCCTAGAATTTAATTAGTGGTGGCATTTTAAGAGCAGATACATCTTGATACACCTTGGAAAATATAAACTGCATATATGTATCATTGAGGAAACTGTAGAATAAAAACCAAATAGTCTCCTTTACAACTTCAGATTAAGGTTTTGAAAAGAAGAGAGTAGGTTTCTATATTATTTCATTTATATAGATATATATCTTTATAGCTATTTACTGTAATTTTACAGTGCAATGTTGTCAAAGTCTGAAAGAAGCTAACACACTTAAAAAAAGAGGATGAAGAGTATAGAGACTAGCACATCTTGAACAGTGTATGAATTGTTTGAGGACCAATGGTTGCCTTCAATACAACATCAGTTTGTTCCATCATATCAAAATACGTTGATTATCATGGCTAAAGAGTCTATGCAACAAGGCTTGTCTGCATGGGAATCATTTAAAAATGATATATCCATTCCATCTAAATTAGAAGAAAACTGGTATGTATTTGATCAAACATCCTTTTAAAAATTATTTTTCAGATATGTGTTGTGAGGCTCAGTGAAGTAATATATACAAGGACATCAAACTTGGCAGTAGTGATGCTGAGAATCAAACCAACCTTATTCTTCTATTGAATCTAATATATTTGCACTGTGTACAACAAGAAAAGTGACAGATGACTCCTTAAGGCCACTTAACTATGAAGTTTAACTGAATTGAAATGTAAACCGATTATTTTCTTCATAATGTCTTTATCGGATGTTTTGTTAAGTGCGTTATATACTTCACTGCAGACCTTCCAGTTCATGCACAGAAGCAATTTCAAATGTCGTTGAGAACAAACCCTAAATTTAACAGGAGAAAACTGAGACTCAGGCTAAAATTACCTACTCAGGTTCTCCTGCTGATTAGAGACAGAAGCAGCACAGAACTATCCTTATTCCTTTCCTTAAACTCTGTTATACAATAAGCTCCCATTAAACAAGCAACTATCATACATGATTCCAGGAAAACCTGTAAGAGTAGAGATATTTCAGTGAGGAAACAATGATTTCTAAAATGAAGAACTGAATTGAGTTTCAAAACTTTAAAATATTTTTTAACTTGTCACAGTACAAATGCAAAACTCCTTAAATACAGAAAACCATATCTTATTTATATTTGTAGTCTGAGCACATGGTACAGGTACAAATACAACATATTTGCAGTTCTTTCCAGTAACCTAGATCTTCACTCATTTGTTCATCTTTGCAAAATGAAAAGTTTTCAGTCTCTCACCTCAAAATAAATTTTCTAGATGGAGGGTTTTCTTTAACAGAATTTGACACATAATTTTGCTGTTACTATTCTACTTGTTGAGAAGGTGGAAGAGATGAGAAAACAACAGAAATCCCCCAGAGCTCCTGTGAAAGAAGGTTTGCAAATTATTCTCTGTAATCCTAAGTTACTCTCAGTCATGTAAAAGGATAAAACAAAACAAAATGGACCTTTGACAAGACAGAAAAAAGTTGAGACAAAACACCACACACACACACACACACACACACACACACACACACACACACACCATCAGATGTTGAAAATACGATTATTTAAGTATCTGCACTCTGGACATCTATCTAGTTTTCTATTTCAGACAAGGCAAATGCCTGTGGCAACAGTGAAAACAGAGTAGGTACAAATACAGGCAAATTCTAAATATAGTCTTATAGTTTCCTTGAAAGACAATGTCTAAATTTCATATAAATTATATGTACACATACAACACATATTTTTATATAAATTTTATATATACATACATATATATTTAAAATTTGTTTCTAGCTTTGGAGTCAAGTTCAAGCATGTGACCATATTCTCATAATTGTATGATCTTGAGAAGATACTAATTACTTTTGTCTTCAGTTTTCTCCTTTACAAATTGTAACTAAGAGTATGTCATAAACCTTTTGTAATAAGTAAAAATAACATATCTAAAGTTTGTCACAAAGAGAATACTCAATAAATTTTTGTAATCTTCTTGAGAATGTAATTTTATAAGAGTTAAATTCTCTAGAAGCAACAAGACTCTCAGGAAGCTATTGATCCTACTGGTTAAACTTAAAACTCTTTCTGAAATGACTCCAATGATGGTAAGAAAGGTACCTCAATTAAATTCAATTAAGAAAGGTACTTCACAACTTACATAAAATTTCTTTCGGTAAAGAAAATATTGGAGCATATTTTTGGATTCTATAAACTGCTGGGAGAGTTTATATTTTATGGCTGTCTATATTTTGTCCTTAGGACAGAAAAATCAGAGCACAGGAATCCTAGGAAGCAATACACTCCCAACAGCCATTTCTACAAAGAGCTACTCAAATTCTATGTACAAGACCATATCCAATAACATATGGAGTGATCTTTATCTGACAACTGTGTTCGGCTTTTCAACACCCATGTTCTTATTATTTGAGGAGTATTGTGTTGAGAAACAAGAAGCAAGCAGTGAACTGACATTCCACAAGGAGGCCTTCATTGTTGCCAAATTTACTCTTAACTAATCTCTTCCTTCTGTAAATTATGGCAGGCAACTATGGAACCAAAACAGAATAAAATGCTGTCATCTTGTAACTGTAATGTTCAGCAGAAATGTGTCATAACATCTTTAAGAGAAAACATAAACATTTGTTTTGTGGAGCTATTTTGTTATTTCAGAAAGAGAAAACACTTTTTAAAAAATTCAAATACCATATTTGTAGCTCTACCTCTCTTAATGGACGAATTTATGGGACATGTGAAGTTCAAAATATATACAACAGACAGGTGACTCATAACTACATTAAACAAAAGGTACATCTTTATTTGTGGTTATTTGTGGTGTGTGTGTGCGTGTGTCTGTGTGTGTGTGTGTTTTCCGGTTGAATTAAGTAATTTATATATTCTAGATATTAGAATATTAGACCTTTGTTGGATGCATAGTTTGTTAATATTTTCTCCCATTCTGTACTTTATCTGTTTACTCTGTTGATAGTTTCTTTTGCTGTATAGAAGCTCTTTAGTTTAATTAGTCCCACTTGTCAATTTTTGTTTTTGCTGCAATTACTTTTGAGGACTTAGTCTTTAATTCTATCCCATGGCCGATGCCCAGAATGGTATTTCCTAGGTTTTCTCCTAGAATTTTAATATTATGAGGACTTACATTTAAATCCTTAATCCGTCTTGAGTTAATTTTTGTGTACAGTGAAAGAAAGAAGACTAGTTTTATTCTTCTGCATGTAGCCAGCCAGTTATTCCTGCACCATTTATTGAATAAGGAATCCTTTCTCTATTGCTTATTTTTATTGACTTTCTTGAAGATCAGGTGGTTTTAGATCTGTGGCTTGATTTCTGGGTTCTCTATTCTGTTCCCTTGGTCTATGTGTTTTTGTACCAGCACTATACTGTTTTGCTAACTGTAGCCCTGTAACATAGTTCAAAGTCAGGTAACATGATGCCTCCAGCTTTGTTCTTTTTGCTTAGGATTGCTTTGGTTATTTGGGCTCTTTTTTGGTTCCATATGAATTTTAAAATAGTTTGTTCTAGTTCTGTGAAGAATGTCATTGGTAATTTGATGGGAATAGCATTGTATCTGTAGATTGCTTTGGGCAGTATAGACATTTTGATATTGATTCTTTCAACTCATGAGCATGAAATGGTTTTTCATTTGTTTGGTTATCTACGATTTCTTTCAGCAGTGTTTTTTAGTTCTCCTCGTAGAGATCTTTCAACCAGTTGGTTGGCTGTATTCCTAGTTTTTTGTTTTGTTTTGTTTTTGTGAGCAGCTATTGTAAATGAGATTTCAATCTTGATTTGGCCCTCAGCTTGAATATTATTGGTATATAGAAATGCTTTTCTATAATTTTTGTACATTGATTTTGTATTGTACATTGATTTTGTATTGTGAAACTTTACTGAGATCATTTATCAGTTCTACGAGCATTTTGGACTGATGTTCCTCAAAAGAGGACACACAAGCAGCCAATAACATATGGAAAAGTGCTCAACATCAATAAGCATTAGAGAAATGCAAATCAAAACCACAATGAGATAGCACCTCACACCAGTCAGAATGGCTATTAATAAAAAGTCAAAAAATAACAGATGTAGGAGAGGCTGCAGAGAAAGGGGAACACTTACACACTCTTGGTGGGAATGCAAATTAGCTCAGCCACTGTGGAAAGCACTTTGGAGATTTCTCAAAGAACTTAAATCAGAATTACCATTCTATCCAGCAATCTCATTATTGGGTATATACCCAAAGGAAAGAAATCATTCTACCAAAAAGACACATGAACTAATATATTCATCATATCATTATTCACAAAAACAAAGACATGGACTCAACCTAAATGCTCATCAATGTTGGGTTGAAGGAAAGGTGGCACATATACACCATGGAATACTATGCAGTCATGAAACAGATTGAAATCATTTCCTTTGAAGCATCAACATGGATGCAGCTGGAGGCCATTATCTTAACTGAATTAACACAAGAACAGAAAACCAAATACCACATGTTCTCACTTATAAGTGGGAACTAAACATTGGATATACATGGACATAAAGATGGGAATAATAGGCACCATCTTTATGCCTTTATGCCTTTATGCCTATGGAGACTATGAGAGGGCAAAGGGAGGAGGAAAGGCAAGGGTTGAAAAACTACCTATTGGGAACTATGCTCACTACCTGTGTTTTGGGTACACCAAACCTCAGCATTACACAGTATACCTGCGTCATGAAACTACACATGTACCCCCTGAATCTCAAATAAAAGTAGAAAAAATTAGTTAAAATAAATACAATTTTTATTTGTCAGCTTAAAAATATTAAAAAATAAAAAACTTTTTAAAGACTGGAAGAACTGCTTTCTGAAATCTATGCTGAAAACCACATTCTCCTGAATGCTGAAACACATCCAGTTCACACATCTGTTACTCATTTATGCCACTGAACCAGAAGCTAGGTCAGAAGAGTGGAGTTAGAAACATTAGTTTGCTAACCCTTTCCTTCTTCATTTTTTTCCTCACCACTTCCATCTTCACAACAAGCAGCTTTTTGACTACCAGATGATAGAAAATGTATTAGTTTTGACCAGTACTAAGACTGTCTGCCAAACATTGCTTATCCACTTTTTTAACATTGGTTTTTAAATTTTTATTTTGTACAGTTTTATATTTACAGAAAAATTATGAAATAGAGTTCTTATACAATTCACACCAGTTTCTGCTTTTATTACCGTCTAACATTACTATAGCGTATTTGTTATAATTAATGAGTAAATAATAGAACATGTTAACTAACGTCTATTTTATTCAAGTTTCATTCATTTTTACTCAAAATTGTTTTCTGTTTCAGCATTCCAAACAGGATATCACAATATATTCACTGGTCATGACTCCTTGGGCTTTTTGTTGTGTTTCTAAAATTTTCCTTGTTTTTGAATGTGATTTTGAGGGGTGCAGGTCAAGTATTGTGTAGAATGTTCCTCCAAATTGGGATTTGTCTGATGTATTTATTATGATTCAACTGAGATTATTCATTTTGTGAGAAATATCTCAAAGGTAAAGTACTACTTTCCTCACATCCTCATATTATTTAAAGAGGGCAACTGTGTTAGTTCGTTTTCATGAGCTGATAAAGACACCTGAAACTGGCAACAAACGGTTTAATTGGACTTACTGTTCCACGTGGCTGGGGAGGTCTCAGAATCATGATGGCAGATGAAAGGCTCTTCTTACATGGTAGCAGCAAGAGAATATGAGGAAGAAGCAAAAGCAGAAACCCCTGATAAACTCATCAGATCTCGTGATACTTATTCATTACCACCAGAATAGCATGGGAAAGACCAGCTCCTATGATTCAATTACCTCCCCCTGGGTCCCTCCCACAACAGAGGGGAATTCTGGGAGATACAATTCAAGTTGAGATTTCGGTGGGGACACAGCCAAACTATGTCAGCATTCTATCAACATTACCGTTGGCATTAAACTTGGTCACCGACATGAGTTAGTGTTTCACAATGCAAACCTGAAAATTGAGGAATTATGCTTTGTCTCCTTGAAGGAGGACGGACTATCTACATAAAATGGGATTATTTCCATTTGGAATTATTCTGCATGGGAGATTTGTCTATTATCCCCACTTATGTAAGTATTCGATAATTTTTACCAGCATGGGCTCACAGTTTTTTTTTTTTTTCCTTTGTTATGTAATCCAATATAATTTCATTTATTTTGTTGCTCAAATTGCTCCAAATTATCTATTGAGAGCTTTCTCAATTATGGCCCTTTGCCCTGCCCCACAATTGTTTGTTTTTCTTTTTTTCTGTTTTTGTTGTTGTTGTTGTTTAGCACCTTCTCACTTTCTGGCATTGCTGTATGTTCCAGGTTCATGTTATATATTTTCTGCCACAGTTCTAGTATCAACCATTTTTCCAAGGAACCTTGGTTCCTTTCATTAGGGAGTGGTAGCAGAAAACAAGATCTCGATGCTATTAGAAGTCATTACTTCTAGGCCCTCTCAGCTGACACAGCAAGGAAGTAATTATTTGCTACATATAACTATACATATTTCTATAGTTGACTATCCGTATCTGTGATAAGTTGAATATGAATTTATAAGATATCTCCAACTCTAATCTATTACTACATAGATCATTCTAGCCTCCTTCTCTATCTGTAATCAATAGGGAAAATTCGGCTCCCACCACCAGACATGAATTTACTTATTGGCACAATTCCAGCATACATGAATAGTGGTATCATAATTGTTAATCCATACCACCAAGGGAAACAACTAGAATAGAGTGCTTCTATAAAGCTTCTTTTACCTTTGCTCTTACAGATTCACTCATTTTCAGTTACTGAGATCAGAACCTTTCCTATACTCTCTTCATTAAGGACATTTTATACATTGAAACACAAGATTGTGTTGTTTCAAACTATATTCTATCCTGGAATACCCAACTTCCTAAATGTATTTTTTATATTTTTATACATTAGGGTTCACTCTTTGTGCTATAAAGTTTTATAAAATATATAGTATCATGTATCCACCATTACAATATCATACAAAGAAAATTCACTGCTCTAAATAATTCCTCTTTCTTCACCCATTCAACCCTCAACCAACTTCCCACATCCTTGTCAACCACGAATATTTTTCTCATCTCGTAGTTTTGCCTTTTTCAGAATGTCATATAATTGGAATCATAGTATTTGTTAACTTTTTGAGCTGTTTTATTTCACTTAGCAACATACATCCAAGGTTTATCCAAATTCATGTGGCTTGATGCCTTATTTCTTTTCAAACTTTTGTTTAATTGCTATAATAAAATGCCATATATAAGTGGGTTATAAACAACAGAAATACATTTTTTTAATTTTAATTTTTGTGAGTACATAGTAGGTATATATATTTATAGGATACATGAGATATTTTCATATAGGTATTGAATACATAATAATCACATCATGGGAAATGGCATATCTATCCCTTCAAGCATTTATCTTTTGGGTTACAAACAGCCCAGTTATACTCTTAGTTACTTTAAAATATACAATTAAGTTATTATTGACTACAGTCACCCTCTTGTGCTATTAAATACTAGATATTATTCATTCTTTCTATTTTTTGTATCCATTGGCCATCTTCAGTTCAGCCTACACCACCCCACTACCCTTCCCAGCCTCTGGTAACCATCCTTCTACTTTCTACATCCATGAGTTCAATTGTTTTGATTTTTAGATCCCACAAATAAGTGAGAACATGCAATATTTGTTTTTCTGTGCCTAGCTTATTTCACTTAACATAAAGATCTCCAGTTCCATCCATGTTGTTGCAAATGACTGGATCTCATTATTTTTTATGGCTGAATAATACTCCATTGTGTGTATGTACAGTATTTTCTTTATCCATTCATCTGTTGACAGACACTTAGGTTGCTTCCAAATATGGGCTATTGTGAATACTGCCACAATAAATATGGGAGTGCAGATATCTCTTCCTTTCTTTTGGGTATATATACAGAAGTGGGATTGCTAGACCATATGGTAGCTGTATTTTTAGTTTTTTGAGGAGCCTCCAAACTGTTCCCCATAGTAGTCATACTAATTTACATTCCCACCAGCAGTGTACAAGGATTCCCTTTTCTCCACATTCTCACCAGAATTTGTCATTGCCTGTCTTTTGGATAAAAGCCATATTCACTGGGGTGAAATGATATTTCATTGTAGTTTTGATCTGCATTTCTCTGATGATCAATGATTTTGAGCACCTTCTCATATGCCTGTTTATCATGTGTAGGTCTTCTTTTGAGAAATGTCCATTCGAATCTTTTGTCCAGTTTTTGTTCTATTTGATTATTAGAGTTTTTCCTATAGAGCTGTTTAAGCGCCTTATATATCCTGGCTATTAATCCCTTATCAGATGGGTAGTTTGCAAATATTTTCTTCCATTCTCTGGGCTGTCCTTTCATTTTGTTGATCATTGCCTCTGCTGTGCAGGACCTTTTTAACTTGACATGATCAATAACAGAAATGTATTTCTCACAATTCTTGGACTGGGAAGTTCAAGATAAAGGGGCTGGCAGAGTCAGCATCTGGTAAGGGCCTATTTCCTGGTGCACAGAAGACTTATTTTTGCTGGGTCCTTACATGGCAGAAGAGATGAGGGACAACTGTCAGGCCTCTTTATTAAGGGCACTAATCTCACTCCTCAGGGTTCTGCCTTTCATAATCTAATCCTCTCCAAAGCCCTATCTTTTAATACCATTACCTTGGGGGTCAGGATTTCAATATTTAAATTTGAAGATATATAAACTTTCAGACCATAGCAATTGCTGAACAATATTCCTTTGTATGGCTGTACCAGTTTATTTACCAACCACATACTGAAATATATCTTTGTTGCTTCCAGTTTCAATGATTATGAATAAAATTGCTATAAATATTTGTATGCTGGTTATTGGGTAGACATAATTTTTTCAAAGTAGTTGTGTGGACATATATTTTTAACTCATTTGGGTAAACACCAAGAGCATGATTGTTGAATTACATAGTAAAAGTATGCTTATATTTGTAAGAAAACTGGCAGCTGTCTTCCAAAGTGACTGTATAATTTTGCATGCCTACCAACAATGAATGAGAGTTCCTGTTGCTCCATATGCTCGCCAAAATTTGGTGTTTTCAGTGTTTTAGATTTTGGCCATTCTAATGGGTACATACTGGTATCTCGTTGTTTTAATTTACAATTTCCTCATGATGTAGGATGTTGTGCATCCTTTCACATGGGTTATTTTCATCTGCATGTCTTTGGTGAGATGCCTATTCAGATCTTTTTCCCATTTTTAAATTAGGTTGTACCTTTTCTTATTAGTGAGTTTTACCTTGATTGATTTTTTAATATTTAATTAACCTTGTATATCTGGAATAAATCCCACATGGCTCTGGTGTAAAATTTTTGGTATATATATATACATATAATTGGATTCAATTTGCTAATATTTTGTTTAGGATTTTCATATTTATGTTCATAAGAGATGTTGGTCTGCAGTTTTTCTTTCTTGTAATCTACTTATTTGATATTAGTATTAGGTTATTACTGGATTCCTAGAATAAATTTGAAAGTGTTCCTTGTTTCTATTTTCTGAAAAATATGGAGAATTGGTATCATTTATTTATTTAATATTTGGTTGAAATCGCCAGTGAAACCATCCAGGACTGGTGCATTTTTTTAGAAGGTTATTAATTATTGATTAGTTTCCTTTTTAAAAATAACTTCAACTTTTATTTTCTGTTCAGAGGGTACATTTGCAGGTTTGTTACATGGGTATATTATTGCATGACACTGAGGTTTGAGGTACAAATGATTTCGTGATCCAGGTAGTGAACATAGTACACAAATAATTTCTTTAACAGATACAGTCCTATTCTTATTACCTTTTTTTCCTTGTATGAGTTATGGTAGTTTATATATTTCAAGGAATTGGTTTATTTCATCTGAGTTATCAAATAGTAGGCATAAGGCTGTTTAAAGTATTTCTTTGTCATCATTTTGATGCTCATGGATTTAGTAGTAATGACTCATTTATTATATTGGTAATATGTATTCTTTTTCTTCCATTTTCTCTTCTTTCTTTCTCTCTTTTTCCTCCATTAATCCTGTTTGAGATCATCGTTCATTTTATGTGTCAACTTGACTGACCCATGGTGCCCAGATATTTGGTCAGGCATTATTTTATGTTTCTGTGAGGCTTTGATGAGATTTACATTCTAATTGATGGATTCGAGGGAAGTAAATTGTCCTTCACAATGTGGGTGGGCCTCAGCCAATCAGTCGATGGCCTGAATAGAATAAAAGCCCAACCTCCTCTGAAACAAGGGAATGTTTCAGGAAATAGCCTTCAGATGTTGTCTACTACAAAGGCTCTCCAGGGTTCTACAGCAGGCGTCTTAAACTGTAACTCTTTCGTAAGTCTCAATCCAGCCTTGTGGTTCTCCTAAATCAGATTTTGGACTTCCCATAAAGCATCCAAAATTGTGTGAGCCAATTCCTCAAAATAAATTTCTACATATATACATATTATATAGGTTCTATTTCTCTGGAAAATCCTAATACAGAAATTTATACATTTTATTGATATTTTTAAAGAGCCAGTTTTTCATTTTATTGCTTTTCTCTATTGATTCTCTTTTCAATTTTATTGATTTCTGCTTTAACTTTTATTATTTCTATTCTTCCTCTTGCTTTAGAATTAAATTGCTCTTTTTTGTCTAGTTTGCTTCTGTTGAAATTTGGTCTTGCCGTGTGTGTGTGTGTGCGTGTACATATTTATACATACATGCATATACACACATATGTATACACATATATACAAACATATGTATGTTTTCCTCTAAGCACTGCTTTTATTTCATCCCATAAACGTTTATAAGCTATATATTGATTTTCTCTAGTAAAAAGTATTCTTTAAATTCTCTTGATTTTTTTTTTCTTTGACTCATGTATTATTTACAAGTGCATTGTTTAATTTCCAAATATTTGAGTATTTTTCGGCTATAGATCTACTGCTAAGTTCTAGTTTATTTCAGTTATGGTCTGAGTATATAGCTTGTTTAATTTATTTTCTTTTGAATCTGTTAAGGTACATTTTATGACGCAAAATGTTGTCTGTCTTGGTGAATGTTCCATATGGGTTTGGAAAAACCATGTACCCTGATGTTTGTTGGAGTATTGTAATAAACATTAACTACATTAAGTTCATTGACGGTTATCTTTAGGCCAGCTAGATCATTACTGAATTTTTGCTTCCTTGATCTGTCAATTATTGAAAGAGGGATATTAAAGTCTCCAACTATATTAGTGAATTTTTTTGTTTCTCCAATCAGTTTTGTCAATTTTTATCTCACCTGTGTTGATGCTTGTATTAGTCCATTTTCATGCTGCTCATAAAGACATACCCAAGACTGGGTAATTAACAAAAGAAAGAGGGTTAATTGGACTTACGGTTCCATGTGGATGGGGAAGCCTCACAATCATAGTGGAAGGTGAATGGTACGTCTCACATGGTGGCAGATAAGAGAAGAGAGCTGTGCAGGGAACCCTCCCTTATATAATTATTAGATGTCATGAGACTTATTCACTATCACGAGAACAGCACAAGAAGGACTTGACCCCATGATTCAATTACCTCCCATCGGGTCCCTCCCACAACATGTGGGAATTCAAGATGAGATTTAGGCTGGGGACACCGCCAACCCATATCAATGCTCTATTATTAAGTACTTACATGTTTAGAATTATCATGTCTTCTTGGGGAATTAAGTCTTTTACAATTAAGTAATGGCTTTATTTAACTTTGATAATTTTCCTTATTTTGAAGTCTACCTTGAAGTTAATTTAACTACTTCAACTTTCTTGTATTAGTGTTAGCATAATATACCTTTCTTTATTCTTTTATACTTTTAACCTATCTGGGTCTTTATATATATTTGGTGGGTTCCTTACAGGCAACATATAGTTGAGTTTTTCTTTTTTTCAATCCAGCAAGATACTTTTTATCTTTAAATTGGTATACTCTAACCATTATATTTAAAGTGATTATGAACATAGTTGGAGTAACATATACTATGTAACTATTTTCTGTTTGTTGCATTTGCCCTTTGATTCTTCTTTCCCATTTTCCACGTTTTTAGAATTTTATAGATTTTCACTGATCTCTTCCTTAAATTTGTAAATTATACTTCTTTTAAAATGTGTTTCAGAGTTTGTCTAGAATTACCCATATATACAGTTAAGTAATCTAAATCCACATAAAAATAACACTATATTGCCTTATGTGTCATACTCTTTCATGTGTCTTAAAATAGAATATTTCTGGTTCTTCCCTCCATTCCCTACTTTGATAATTTCAATTGAATACTTTCTTTATTCCTCTACCCTCTATTTTCTATTTTCTCTGCTTTGCTTGAATGCCTTTCAGAAGGCATAGGCTTCTAATACTAACACTGAGTTGCCACTTAGTGAATTATGCAAATGGATATTTGAATTCATAGTAAAAATATAAATAGTTCAAGGAGTTGGATGCTGTTCAATCTTGATCAAGAAACCAGTGACTTAGGGAGTTGAAGGGGTGTCTAAGTTTGCTCTCGGGGCCCTTATGTATCTTTAGGATGTGTGTTACTGGATGGGGTTTTTATTAATACCTGCACTGACAGCACCTCACGGGTTTCCAACACAGCACTGCTGACTCACACCTGACTTTGTATGTGGTAACAGACTGAGAAGCCTACCTCAGTGTCGGTAGCTAATCACACACTTTGAAGGGCCCAAACCAACCACAAGCATTTGAATATGTGAGAATATGTGGGGTAATTGCCTCTTTGACAAATGTCCAGTATCTTTATTAAGGGTGCTGACTGGGCACATGATAGAGATCTAACACACTGCAGTGAAATCTGTTTCCTTCCAAGACACCTGGTTTATCTCCACTCATTTTTATTTTTGAAGTGAAATGTTCCTGACAACCAGGAAATACACGTACTTCCTCCTGCGCACCTAAAACGTCTCCTCTCTTTTTCTTTTCTCTTCCATCTCCTTCTCATCACCCTCCTCCTTCTCCCAAACAGGCTTGAGAAATATAAACGTAAGAGATATTATGCTGCAAGCTTGTTCTTCATAAAAGAACAGCTTTTAATTAAATTCGAAAAAAATACTGCCACAGGCAACACTTAAACTGACAAGGAATGCATTCTGTTAATCTTTGCAGAAAGGCTCTGTACACGGCACTTAATTTAATTAGGTAGAGAAAAGGCCTGTTCAGTCCTAGGGGGTTTACCAATGTCCTTTTAAATTGAGGACACAGCATTTATATAAAGTCATTTTAATATCAGGCAATACATTTCTAAACAGTAATTTAAAAATATTACTTGCTATTATTAAATGATACTTTGCTGCAACTTCTTACTTGAGACAACACTCATTTCACAGAGAAATTTCACCCACCAACAGGCCTTTTGCTCCCCTTCAGTAATTTATTGTCTCTGAAAGTGTTAAGTAGTTAGGACTAAGTTCTCTGGAAACAACGGCACTAGAGAAATACATGTCAAACCTATATTACAATGGCTAATGTATTTGGATTATGTTTCACTTTTGGGCCATAGTAGTGAGTGATAACAAGTAACTTTTTATATTAAAAATTATATTACAGTTGAGAAGTAGGTTATATTGTGAGTTTACTCCCAGCACTACAGACACATTAAGGAAAACTTTAGAATATTTTAGTTCCTGGGTTTTTTTTTAATTCCAAAGCTTTCTCTTTAACACTTAAAAAAATTCTCGTTGACGATTTTTACCCCTTTGGACCACCTCAAGCTAGACAGGTTATCAGTCTGTCATGTTCATAAACTATAATAGAAAATCATCTAGGGATCACACTGAGTAGCCAGAAATAAGCAACTAGAGTTCAATGAGCAAGATGGATACAAGAAATGTTTCATTTTATGCAGTTTTTTCTTTACTTTATCCAGAATCTCAGAAAACACTGTTGAAGTGCTCCCACAGAACATTATATAATAAATCAAAATGAAGATCTATGTGCTAATTCCTTGGATTTTATTCATGAATTTATCTATTCATGAGAGTTGTTGAGTGCCTAATTAAGGGTACACAGAAGCCTAGGTGAAAATGATAACCCATTGGATTAGTCACACCCAGTCTCTAACAACATAAAGCTTAGGATTTATCGGTCTTAGGAGACGTTTCTATCTATGGTTTCAGGTTTAAGAAGTGGTTGGAGCAGTTTTTGAGCAATACTACTCTACTGAATAAGGGATTGATTAGAGATATGCTTATCCCATTATTGGTTATTTATCAGTACAACAAAACACTTCTCCAATTATAAGAATGAGATATTGAAGAAATTAATCCACAACAAGTGGCAAAAATTCACTTTGAGCAATAGCTAGTAAACATCTAATATTTGGTTCTGGTCTGAGAATTCAAGCTGATCTCAAATTTAAAATTGCTGTTTAGGGACTAACTAAAGAGTCCATTTCCAGACAGAACGTTTTTTTGGCATTCATTTGCATAGAGACTTATATAATTGGTCTAAATTCATCCCACCATTTATGCAAGAAGAATTCATTAAGTGCTCAGCACATGGTCAGGACAAGTAGAAGTCGCAACAAATGCTGGGTATCCTAATTACATAGGAGATACTACATCAGTTTTAGGAACACAGGGTTTGCTGTCAGATAGACCTGGATTTGAGTCCTAGTTCTGTCACTTATTAGTTGAAGTATCTTAAGCTTCTTACTTAAACTTAGATTATTCGTGTTTAAAATAATAATGACAGCTGTCCAGAGTTGTTGTAGTAAGGATTACACCTTAATATAATCCAAAATATTTGTTACTGCACTTACATATAGTGAGTACCAAAAAAATGTTGGCTATTATTGTATTTGGTAGCAGCAAACAAGCCTTCAAAATCATTTTGCAATCCTTGATGACTTAGATGAAATGCATTTGCCAGGTAATAGAAAACCTGCCTCAAATGGTTTAAAAAAAGAGAAAGTATATCATCACAACTAAAATTAATCTAGAAGTAGAACAATTACAAAAGTTGTGATTAGGGATTTAACAACATTTTCAACGGCCTGTGTTCTCCCCATCCTTTTTGTTCTGCCATGCACGGCATTGACTGTTGTTTCCAGACTTGTGCACTCATGATTTTAAGGCTGCCACAGCTGTGCCTCCATATTTTCACAGGGCATTATCTAATGGCCAAATTGGGAAAGAGAGTATTAAGAAGTGTAAAAGGTCTGAGATTTGACACTACTTGCAGGTTATTAAATTAGCCTGCTAGCTTCATGGATGCTGACGGAAGATGAGACCTCTGAGTAAACCAGAGATGAACAGTCTATTACTCATAACAAAAACAATGGCCACAGTATCATCATTTTTTGAACAATTTATCAAAGCTACAATTCCCACAAGCAAATGTGACAAGGGTCTGGTGATGCCTGCATGCTTGGCAGATTGTTTTCACAGGAGAGGAATTCTGATATGAGGGTATTATAATCTTTTATAATGGACTTTAAGCAATCCACTTGAGTTTTGTGCTGGAGGGGGGATGCTATCTTTGTTCTTCTGGGGAGTAAACAAACATGTCCTTGGCTCCAAAACTGTCTCTAACTTCAAAGGCCGTTAACTATACAAACTCCTTAAGAGTATGGAATAAAAGGGCAGTAAGTACAGAACACAAGACCCCTATGCAAAGAGCATATCTCATCTTCGAGTCCCTTGTTAAAAATAACAAGAGCTTTCTCAGAAACTTCCCAAATTTATTTGTTTCATTCTATATATTTGGGTCTCATTTGCATTTTTAGTTCTAATGCTAGAAAGGAAAACGGGAGTGCTTGATTGACTTTTATTAATCAAGATGTAACTCCTAGGATTAAGGAGGAACCAGCCTCCATATGGCACTTCAGCTTCCCCACATCTGAAAAAGGGACATTGGAGTTTTTCTTAAAAAGAGAAAATAGAGGCTGGGCACGGTGGCTCACGCCTGTAATCCCAGCACATTGGGAGGCCAAGGTGGGCAGATCACGAGGTCAGGAGTTCCAGACCAGCCTGGCCAACATGGAGAAACCCCGTCTCTACTAAAAATACAAAAATTAGCCAGGCATGGTGGCAGGCACCTGTCGTCCCAGCTGCTCGGGAGGCTGAGGCAGGAGAATCGCTTGAACCCAGGAGAGGCTGCAGTGAGCCAAGATCGCGCCATTGCACTCCAGCCTGGCCGACAGAGCAAGACTCCATCTCAAAAAAAAAAAAAAAAAAAAAAAAAGGCGGGGGGGAAATAGAGAATTATTATTAGGCAATTAACCAACCAAACAAGGTCTGCCATACATTTGTGTGTGTGTGTCTTTATGAAATGACTTCAGTCAGACACATGTATGGCACATACACCTGTATCAAAACATCTCATGTACCCCGTAAGTATATACATCTGCGATGTACCCACACAAGTAAAAAGTAAAAAATTTTAAAAATACTCTGCCTCCACTTCTGCTTCCACTTTTGGTCCCTACCAATTCTGCTGCTTTTTCTGACTATGCATCTTCTTTTTAAAAAAATTGTGGCGATAAGCACATAACATAAAATTTACCCTCTTAACCATTTTAAAATGTACAGTTCAGTAGTGTTAATGTGAATGTATATGTACATGGTTGTAAAACAATCTCCAGAACTTTTTCATCTTAGAAAACTGAAACTCTCTAGCCATTAAACGATAACTCCCTTTCCTCTCCTCTCCCTAGTCCCTGGCAACCACTATTCTAGTTTCTTTTTCTGCAAATGTGACTACTTTAGACACTTCATATAAATGGAATCATACATTTGGTTTTTTGTTTGTTTTTGAGATGGACTTTCGATCTTGTTGCCTGCGCTGGAGTGCAACGGCACAATCTCGGCCCACCGCAACCTCTGCCTCCCAGCTTCAAGTGATTCTCCTGCCTCAGCCTCCCAAGTAGTTGGGATTATAGGCATGCGTCACTGTGTCTGGCTAATTTTGTATTTTTAGTAGAGATGGAGTTTCTCTAGGTTGGTCAGGCTGGTCTCGAACTCCTGTCCTCAGGTGATACACATGCCTCGGTCTCCCAAAGTGCTGGGATTACAGGCATTAGCCACCACGCCCGGCCCATACATTTGTTTTTTTGTGGCTGGCTTTTTAACTTAATGTAATGGTCTCAAGTTTTATCCATGCTGTAGCATGTAACATGATTTTCTTTCTTTATAAGGCTGAATAATATTCCATGTTATATGTATACTACATTTTGTTTATTCATTCTTCCATCAGTGATCATTTGGGTTGCTTTTACCACTTGG
Organism: Mandrillus leucophaeus; assembly: GCF_000951045.1. Taxonomy (NCBI): domain Eukaryota; kingdom Metazoa; phylum Chordata; class Mammalia; order Primates; family Cercopithecidae; genus Mandrillus; species Mandrillus leucophaeus. The sequence goes on along the minus strand of NW_012108286.1, from coordinate 2,033,108 downwards.
CTATTGTGAATAATACTGCTATGAACATGGGTGTGCAAATATTTCTTCAAGACCCTGCTTTCAATTGTTTCAGCTATATACCCAGAAGTGAGGTTGCTAAATTACATGGTAGTTCTAGTTATAGTATAGTTACATAAAATAATGTGTACTTTTTTGAGGAACTGCATACTGTTTTCCATAGTGGTCGCATCATTTTATAATCTCACCAATTGTACATAAGAGTTCCAGTCCTGACTAAAGTCAGGGGTCTCTCTCTCTCTCTCTCTCTCTCTCACACACACACACACACAATGCATCAGATAATACATACATTGAATATGTATTATGGTAACTGACTCACAGTAGGAGCTTTAGTTATTAAATTAATTAGCATGTAATTTTTAAAACGTTATAATAAAGGAAGTTTCTGTTGAGATACTCTTCTAAGAAAGATCATGGAGTATTAATTATATTGCCTCTTTTTTATTTACTGTTCATTAATAATTATTTTCCAAAAGGGTATATTACTACCAAACGTCTGAGGAAGCAATATTTAATATAGCTACTGTGAATCATACACTACCTTTGTCATGCACTTGGTGCTTTACTTATCACCTCAAGTGTTTTTGTGGTAAGATCAAAAGGACAGCACCTTGGATTAGCCCATGTGTTCATGTGGGTGTCAATAAAGAAACTACCTCAGGAGTTCTAAAATTTCATTTATAAGCAATAAATTTATGTTGTCTGTACATAAAAGATGCCTTAAGTGGAATATTTCTATTATTGCAGAAAGTGTTGAACACTTGGTTATTCCGTATGCAGAAAATAAAGACTTGCTCATGTGAAAGAATCAGCTAGAAGCCACCCTATGGCCTAGATAATTATGCTATTGAAAAGTTGGGCAAAAATTATATAGTACATACAAGTTAATAGACCCTTTTCATATTTTTTCTTTCTCTGTAAACTTACTGAGAAACTATGGTCAAGAAGCCATTCCGATTTGAGGAATGTTACATTTGGACTGTGGAGCGCACTCCAGATGATTTAAACTACAGTTCAACCTCAAGTTCCTGCTAGGACAATCATAGGCCTGTGCAGATTCTCTAATAGTATTTCTTGCTACGATATACATAATCATTCATTCTGTAAACATACAATGAAAGTTCATTATGTCTAGTGGATAAAAAAATGAATGAGACATAGTTTCCAACCTCAAGGGCATTCACAGGGGAAACTTCAATTAAATATGATTCTTTCTATAATCAAAGAATACATGGGATGCAGGAAGGGCATTTAACTGCTGGAGGGTCAAGGAACATCCCTAAAGTGTGCTTTAACCCATAAGTCTAAGTCAGTGAGGTCAAGGACAAAGATAAATCTTCCAGTACGGAATATCATGAAGAAAAGTATGGAGGCTTGAAAAAAATATGGGAGAGGCCTCATTACTTAGGGACTGCTGTGGTGGTTCCCTGTGGACATATAGAAATAGAGGAAACAAATTTTCTCTTTAAGGGTCAACCTGTAAAGCAAAAACATAGAGTGCCATATATAGGCAAAGTATACAAGGAAAATTGAATGACTTTCAAGAACAAACTGCCTGTACTTTGCTTGAAATTATAAGTATACACAACAAAAGAGGAGGGGTTTTAGTCTGCCCTGGAAATGAAGGATAAAGGAGAAGCAAAGAAAATTTTGACAGACACAGTAGTTCTTTCGGTACTGTGGACTTTAGGAATTCTGGTCCCTTTGAAAAGTAGTGGTAGACTTAATGTAATGCCACTGAGCACCCAGTTCTCTTCATTCCCCTTGTTTGATTCCGTTTCTAATAGTCTGCTGACCCTGATTTAGCTTCACATAGAGATTTGCCTAAAATGATGGAATGCACTAATCTTGCCAACCTCAAGTTTTCTGTTCCACTTATGAATGAATATGCATCATATCACAAATAAAGATAATACCTTCTACAAAAGAGAATGTGCCAATCATGCCAGGTACAGTTCTCTCATCCCTGTGTTGAATATGTTACTCATATAAAACTATTCCATTGTTATTTTTATTAAAATGGTTTAATAGAATGAGGTGATACAGTCTTTATACCATCTTGTGAAACTTCTCATTTACCCTCATTTAATAGTTAGGACCACTAATTTTTTGTATATAGTTTTAACATAGTTATGTTTACAGTCATGTGTCCCTTAATGATGAGGATACATTCTGAGAAATGTAATGTTGGGTAATTTGATCATTGTGCAAACATTGCAGAGTGTGCTTACACAAATCTAGATGGTGTAGCCTACTACACACTAGACCATGTGGTATAGTTTATTGTCTTTGGCTACAAACCTGTTCAGCATGGGCCTGTATTGAATACTATCAGCAACTATAACACAATGGTAAGTAATTGTGTATCTAAACATAGAAGAGGTATAGTGAAAATATGGTATTGTAATTGTGTGGATCACTATTGGAGACGTGGTCTATCGTTGACCAAAACATCATTACATGGTGCATAAGTGCAAAGGTATATTATTTTTATATATGTACATATATAGTTTTGCATAAAATTATTGTCAATTTTTCTAATATTTACATTTTACCTAAATAAAATCATATGAGAAACTCATTCTATATGATATAGAACAGTGGTTCCCAATCCCTCGGCCTTGGTCTGGTACCAGTCTGTGGCCTTTTAGGAACCAGGCCGTACAGCAGGAGGTGAGCGGCGGGAGAGCTAGCAAGCATTACTGCCTGAGCTCCGCCTCCTGTCAGATCAGCAACTGCATGAGATTCTCCTCGAAGCATGGACCCTATTGTGAATTGCACATATGAGGAATCTAATAGGCTATGTGTTCCTTATGCAAATCCAACTAATGCCTGATGATTTGAGGTGGAACACTTTCATCCAAAATCATTCCCCTAAACCCAGGTTCATGGAAAAATTGTCTTTCATGAAACTGGTCTGTGAAGGTTAGGGACTACTTATGTACATTTTATATAAATTAAATTAGACATGAAATAAGGGTGGTTTATTTAAAGAAAGGGTATATAATAACAGTATTATCAGAGAATGGGATAACTACTTTAGAAGAGAAACAAAATCAGGCAAAGCAGTAATAAAAGCTCATTTAAAATGTGAGATCAAATATTTTAAATATACCAGCTATTTAGTTGTGTATTTTTTTTTTCAGCTATGATCTGTTGTCTCCAGTGTCCATCAAACGCAGCTGTGCATGTGCAGACACTTACATACACATACACAGCACGGGCCCATCTAAGTTTGAGCTTTTCAAACAGAATTCCTAAAAGGTAGTCAGGAGCAAGGGTAACAGAGGTTTTTCAAAGGAATACTCATTATAAACCATAGAATCTGGGCCAGCAGAAAAGGAGTATGAGGCGTATTCAACTGAAAATAGTAGACGGGGAAGAAGGGGTTATCAATGAAGTGAATGTCTCAATAGGAACGATAGTAATGGAAAGAATTTAAGCAAGTGAGCTGTAAGGATAGGATGTTGCAGTTGGGAGTGGCTGTTTGCATTTGAGAAACCCAAAATAATGTAATTGAGGTGAATGACAAGGTCCAAGGTAACAATATGGAAAGAAGGGAATATTGAAGGCTACCAAACATGTGAGGAGATAGAAGTACAGAAGTGTAATGCCTGGAGGTATTTTTTTTTCCAAAGTGTATTTTAGGTTAGGCGGGTACATATGCAGGTTCGTTTCATGAGTAACTTGTGTGCCGCGGGGTTTGGTGTACAGATAATGTAATCACACAAGTAATAAGCATAGTACATCATGGCTAGTTTTAAATTCTTGCCCTGTGCCTACCTACCCCCACAAGTAGGCTCCGATGTCTGTTGTTCCCTTCTTTGTCTCCGTGTGTATTCAGTGTTTAGCTCCCACTTATAAGTAAGAACATGTGACATTTGGTTTTCTATTCCCTGCATTAGTTCACTCAGGATAATGGCCTCCAGCTCCATTTACGTCACTGCAAGGACATGATTTCATTATTTTCCTGGCTGAGTAGTATTTTATGATGTATATGTAACACATTTTTTTTTTTTTTTTTTTTTTTTTTTTTTTTTTTTCCAGCCTGCTGCTGATGGGCACCTAGGTTGATTCCTTGTCTTTGCTTTTGTGAATGGTGCTGCAATGAACATATAAGTGAATGTGTCTTTATAGTAGAATGATTTATATTCCTTTGGTTACATACCCAGTAATGGGATTGCAGCACTGAATGGTATTCCTGTTTTAAGTTCTCTGAAAAACCTCCAAATTGCTTTCCACAGTGGCCTAACTGAATTTACACTCACTCCCACCTGCAGTGTATAAGCATTCCCTTTTCTCTGCCACCTCAGCAGCCTCTGTTGTTTTTTGATTTTTTAATAGTAGCCATTCTGACTGCTGTGAGATGGTATCTCATTATGGTTTTGATTTGTATTTCTCTAATGATTAGTGATGTTGAGTATTTTTTCATGTTTATTGACTCCATGTATGACTTCTTTTGAGAAGTGTCTGTTCATGTCTTTTGCCCATTTTTAAAATTGGGTTGTTTGCTATTTGCTTGTTTATTTGTCTAAGTTTCTTATAAATACTGGATATTAGACCATTGTTAGATGCATAGTTGGCAAAATTTTTCTCCAATTCTGTAGATTGTCTGTTTGCTCTGTTGATAGTTTCTTTTGCTGTGTAGAGTTCTTTAGACTAACTGGATATCACTTGCCAATTTTTGTTTGTGTTGCAATTGCTTGTGGAGTCTTCATTATGAAATTTTTGCCAGGGCTTATTTCCAGAATGGTGTTTCCTAGGTTTACTTCTAGACTTTTTATAGTTTTAGATTTTACATTTAAGTCTTCGATCTATCTTGAGTTGGTGAAAATTTTTATATATGGTGAAAGGAAGGGATCCAGTTTCAATCTTCTGCATATGGCTAGCCAGATATGACAGCACCATTTATTGAACGGAAAGTTCTTTCTCCATTGCTTGTTACTGTCAACTTTGTCAAAGATCAGATAATTGTAGGTGTGTAGCTTTATTTCCAGATTCTCTAACCTGTTCCATTGATCTCTGTGTCTGTTCTTGTACCAGCGCCATGCCGTTTTGGTTATGTTTGCCTTGTATTACAGTTTGAAGTCAGGTAGTAAGATTCCTCTAGCTTTGTTCTTTTTGCTTAGAATTGCGTTGATTATTTGAGCTCTTTTTTGGTTCTATATGAAGTTTATAATTGTTATTTCTGATTTTTTTTTAAAAAAATATCCTTGGTAGTTTGAAAGGAATAGCATTGAATCTGTAAATTGCTTTGGGCAGTATGGACATTTTAACAATATTGTCTCTTCTTATCCATGAACATGAAATGGTTTCCATTTGTTTGGCTCATCTGTGATTTCTTTCAGCCATGCTTTGCATTTTTTTCTGAGACGGAGTCTCGCTCTTTCGCCCAGGTTGGAGTGCAGTGGTGCTATTTTGGCTCTCTGCAAGCTCTGCCTCCCGGGTTCACACCATTCTCCTGCCTCAGCTTCCCGAGTAGCTGGGACTACAGGCGCCCACCACTACACCCGGCTAATTTTTTATATTTTTAGTAGAGATGGGGTTCCACCATGTTAGCCAGGATGGTCTTGATCCCCTGACCTCGTGAGCCACCCGCCTCCACCCGCCTAGGCCTCCCAAAGTGCTGGGATTACAGGCGTGAGCCACCTTCCCCGGCCCATGCTTTGCAGTTTTCATTGTAGAATTCTTTCACCTACCTAGTTAGCTGTATTCCTAAGTATTTTATTCTTTTTGTGCTATTGTGAATGAGACTATGTTCTTGATTTGGCTCTCAGCTTTGATGTTATTGGTATATAGAAATGCTACTGATTTTTGTACATTGATTTTTATACCCTGAAACTTCGCTGAAATTGTTACTCAGATCTAAGAGGCTTTGGGCAGAGATTATGGGATTTTCTAGGTATAGAATCCTATTGTCTGCAAAGAGCCATAGTTTGACCTCCTCTCTTCCTATTTGGATGCCTTTTATTGTTTTCTCTTGCCTGATTGCTTTGACAAGGACTTCCACTACAATGCTGAATAGGAGTGGTGAGAGTGAGCATGCTTGTCTTGTTCTGGTTCTCAAAGGGACTACTTCCAGCTTTAGCCCATTCCGTATGATGTTGGGTATGCATTTGTCATGTACGGCTCTTATTTTAAGTTATGTTCCTTTGATGTCTATTTTGTTGAGGCTTCTAATATGAAGGAGTATTGAATTTATCAAAAGCTTTTTCTGCATCTATTGAGATGATCATGTAGTTTTTGTCTTTAGTTCTGTTGATGTGATGAATCATATTTATTGATTTGCACATTGAACCAATCTTGCATCCCAAGAATAAAGCCTACTTGATCTTGGCAGATTAGCTTTTTGATATGCTGTTAAATTCAATTTGCTGGTATTTTGTTGAGGATTTTTACACCTATGTTCATCAGTGATATTGGCCTGAAGTTTTTTTATTGTTGTTGTGTCTCTGCCATACTTTGGTATCAGAATGATTCTGACCTCCTAGAGTGAGTTAGGGAGAAGTCCCTCCTCCTTCATTTTTTGGAATAGTTTCAGTAGGATTTGTACCAGCTCCTTTTTACATGTCTGGTAGAATTCGGATGCAAATCCATCTATTCCAGGGCTTTTTCTGGTTGGGAAGTTTTTTAAATTACTGATTCCATTTGAAACTCATTGTTGGTCTGTTCAGGGATTCATTTTCTTCCTGGTTTAATCTTGGGGTATTGTACATTTTTAGGAATTTATCCATTTCTTCTAGGGTTTCTAGTTCTACAGGGGTGTTTATAATAGTCTCTGAAGGTTTTTTGTATTTTTGTGGGGTCAGTGGTAATTTCTCCTTTGTCATTTCTAATCGTGCCTATTTGGATCATCTCTCTTTTTTATTTATTAGTCTAGTTAGTGTTCTATCAATCTTATGTATCTTTCAAAAAGCCAACTTTTGGTTTCAGTGATCTTTTGTATGTTTTTTCATGTCTCAATTTTCTTTTGTTCAGCTCTGATTTTGGTTATTTCTTTTCTTTTGCTAGCTTTGGAGTTGGTTTGCTTTTTTTTTCTAGTTCATCTAGGTGTGACATTAGGTTGTTAATTTGATATCTTTCTAGCTTTTTGATATGGGTGTTTAGCACTATAAACTTTTCTCTTAACACTATTTTAGTTGTATCCCAGAGATTCTGATAAGTTGTAGCTTTGTTTTCATTAGTTTCAAAAATGCTTTGATTTTGGCCTTAATTTTGTTGTTTACTTAAATGCCATCCAGAAACAGATTGCTTAATTTTAATAAAATTTTATAGTTTTGAGATATTATTTGTATTGATTTCTATTTTTATTCCACTCTGGTTCTAGAGTGTAGTTGATACGGTTTCAGGTTTTTTTAAAATTTGTCTAGAATCACTTTATGACCAAGGATGTAATCTGTATTAGAGCATGTGGCATTTGCAGATGAGAATATATATCCTGTTGTTGCTGGCTAGGGTGTTCTATAGATGTCTGTTAGGCCCCTTTGGGCAAGTGTCAAGTTTAGATGCCTAATATATTTGTTAGTTTTCTGTCTCCATGATCTAATACTGGCAGTGGGTTGTTGAAGTCTCCCACTATTTTTGTGTGGTTACCTAAGTTTCTTCATAGGTCTCTAAGAACTTGTTTTATGAGTTTGAGTGCTCCAGGATTAGGTGCACATATATTTAGGATAGTTGTGTTGACTTACAATAAGTAATGACTTATTGATGAATTGAATCCTTTATCATTGTATAATGCCCTTCTTTGTCCTTTTTGACCATTGTCAGTTCAAAGTTTGTTTTGTCTGAAAGAAGAATCATACCATCTGTTTTTTTTATTTTCTGTTTGCTTGATAGATTTTTCTCTATCCCTTTACTTTGAGCCTATGGGTGGTCTTGCATGTGAAATGGGTCTCCTGAAGAAAGCATACAGTTGGGTCTTGTTTCTTTATCTAACTTGCACTCTGTACCTTTTAAGTGGGACATTTAGCCTGTTTACATTCAAGGTTAATATTGATATGTGAAGATTTTATCCTGTCATTGTATTGTTACCTTGTTGTTATGTAGACTTAATTGTTTAGTTGCTTTATAGTATCAATGGTCTATGTCCTTAAGTGTGTGTCTGTGGTGGCCAGTAATGGCCTTTTGTTTTTACGTTTAGCACTCCCTTAAAAGCCTCTTGTAAAGCAGGCCTGGTGGAATGAATTCCCTTAGCACTTGCCTGTCTGAAAAGGATTTTATTTCTCTTTCACTTATGAAGCTTAGTTTGATTGGATATAAAATTCTTGGTTGGAATTTCTTTTCTTTAAGGATTCTGAATATAGGCCTCAATCTCTTCTGGCTTGTTGGGTTTCTGCTGAAAGGTCTGCTGTTACCCTGATAAGGTTCCCTTTGTAGATGACCCGCCCCTTCTCTCTAGCTGCCTTTAATATTTTTTCTTCCACATTGATCTTGGAGAATCTGATTACTATGCATCTTAAAAATGGTCATCTTGTATAGTATCTCACAAGGGATCTCTGACTTTTCTGAATTTGAATGTCAGCCTCTCTAGTGAGGTTGCCGAAATTTTCACGGACAATATCCTCAAACATGTTTTCCAAGTTGTTTGCTCTTTCTCCCTCTCTCTTAGAGATGCCAATGAGTTGTAGGTTTGGTATCTCTACATACTCTCGTATTTTTAGAGGTTTTGTTTTATTCTTTTTTATTTTTTATTTCTTTATCTTTATCTGACTGAGTTGATTTGAAGAACCAGTCTTCTAGCTCTGAGATTCCTTCCTCAGCTTGGTCTATTCTGCTGTTAATATTTCTGAATGTATTATGACATTATTTTGTTTGTTTGTTTTTGAGATAGTGTCTCGCTCTGTCACTCAGGCTGGAGTGCAGTGGTGCAACCATGGCTCACTGTAGCCTTGACTTTCCAGGGTCAAGTGATCCTCAGACATCAGCCTTTCAAGTGGCTGGGACTACAGGCAGACACCACCACACCTGGCTAATCAAAAAAATATATTATAGAGATGGGGTCCCACTCTGTTGCCCAGGCTAATCTCAAACTCTTGGGCTCAAGCAATCCTCCTGCCTCAGCCTCCCAAAGTGTTGAGATTATAGGCATGAGCCACCATGCCCAGACCTATAAAAATCTCATAGTGAATTTTTCAGGCCTATTAGATTGGCTTGAGTCTGTCTTAAAATGGCTATTTCATCTTTCAGCTCATATCATTTTACTGAATTCCTTAAATTCCTTGAATTGGATTTTAGTTTTCTTCTAAATCTCAATGAAATTCACTGTCAATCAGTTTCTAAATTCTGTGTCTGTCATTTTAGCCATTTCAGTCTGGTTTAGAACCACTGCTGGGGAGTTAGTGTGGCTGTTTGGAGGTGAAAAGACACTCTGTCTTTTTGAGTTGTCCTTTGGTGGGGCTTTCTGCTTTTATATTCTTTGATGTTCTTGGTGGTTTCACTGTGGTGTAAGTCAGCTTCAGTTGACTAGCTTCATTTCTCAATAAGTTTAGGTGGTCAAGGCTTAGCTCAGCACTCCTGGGCTTGTGTTCTAACCCTGGGAGCTTGGTAGCATACACACAGCTTTGTTCTCTGGCCCCTCAAGGTTAGGCACCTGCTTCACTGGAAGGGCAGAGGATTCCCATTCCAACAACACTCTGATGGGGGGGTGCCAGCAAAAAAAAAAAAGAAACTTAATTATGGCAGTGGCAGTGGGGTCGGTGCTGCTCCATGTGCAATGTTACCACCAAGTTGGCAAGTTCCACATGCATGTGCCAGCAGAGCAGTGGGGGGAGGCTGTGAGTGATTGCATGCTGCCAAAGAGTTGGGAAGGGGCCATGTGCAGGTGTGCACTGGCAGAGGCTCATCTGTAAAAGTTGTTGGTCAGATGGGGTCTGCTGGTGAAAGAACTATGGAAGTGGCTCCTGGGAAGCACCCTGGTTGGGCACCTGAGGTTGTGCTGCAAGTAGTTGAGACCAGGCAGAGACCCTGGGTGAAGCCAGACTGGCCCCATCCTATGGGCAACATAGCCATGTTCTGTCCAGCTTTGAAAGTCAACAAAGGCCAAAACCACCTATAGAAGTGTGGCAATCCACAGGGAGATGGGCTTCCCTGACTGTGCTCCACTGTAGCTGTGGCTGTGCCAAACCCTCTGGGCTCTATGGAGGCCTGAGTCCTGTCCCTGCCAATTCTCCCTGCCATCTCAAATGTCTCTGGTAGTCATAGTGTGCCCTGCAGAGAGGATTTCAGAGGTCCATGGGGAGAGTGGGCCATTCCACACCTATTTAGCTAATTTCTTCCCCAGGAGCCACCAGGAACCAGGAATGAGTCCTGGGGTGTGGCAGCCTTTTGCAGGGTTCCCAGCTTTCTCCCACTTCAGCCCAGGGTCTGCATCCTCCCTCTGTCCACTTTCAATGCTTTCCTTCTGCTTGGAGTGTGCCCATCTTATTGACGGTCTAGTCTCTCAGTATGAATGTATTTTTTTTTTCCTTGTACTATATTGACAAAATCAGGTTTCCATGCTTTAAAAAATGCAGAGACAGAATTTTTACCATACTAAATTCAACAGAGTAATAAAGACTCGCTTATTATGTGGCAATAATCTTCCCGTGAAGTCTCTTAAGAGAACACCCAAGACATTTTTACCTTAGTAGTTACACTTAACCCACACCTAGTAAGTATATAGGCGTTTTGAATATGAACCTGACATGCTTAAGGAACAGTGAGAACCTCACTGCCTTAGCTTGGGCAATCCCAAAATTAGACCTTGAGGCAAGAAATTGGAAAGCACAAATGAGCAATAGGGAAATGTGATAGGAAAGTCAGCGAGATAAAAGAGTATGTGTTAATGGGCAATTTGCTCTTTTAGGCTAACAGTGTTAAATCCTTCAGGGACTAGGTAAGAAACTAAATATAACAGGCATCAACATTCTCACTGAATGATATGAGGCTGTGTCATTTACCCAGGACCCCCATCTCTCGTTATTGAGGGTTATCCTCAGAGTGGTTCTCTCTCCCCACAACTCTTTCCCCATACATTTACACATTTCTGGGTTACTTAGATGCAGAGAAACAGGCTCCTGATAACTTTGAGATAGCTTTCGAGCAAAGGCAATGTGAGATTCAAACACTTAAAGTAGGAAGCTGTCAGCCTGCTGGGTAACAGAGCTTCAGATGAACTTAAGTGGAACAAGGGGATAGGAGATAGCATCTGTGCCAGAACCCTCCTTGTATTGTTTAGCTTTATCATGCCTTACTTGGAATCGTCTTTGTTGAAATTATTCAGCATTGTGCCAGTCAAAATCTCAAACACACACACACACACACAC
>NW_012108286.1:2007152-2021264 GCF_000951045.1 Mandrillus leucophaeus | reverse complement strand
TTACCCACTGTGTGTTATTATTAGGTATAGAAAGAGTAAGAGGCATCCTAGTGGACCCCTGAGTTCCAGTCACACTCTGCTCTCTAACCCCATTATCTAGCAGCCATCCTAGATCTCAATCCTGGGAGTCAATCAACCCTTCCAGTATAAAAACTACATTTTTTGTCCAGGGGTCTCTTAGCATGAGAACACAAAATGCATCTTTATGTTACTTTCACATATGTCCTTGTTGAAAATGTTACCACATATAGAGTTTCAGAGACCAGGACCCACAGTCCAGCAGAATCCGTAGTTGTCAGGACAGGAAACACAAATATCCCAGGTGGGTCAATTCAAGTCTTACTTCCATCCCCTTGGTTCCTGACCTTGTGTGTATATTCACGTGTTTTAGCTACTGGGAAAACAGTACCTTATAATGTCTGTTGGTTTAATATTTATAATGCATTTTACGGGACAGTTCTCAAAACCTGTAAGAAATTTTTCCCAAGATTTCACTTTGACTGAAACTTAAAGAGGCATTTCCATACTTTGCAATGATGATAATTTCTAAAAGATGCAGTGTGTGGTAGAACCAGTTGATCCTGTGATTCTGTGCCCATTTTACCTCTTTTGCTTAAAACAGGTCTGTTTATTAAAGTCATGTTATGTAAGACCTCATGTTGTTAATCAGATACTGTCTAAGCTAATAGCAGTGCTGATACCAGCACTGAAGACAAGAAAGTAACAGATACTTGGAACAGTATCAGTTCCAGTAAGAATAAACTGCTGCACCTTCAAAGATAGAAAGGATTTCACGTAATCAATTTATCATGAAGGGCTGGTTAGTCTCCTCAAAGTACCCCATCTAGAACTTTAGGCTGATTTTTGCTTTTGATAGGTTGAACATTCAGCAGCGACAGTACTGCATCAACCTTCATGAAATGTAGTCCTTACTGACAGGCCTGTGTATAGCCTCCATTCCTGGCACCATCTATACTCTGGTCATGTACCTACTAGGCAAGCAACGGCTGAAGATCAGAGGCTGATCAACCTTCACCAAAAAAGCCATCCTATCTACCTGGCTTCTCTGTGCATTATCTGTGGAGGATATTTTCTTTGAGATCAGAAAAAAATACATACGTACCTTTAACCCAGTCTCAGACAGTTCATCCACGTGACAGACCACCTTCACTTTTCCAATATTGCTTTTTCCAGGCTTCTGTGAATGACTGAACCATTTACCACTGCCCATTAAATCACATACATACTTTTCACTGACACCTTTTCCAAACAAAGGAGATGATCAAGTATACTGATTGAATATATTACTCCTAGGAGGATTCTGCTCACCATTGACATCTATGACCATACCTAAATGGACTATAATGTAGCAACCATTCATTTTCAGTTAGTGCCAATGCATTCACAGATCCGTCTTAAAAGCAGGCCCAACATTATCTTCCTCCATCAGCTGGCCATACAGAACTCCTCATGAACCCATAGGTGTAAACTCAGGAAGAGTCGTCAGGGCAACCCATATAGGTAATGCAGGAGCCTGGGCCACCTACTTGTATAACTTACATATGTATTCTGGACCAGATTTAGCTCTATTCCAAGTATTCCATTTTCATCACATAATAGATTATTGCTGTACCTGCTATATCTTCTAAATTGGTGGATGTATGGCAATTCCATGGTCATAATAGATGACTTTGCTTGCAATGTCAGTTGACGGCACTTGGTCAGGGGTTCAATCTGTACTCTTCCCAGAAGCATTCCAGGAGTTGCTTTTCAAAGAGTAAGTGATTATCTACTTCAGAATATATAGTCATGCATTAGAAGTGTAGGGGTCTATGCTATATCTCTCCTATCTGGACTTGTCAGAGACGTCACACAGTGTAGCTTCCATGAATACCTACAGCACCATTGGAACTGCTAAGTCATATGGCCTCAGTACTAGGGAAGTAAGGAATCTTGCTGACACTACAACTTGAACATGCTGCAAAACCCTTTCTTGTTTGAAACGTAACTCACAATTCCCAGTCTTCACTTATTAAATTGTTAAGAGCAGTACTGGCAATTGTGATATATATTCAGAGAAACCAATGGGTTAATTAAATAGCAACTACTCCCTTTGCATCTTTTTTTTTATTGAGACCTTACAGTCTGTCACCCAGGCTGGAATGCAGTAAATAGATCTTGGCTTGCTGCCGCCTCAACCTCCAGGGCTCAAATGATCCTCTAACATCAGCCTCCTGAGTAGATGGGACAACAGGTGTAGGCCATCATGCCTGGTTACCTTTTTAACATTTTGTAGAGATGGGGGGTTCACTATGTTTCCCAGGCTGGTCTTGAACTCCTGGGCTCAATGTATCCTCCTGCCTTGGCCCCTCAAAGTGCTGGAATTATAGGCTTGAGCCACCATGCCCAACTGTATCATTTTAAGTCTTTGAGAATGGCACTAACCTCTGAAATTCTAACACGAATGTGTTATTGCCTCTGATTTACTATTTTGACCCATGAGATAGTTTCAGGAGTTTCCACATGGTTCTTCTATCATAACGACTCATTCCATAGACCAGGAACCCATTTAAAGGGTTTTAGCAGCTGCTATGAATATCTATCCTAATTATGCATTCAGGAATCAGAGAGATAAACTTGGGCTATGCTCTATTTATGACTTTGCTCCACTTGCATCAATTCTAATAACAGGCGCATGAAGGTGTTTTGGGGACCACTGACATCAATGTCAGCTTAGATGCTATATGCAATGACTCAGAGTATCTAAATATTACTTTGGGAAATGGGTGCAGGTCTCTTTGGAAAATGAGCAAATTGGGTAATATTTAATGTTAGTTCTTGCTGTAGTGTTGTAGGGCTTCTTTCTGAAAATGGTCCCAGTCTCCTAGTTAATTGATGGGCTCTAAGTCTGATAAATGTCTCCGGACTAGTAACTAGTGCAGCAGTGGCTACATGTCCCTGCTTCTGCTATACTGAGCTATGGTGGCAATAAAGAAAGGTAAGTTGTTCTTCAGAAAGAAAGCATTTTCAGATGAAATATCTGTATCAAATGAAGCCATCACATGGTCCCTAAGTAATGTGATACTATTTCCTCTAACAAGAAGGAAGACATTCATTTTCAGGGAATCTAGGTATTTCAAATGCATCCAGCCTAATAATCCAGGTTTCAGGGTTCCAATCCTTTCTTGTCTTGAGTATAAAACTGCAGGGTTGAGTATTCAGTCTCCCTAGTAGCTTTGCCATTTTTCCTATCAAACATTGGCCTGCTCTTCACCAGAATCTCTCCTCTAGCTGTAGCAGAAGTGGGTCTCTGAAAATGCTGGTATAGAAGTTTTCTGGAAGTCACAGCACTCCCTGAGAAGATAGTCTGTTAATTTGAGATTTATATTCTTTTTCTTCATGGATTCCAGAGCATTAAAAAAATTCCAGCCAACTCCCCCATCCTTATATTCACCTTTGACTTTATATGTTCCAAGTAACAGAACTTTTGTAGAAGCCAATGCTTGTCACTCCACCTCTACCTGGTCCCAATTTAACCTAGCACCAATGTCATCCCCACCTCATGTACCACCGGCAAAGTGATCCTTGTTTCCACCTCACTGACAAATGATCCAATTTTAGAGTCTAATGCTGAGGATCTGCTTTCAAGGGTCATTTCCAGTACTGTCTTGACTTTGGTTCCCCTAGAAAGCACACTTTTAGTCAAACACTTGGGTTCAAATAGTTTAGTGAGGTGATTCCAAGTAGTACATGTGAAGAGTGGGGAAAGTACAAAGGGAGAAACATCACAACAAAGCATGTTATCAGGTCTAATATTGTTGATATAGCCAGAACTCTGTTTCACTGGAGAAGCCTTGAGAAATAATAAAAAAAAAAATGTCTAAGAATTATCCCATTAGAGTGAGGGATATTTATCTACTGAGATATTTATGTAGTAACTGATAGTGAGGCTGAGATATTTATCTACTAACTCTGATCCCCAATTATTTGAGGGTTGTCCAGGAGTTTTAATTCCTAGCATTTCAAGTTGCACCTGGTGAGGCACCCCAAACTCTGGTTTGGAAGAGAAAGCCGTTGGTCAAAGAAGAAGAGCCACAGGACATTGATGGGGAGAGATTTCAGAGTGCTGAGAGGTAGAACCAGGTGGACTTGAGAGAACATGCAGGAGTATCAGTAGCATTTGCTACATCAACGATGGCTGTAATTTACAGCATAAAAAGGTTGTCACAATCCTGGTTGTAAAATGTCTTAAATTATGTGCCAAAAATCTGTCATTTCATCCTGAAAGTAATGGAAGTACATCACAGAATAATAGCAGAAGTGTGCTAGGTGTGGACTTCCATTGTAAACAAGTCTGTCTAGTAGACTTGTGGAAAGTAATTTGGAAAGACTAACACTAGAAGCAATAAGAAGAGATAGAAAGCTTCTATATTAGCACAAATCAGACCTAATAAAGACCTCATCTAGGGTACTGATAACGTAGATATGCCTATAACTCAAATGAATAAAGAATTTAGAAACAAAACAATTATCTTTATACTTAATGGTCAAGTTGAAAGGAAAGCACATATTTTTAGGATTACTTGAAATCTACAGTAGGAAGGGACTGAGAAAGAAAACTCATCATATTTCTTATTGTTACTGTATCCTTTCATTTCAACAGTAGTGGAGAGTCTAACTAAATTACCCAGAGCAGTGTTCCTGAAACTGTGATACACATACACACCTCCTGAGGATGATCTTAATATGCCAGTTCTTACACAGTAGATCTGGGGAGAGGTTTAATAGTCCACATTTTTAAGAAGATTCCAAGCGATGCTTATTATCTCTCTTTGAGTATCAAGATGACAGAGTATTTTAGGATCACTTCATCTATTCTTACGCAAACTTAGGTGAAAACCTAAAAACAAATAAGTGTATTTTCTGAACATTGCGCTGTCCTTATCTGTGCTTTATGTATCTATATCACAAAATTATCTGTTCATCAGGGTACACATAAGTTGAAGCAGGATCTAATTGACATCAAGGCCCATTCTGATACATTGCACAATTCACAGAATAAGGTTTCATAGGTTGAACTAAAAATAACACAATTATTTAAAACACCTCCTGCAAGATCACAAAATAAAGGCAGTGATTCTTGGGCCATTTTGGTTGCTTAAATGAATTTACAGAGTATTTTCATGGTGAAATACATACAAACTCACAATGTTAGATGCAAAAGTTGAAAGCTCATGCCATTCAGTCTCATCAGTGTGGCACACAGAACACAGAAACTGCTTTAAAATAAATAAATAATAAATAAAGGACCTCATCCTGCAGATTAATTTTTTAAGCAAGAAGGAGATCATGGTAGGTTTTCTGGGCAGCTGTATTTCAATAGTATAGCCTTTACTTTGCTATTTTGCTTAAATGCCTATTGGTTTCATTAATTGGAAGTCAAAGAGATGAATCAGGCTGAATTTGCTTCACTAAAACACTTTTGGGATTTTCAGTGCTAGAAAAATTAAAATTTTTCTCCATTATTAAATTTACAAAAATCTATTTAAGTAGGGGTATCTATATCAACTTGGGAAACTAGGATTTCAGGAAATGACTTCAAGATGTAACTCAAATGAGACAAATTTGAGAAATGGCTGAATAATCCACCAACAGGAATAGAGAAGTCAACTGGAAGAATTCAAAGAAATGACCTCAGGAAAAACAATCCCTTGGTTAGAGTAGCAGTGGCAGAATGTACTCAATTTCATTCAAGGGGCCAACTGATAAAGAGGCAAATCTTAATCCAAAAGTGCTTTACTTTAGGAAGCATTCAAAAAGTCAGCAGTTCACAATGAATAAGAGAACTAAGGGCGACTTACTTGTAGCTCATATTTGGTGTCCACAGACTCCAATGCCTACCTTATTTCTGACATTTAGGAAATAGAGATTCTAGGTAGAAGATGACAAATTGAATAAATGCACCAATTCCTCCTAGCACCAAACACACTCATGCATGTGCACACATGATATGCTTAAAAACAGAATAATTGTTGGGCCATAAACTGTAAATAATTCTAAAAAGAAAGAAATGGAAACCGATAGAGGAAAGGAACACCCATAAAAAGCAAAGGAAACTTCTGTCGGAGATTGTAGTAGCAGTAGTCTAGATACCACTCTTGTGAGGGGAGGCAAAGCTAAGAATGGGAGATTTGGAGACAACCAGCAGAGGAGTTAGTTATTGCAGTAGGAGTCATTTTGTTCTCACCATTTCCAGATCACAGTTAAGTGGAAGTTGCAAGGAAACTCTACATGCCAAAAAATGTGAGATGCATTAAATACTTCATTCAAAGGAAAATGTGCTATCTTAAATGCAGTCATTAAAAAACAAGGAGAATTAAAAGTAAATGCATTGTGTTTTTAACTAAAAGGTGTAGGAAAAGAATAACGGAGAGAAATTGATGTTAAGAATTAAAAACAAAATAGATTTTAAAAAGCAAAAATATCTAAGAATATTTTGCAAAAAAACAACAAAGAGACTGTAATTGCCCTATAAGAGATTAAAATATACTATAAATCTTAAATATTTGAAAGTGGTATTGGCACAGTAAAACATAAATAGATCATGGAAGCTGAACAGCCATACAACATAAAGGCATACAGGAAATGACTGACATATTAGACTACACAAGTAAAACTCATAAGTGACTAGAAGTACCATCAGGATGTTAAATTATAAGTGACTAAGAGAAGAAATTACAATATGTGCAACAAAGGATTAATATTCTTTATATATCAGAAATTCTTACAAAATACAAACAACTCAATAGAAAAAAAGAAAAGGATATGGATGGGGAATTCCCAGAAAAGAAAATACAAATGGCTATTTAACATGTCAAAAGTGCTTGATCAGAGAAGAAATCTGGGAAATGATTATGATAATGAGATATAATTTTCCTTATCAGTTTAGTCAAAGTTTGAAGGTTTGACAATTTCAAGTTTTGACAAGCAGAGAGGAAGAACTTTTAACACCACTGTGGAAGGTAATATCTCTGTATCTGTCAAGTTTTAAATAGATATTTGACTAGTACTGGCACTGTTTGATGACTAATCTAAAAAATAGCACTGCAAGCACAAAAAAAGCATGTTCAAATATGTTCATAATAGCATTTTTTGAACGTAAAAATTTAGAGAAAATCTAAAGTCAAGAACTTGAAAAATAATTAAATTAACTGTGGCATTTAAAAACAATCAGCACTACAGCTATTGACAGCGAAATGTCTCTAAGACCACATATTCTTGTGCCAAATGAAAAAAAAAAAAAAAACAAGTATAGTGAGCTTCTATATATACATATATATACCAACTTATGCATGTATGTACATATATACATCAATTTATGTACATGTGCATACATGTATATATGTGTGTATATATGCATGCATGTGAGTGTGTGTATATACATGTTTTATATCTCTAGGAAACTTAATTGATAACAGTATATAGAATCCCTCAAATGATAACAGAGAAGGCTGGGATTTAGTGAACCTGGGAAAATAGTGCCAGAAGTCAGCAAAAAAGACTTTATTTATTAGGTAGGTGCAAAAGTAATTGTGGTTTTGCTATTACTTTGTTGTTGTTATTTTTGTCATTGTTTTGAGACGGAGTCTCTCTCTGTCCCCCAGGCTAAAGTGCAGTGGTGTGATCTCTGCTCACTGCAACCTCCTCCTCCTGGGTTCAAGCTATTCTCCTGCCTCAGCCTCTTGTAACTGGGATTACAGGCACACATCACCACACCCGGCTAATTTTTTTGCATTTTTAGTAGAGACAGGGTTTCACCAAGTTGGCCAGGCTGGTCTTAAACTCCTTACCTCAAGTGATCCACCTGCCTCAACCTCTCAAAGTGTTGGGATTACAGGCACGAGCCACAGCGCCCGGCCGCCATTACTTTTAAATAGCAAAAACCGCAATTAATTTTGTACCAACCTAATACTTTCCCTTTATTATTTAGAGAATATTTTTATTGCATAACTACCTTGATAATTATTAATGAATACTGAAGAGATTGGTGGTCTTAGAAGCTCTGGGCATTTTTTTAGTATGTGTATTAAACTATGCTTAGTTAAATAAGTCATGAATAGAGGCCATTTGACTAGAAAAATCTTAGAGAAATGTTATTGGTCAATGTAGTCACCTCCTCTCACCATATTATGATGCCCAAAGGTGGGGGAAATAGGGGTATGTCAAAAGAACAAAGGAGTCAACTTCCATACTTCCTAATGGTTACAGTGGATTAATTTAAACTTTGATCAGTAGCCATATTATTGGGTGATAATTGAGAGAATAAATATCCATGAGTCCATACTGGCATAAATTTAAAAAAAAATGGGAGTGAAGGTCAGTTCTTCAGGTGGCCTTGTCCTGGCCCATCTCTCATCCCTTTCTTGCTTGCAGTTCTCAAGAATAACAGTAGAATATACTGGGAATGCAATATTCTGAGATAGGGAGGAACTGTCCGGAAGAGCCTGGGACTTGTTCCTGTCCCTCTTAGGGAATGTAACACCTTGAGTTAGGAAGGAACTGCCAAGGACAGCCTTTTTTTCTCTCTCTGCTGAAGCAGGATGTCCTTTAAAGTTTTACCCAATGAGTCATGTGACCCCTGAGCTATATAACCTAGGGAGGCTGTTTTTTAGGGTCCCTCAAGTGTACTGCAAGTGGGGCAAGCGCAGTCAAGAAATCACCTGTCTCAGATAGCTTTTTTGAGCCTTGGAGGACCTGCTCACAATGGACCCTGGGCTTCTTTTGATTCTTACTGCCTGTAAGTAGCAAATCTGCTTCATGTAACTTGTGTCTGAGTGTGTTCCGTCTCAACAGATTTGCACAAATGGGTAACTAGTCCACAACAAGTCTGCTTCATGGGGGGTGGGGGAGAAAGATAAGTCTTTTTTTTTCTTTTTTTTTTTCTTTTTTTTCTCAGACAGAGCCTCACTCTGTTGCCAGACTGGAGTGCAGTGGCGCAATCTCGGCTCACTGTAACCTCCGCCTCCCAGGTTCAAGCGATTCTCCTGCCTCAGCCCCCCGAATAGCTGGGATTACAGGTGCTTGCCACCACATCTAGCTAATTTTTGTATTTTTAGTAGAGACGGTGTTTCACCATGTTGGCCAGAATGGTCTCAATCTCTTGACCTCATGATCTGCCCGCCTCGGCCTCCCAAAGTGCTGGGATTATAGGCATGAGTCACTGTACCTGGCCAAGATAAGCCTTTGTTACAAGAATTACAATTATTAACTATGGAAGGAATGAAGAAAATAGAAAATCACCATGAGAATCTCACAGTAATAATTTCTGCAAGAAAGATTCACTAATGAATGTAAAATCAGGAGGTAAAACTTCAGGAGAATCAGGATATATATATAGCTTCAAAGTATCTTTACCAAAATATATTGACTACTATGGTGGTTTTAACATCTGACCACAATTCTTTTAATAGTCTTACCTCCAAATTACAAAGTTTAATTTGTCTCCACTTGAGTGTAGACTGAATTTAGTAATTCCCTTCTGACAAATACAGTGTTAAAAGAGAGAAATTATAACTTTGCAGAGGAAAAACCTAGCTAACACAACCTTAACCAAGGTTGACATCACCAGTTTTAAGTTGATATTAAGTGCTCCCTGGCATGATCTGTGGGGAAGAGGGTCTGAAAAGTTAGCAATTTCCATCTTAAACTACCTCTAATATGAAGGAAAGTGAAGAGTTAAGAGATAATAGCAGTAGCCTATACGAGAAATTATTGACCCTGAGCAAGAAACTTCACCTCTGTGAGTCTGTCAACTGGAAATAATACTATTTTACTGTTATCCAAGCTTCATATAAGGCACAGCATTAAGTATTAGAGTGATCTAATAATTAAACAAGCATTTAGTTTGCATTTCCCTCTTGGAAAGACAAAACAAAAACATTTAAATAAATTAGACAGCTTATGCAAAGGTGGGTTGGGTTGTGAGTTTTTGTGTTTGTATGTGTGTGTTGAAATCAATAGAGTTGGAAGCACAGAAGAAGAAGAAATTAAAACACATTCTCTGGGACACCTTCATCTCCAGATGCACACAGTGCAACAAAAGCAATGGTTAAACCAAACCTGTACTGTCACATTGACCCTTTAGTTATATGCATCACTTCAAGATCTTATGCAGTTAGAATTCCTTCATTTCTTAGATTGTAGAAAATATCACAACATACCCATAGGATAAAAATAGATTTCATTTTTACTTATCTATTTAAATATTGACCCTAAGTCTGTGTGGCCATCCACTGTTTTTTGGGATCTTGGATCCAATCAAGTTCTGAAAAACTGTCTCATGCAGGTCAAAGTCTTCCTAAAGAAAAATGTGTTTCTATTGTCATAAACTGTCCTTCTGTTTGAATGCTACTTTGCAAATATTACTCCCTCTCCTCAAGCTAAACATATCCTCTCTCTTTCTAGAAATGCATCTTCATGATTATATTTGTATATTTTATTATTACTCTAATTGGTTTTTTAACTTGGCAAAATATCTCAGATTGTATATAAAGATGACTTTTCTTGAGGCTTACTTTTAATGTATGAGCCACACAATAATATTTAGCATCAGCTGCACACCAAATGGAAGAATCCTAAAATATACCATAAAATGTGGCAATACAAACATGCTGATATTTGGACAAATAAAGCTAATAAAGGAAGATACATATTACAATATTTTTAAAAAATATAATCACTAATCATCCTACAAATTTTTTTTTGAAGTCTTCTGTTGCTAATTTTCTATGGAAAATTTTCTTGGTTATCTTTTTCCACTAATGGTCTACTTATAACAAAATAATGTCAAAAAATACTTCATATATTCATCACTTTTGGTGGGGCAATTGGCTGGGTGCCTATAATATATTTAGTAATATTTTAGTCAGAAAATAAAATGGTAATGGAATAAGATCTTTTTATTCTACCTGGAGGGTATTTCTGCCTCTGAAAACATTTTAGAAAAACACTAAAAGTAAATGATCACAATACTACATACTGAGTGAGATCAGAGAATAGGTATGTGTGAGCTCTAGCTTATATGAAAATAACTAGAAATAAGTTTTCAATAATTTGTTTAATTGATAACTAACCAGAGTTTTAAAATTTCAGCAGTTTTTGGTTCACGGGATATAAAGAAGAATTACAGGGAAGGATTTGGAGAAACAGAGAGAGCGAGCTTTCCCATAATGTTTTTGGTTACAAGGTCATAGAAAAAATAATTTATTTAGATATGAATTTGTCTTGTGTTTCTGCTGTAATACCTTCCTTCTTTTACAATAAGGTAGTCAGGTTCTCCTTGGACAAGTTTGTATGCAGTAGCACACTGAAGAGACTTTGCTTGGTTCATGTGTAGTGGTAGGTGAGGAGGACAGAAAGTAGAAAGAGGGAGAAAAAGAAGAGAAGAGATAATGTGAGAGAAATGGGGAATATTGCCAAGTCTGAGAAAAAGACAAAATTAGGTAGATAGAAATGAAGCTATCTTGTAGTCCATCATGGACAGTCCTGAGGAAGTCTCAGGACTAAAGAGGAAAATGACTACAAGCAATCTAAGTAAGCTAGACCCTGGTCCCAGGGCTGGCATCATTTGCAAAGATATCTATGCTGAAGCGTGGCATGACAGAAGTAGAACTGCTAGTTTCTGTGGAGCCACCACAAGGGCTTAGAGAATTAGAAAGTTATTAGCTATCAAGATGCACTGAATACAAAAGAGCTCTTCCCCTGTTTATTGTCATATCAGTATTGTCACACCAGTTTTGTGGATTCTTGTGCAATCCCAAGGCATGAGAGTGTCTCAGTCCCCATTCCTGACTAACAAAAAACTGTGGAATTACTTACGAATTTGAGTTGACAAGTAAGACTAATGATGTTTTCACATGATTTTATGATCACAAATGAAGTTTTCAAATGTTTCCTGTTTTATTTCCTAATTGATTGGTAATTATTATGGACTAAGTATTTGCATCCCCCCAATACTCTTATGTTAGAAACTAATCCCTAAAGTGAGGATATTTAGAGGTCGGCGGGTGGTTATTAGGTCATGAGAGGGGAGACCTCAGGAATGGGATGAGTACCTTTATAAAAGAGACCCCAGAGAGTTCCCTTACCGCTTCCACCATCTGAGAACCCAGCCAGAGGTCAGCCATCTATGAACCAGGAAGCAGGCCCTTACTGGATTCTGAATCTGATGGTGCCTTGATCTTGGGTTTACTAGCATCTAGAACTATAAGAAATAAATTTCTGTTTTATATAAGCTATGCAATCAGGGTTTATTTTTTTGTTTTGTTTTAGCATCCCAAATGGACTAAGATAGAAATGAGTATTTCATATACTCACCATGGTTCTGTTGAACACTCTATTTCTCTTATTGTTCATAATTTACTACTCTATGTTCTAAAATTTTAAGTGTTTCATCTCATACACACACAGCCTCCAGTTTGGCTTTCTTTCCCACTGCTCCAGCACATGGGATTTGTGGATTTCTTTCTCTTCAAATCAATAGAAACTGACAATAATGGGCCAGTTTATGTCTTTGCACTGGTGCTTTCCCTTCCGTTTTAAAGTTCATGCTATGTGTACCAAGTACCCCTTCCTTGTACTAGCACTCTCTGGTTTAAGAAACCAATTTTTTTAAAAAATAACACGAACTGTGCTTCCACCATCAAGAAGAAATCTCTCAGTGAAATTCTTTTTAGAGAAGGATTAATGAGCACTTTGCTCTGTGTGGCTGCTAGGATAGGAAGCATGTGGTTTCCTTTCAACCACAGATCTTCCTCTTTCATTTTCGAAGTTTCAAAGATTGAGGAGACAAACACTGGCAACCTCTGTCCTAGAAAGTTGCTATTATAACTAATATGTCTATCTGCATCGTGTTTAATATACGAGGTAAAATGGCAGCTGCCTGATCTCTAGCATCACAATGTAGTGTGTTGTTATTATGTGCACTGGAAAAATTATCTAAGTATTCATTCATTGATTCAGGCAATAAATACTTAATGAATTGCTATACTAAGAAAAGTATAATTTTAACCTTAGATATTTAGAATAGCAAAGAGGCCAGCTGTTAAAAATGTTCGATGAGATCAGAGAATTAGGACCAAATTACATAGGGCTGGGTAGGCCATTATAAAGAAGTGGCTTTGAACTCCGAACAAATAAGTCAGTCACTAGAGAGTTCAGGCCAGAGGAGTGTTGTAGTTTCACCTTATAGTTAAAAGGATCACTCTGGCTACTTTTGAGAGCAGACTCTACCGAGGAAAGGTTGAAAGGAGAAAATCGAGGTAGGAGGCTTTTATAACAATCGAGGTAAGAAATGACAATGGCTTGAGCTAGGTATTAGGAGTGGAGATGGTGAGCAGGTTTCTGCTCAGGTTTAAATTCTTGATAGATTTTGAAAATTAATAGAATTTACACATGTATTTGAATTTGATGCAGGATGTGAGGGAATAAAAAGGAGTCAAAGATGACTCCAATATCTCTGGGCTGATTTACTAGAAGAATGAAGGTGATATTTACAGCCATTTAATGCAAAGGAAATTAGGCTTTAAACATGTTGGGTTGAGTTATCAGCCATCTTAGAGGGGACATCAAGTAGGAGTTAGAGAAACAATCTTAAATTCAGTGACAAAGTCTATGCTGTAAGTTTAGATAAGTTTCTAAAAATACAAGCTTGGGAGAACCATAGTATAAAGTGTATCTAAAGCCATTAAGATGAATACAATGACTAAAAAGTGACTATAGATGGTCAAAGAAAAGACCTGAGATTCAAGGTCCGAGAGCTCCAATATTTATAGGTAAGAGAGATGAGGAAGACCATGCAAATAACACTAGCAAGGAGTGCAAACTGAGACAGGAGAAAAATCTAGGGCAGTGTGGTGTTCTGTAAATCATATTTATAACAGTGTTTACAGGAGAGAGTACTTTCTATGTCAAATGCTGTAGCTAAGTCAAGTTGAAGACTTAAATTTGACAAATGAATCAACCTGGAGGTCACAGATGACTTTGAGGAGAGCAGTTTTAGTGGGATGGTGGTGGCAAAAGGCTGATTTGGATACCTCGAAGACAGAAGAGAAT
>NW_012108286.1:2002154-2007102 GCF_000951045.1 Mandrillus leucophaeus | reverse complement strand
CAGCCAGAGGTCAGCCATCTATGAACCAGGAAGCAGGCCCTTACTGGATTCTGAATCTGATGGTGCCTTGATCTTGGGTTTACTAGCATCTAGAACTATAAGAAATAAATTTCTGTTTTATATAAGCTATGCAATCAGGGTTTATTTTTTTGTTTTGTTTTAGCATCCCAAATGGACTAAGATAGAAATGAGTATTTCATATACTCACCATGGTTCTGTTGAACACTCTATTTCTCTTATTGTTCATAATTTACTACTCTATGTTCTAAAATTTTAAGTGTTTCATCTCATACACACACAGCCTCCAGTTTGTCTTTCTTTCCCACTGCTCCAGCACATGGGATTTGTGGATTTCTTTCTCTTCAAATCAATAGAAACTGACAATAATGGGCCAGTTTATGTCTTTGCACTGGTGCTTTCCCTTCCGTTTTAAAGTTCATGCTATGTGTACCAAGTACCCCTTCCTTGTACTAGCACTCTCTGGTTTAAGAAACCAATTTTTTTAAAAAATAACACGAACTGTGCTTCCACCATCAAGAAGAAATCTCTCAGTGAAATTCTTTTTAG
Organism: Mandrillus leucophaeus; assembly: GCF_000951045.1. Classification (NCBI taxonomy): domain Eukaryota; kingdom Metazoa; phylum Chordata; class Mammalia; order Primates; family Cercopithecidae; genus Mandrillus; species Mandrillus leucophaeus. The sequence continues at coordinate 2,006,535 of NW_012108286.1, read as the reverse complement.
AGAAGGATTAATGAGCACTTTGCTCTGTGTGGCTGCTAGGATAGGAAGCATGTGGTTTCCTTTCAACCACAGATCTTCCTCTTTCATTTTCGAAGTTTCAAAGATTGAGGAGACAAACACTGGCAACCTCTGTCCTAGAAAGTTGCTATTATAACTAATATGTCTATCTGCATCGTGTTTAATATACGAGGTAAAATGGCAGCTGCCTGATCTCTAGCATCACAATGTAGTGTGTTGTTATTATGTGCACTGGAAAAATTATCTAAGTATTCATTCATTGATTCAGGCAATAAATACTTAATGAATTGCTATACTAAGAAAAGTATAATTTTAACCTTAGATATTTAGAATAGCAAAGAGGCCAGCTGTTAAAAATGTTCGATGAGATCAGAGAATTAGGACCAAATTACATAGGGCTGGGTAGGCCATTATAAAGAAGTGGCTTTGAACTCCGAACAAATAAGTCAGTCACTAGAGAGTTCAGGCCAGAGGAGTGTTGTAGTTTCACCTTATAGTTAAAAGGATCACTCTGGCTACTTTTGAGAGCAGACTCTACCGAGGAAAGGTTGAAAGGAGAAAATCGAGGTAGGAGGCTTTTATAACAATCGAGGTAAGAAATGACAATGGCTTGAGCTAGGTATTAGGAGTGGAGATGGTGAGCAGGTTTCTGCTCAGGTTTAAATTCTTGATAGATTTTGAAAATTAATAGAATTTACACATGTATTTGAATTTGATGCAGGATGTGAGGGAATAAAAAGGAGTCAAAGATGACTCCAATATCTCTGGGCTGATTTACTAGAAGAATGAAGGTGATATTTACAGCCATTTAATGCAAAGGAAATTAGGCTTTAAACATGTTGGGTTGAGTTATCAGCCATCTTAGAGGGGACATCAAGTAGGAGTTAGAGAAACAATCTTAAATTCAGTGACAAAGTCTATGCTGTAAGTTTAGATAAGTTTCTAAAAACACAAGCTTGGGAGAACCATAGTATAAAGTGTATCTAAAGCCATTAAGATGAATACAATGACTAAAAAGTGACTATAGATGGGCAAAGAAAAGACCTGAGATTCAAGGTCCGAGAGCTCCAATATTTATAGGTAAGAGAGATGAGGAAGACCATGCAAATAACACTAGCAAGGAGTGCAAACTGAGACAGGAGAAAAATCTAGGGCAGTGTGGTGTTCTGTAAATCATATTTATAACAGTGTTTACAGGAGAGAGTACTTTCTATGTCAAATGCTGTAGCTAAGTCAAGTTGAAGACTTAAATTTGACAAATGAATCAACCTGGAGGTCACAGATGACTTTGAGGAGAGCAGTTTTAGTGGGATGGTGGTGGCAAAAGGCTGATTTGGATACCTCGAAGACAGAAGAGAATTAGATAAATTAGAGACATTTCCTACATTATTGAGCAGCAAGGCCCAAGTGGGATTTTTGTCATTTATTAAAATACATGCACATGGGAAAAAGTGAGGAGAACATTCATCAGCGAGAAGCCAGGTGGCAATGACACCTTGAGACCTAACATGTCGTTTTGTAAGTCCTCTTTTGTGTGTGCATATAGTCCTCTACCTTTCAAAAACTGTTTGGTAATCCACAGGAAAGGGGGATTACTCACACATGAACCAACATATATAATATTTATATACCATATATTGCATATTTTGTGCATTTACATATTACATATAAATAGATTTGGAGAGTTTTTTAAATATAAAATTCTTTCAAAGTTGTGTTGCAAAGTAGGGGCCAGATAAACGGAGGTGGTAACTGGAAGAGAATTGAGAGTAAACGAGTTTTTGTTTTAATTTTTTTTAAGTTATGGGGTAGATGTGTATGATGTACAGGTTTGTTACATAGGTAAACATGCACCATGGTGGCTTGCTGCACCTATCAACCCATCGCCTAGGTATTAAGCCCAGCATGCATTAGCTATTTTTCCTAATGCTCTCCCTCCCCCAACCCCACTCCTTCACAGGCCCCAGTGTGTGTTGTTCACCTCCCTGTGTCCCTGTGTTCTCATTGTTCAGTTCCCACCTGTAAGTGAGAACATGTGGAGTTCAGTGATCTGTGTTCTGTTTCTGCATTAGTTTGCTGAGGATAATGGCTTCCAGCTCCATACATGTCCCTACAAAGGACATGATCTTGTTTCTTTTCATGGCTGTATAGTATTTCATGGTATATATGTACCACATTTTCTTTATCCAGTCTATCATTGATAGGCATTTATGTTGATTCCGTGACTTTGCTATTGTGAATACTGCTGCAATGAACATACATTTGCATGTATCTTTGTAATAGAATGATTTCTATTTCTTTGGGTGTATACCTCGTAATGGGATTGCTGGGTCAAATGGTGTTTCTGCCTCCAGGTCTTTGAGTAATTGCCACAACCATCTTCCACAATGGTTGAACTAATTTACATTCCAACCAACAGTGTAAATTGTTCCCATTTCTCTGCAACCTCGCCAGCATCTATTGTTTTTTCACTGTTTAATAATCGCCATTCTGACTGGCATGAGATGGTATCTCATTGTGGTTTTGATTTGCTTTTCTCTAATATTCAATGATGTTGAGCTTTTTTACATGTTTGTTGACTGAACGAATATCTTTTTTGAGAAGTGATTGTTCATATCCTTTGCCCATTTTTTAATGGGGTTGTTTTTTTTTTCTCATAAATTTGTTTAAGTTCCTTGTAGATTATGGATATGAGACCTCTGTCAGATGGATAGATTGCAAAAGTTTTCCCCAAATCTGTAGATGGCTTGCTCACTCTGATGATAGTTTCTTTTGCTTGGTAGAAGCTCTTTAAGTTTAATTAGATTCCATTTGTCAATTTTTGCTTTGGTTGCAATTGCTTTCAGTGATTTTGTCATAAAATGTTTGCCCATGCCTATGTGCTGAATGGTATTGCTTAGATTTTCTTCCAGGGTTTTTATAGTTTGGGGTTTTACATTTGAGTCTTTAATGTATCTTGAGTTAATTTTTGCATGAGGTGTAAGGAAGAGGTCCAGTTTCAGTTTTCTGCATATGGCTAACCAGTTCTCCCAGCACTGTTTATTAAATAGGGAATCCTTTCCCCATTGCTTGTTTTCATCAGGTTTATCAGATAGTTGTAGATGTGCAGTCTTACTTCTGAGTTCTCTATAATTGTCCGTTGGTTGATGTGTCTGTTTTTGTACCAGTACCATGCCGTTTTGGTTACTGTAGCCTTGTAGTATGGTTCAAAGTCTGGTAGCATGATGCCTCCAGCTTTATTCTTTTGCTTAGGATTGTCTCGGGTATATGAGCCCTTTTTTGGTTCCAAATGAATTTTAAAACAGTTTTTCCTAATTCTGTGAAGAATGTCAATGGTAGTTAAATGGGAATAGCATTGAATCTCTAAATTACTTTGGGCAGTATGGCCATTTTCATGATATTGATTCTTCCTATCCATGAGCATGGAATATTTTTCCGCTTGTTTGTGTCCTCTCTAATTTCCTCAGGTAGTGGTTTGTAGTTTTCCTTCAAGACATCCTTTACTTCCCTTGTTAGTTGTATTCCTAGGTATTTTCATCTCTTTGTAGCAATTGTGAATGGGAGTTCATTCACAATTTGGCTCTCTTCTTGCCTGTTGTTAGTGTATAGAAATGCTTGTGACATTTGCACATTGATTTTGTATCCTGAGACTGCCAAAGCTGCTTATCGCCATAAGAAGCTTTCAGGCTGAGACAATGGGATTTCCTAGATACAGGATCATGTCATCTGCAAACAAAGACAATTCAACTTCCTCTTTTCCAATTTGAATACCCTTTATTTCTTTCCCTTGCCTGATTGCCCTGGCCAGAACTTCCAATACTATGTTGAATAGGAGTGGTGAGAGTGAACACCTTTCTTTTGTGCCAGTTTTCAAGGGGAATGCTTCCAGCTTTTGCCCATTCAGTATGATATTGGCTGTGGGCTTCTCATAAATGGCTGTTATTATTTTGAGGTATATTCCTTCAATACCTAGTTTATTGAGAATTTTTAACATAAAGGGATGTTGAATTTTATTGAAGGCCTTCTCTGAATCTTATGAGATAATCATGTGGTTTTGTCTTTAGATCTGTTTGTTGATTTGCATATGCTGAACCAGCCTTGCATCTAGGGGATGAAGCCAACTTGATCATGGTGGACAAGTTTTTTAATGTGCATCTGTATTCGGATTTTCAATATATTATAGAGAATTTTTACATTGATGTTCATCAGGAATATTGGCCTGAAGTTTTTTTTTTGTTGTTGTTATATCTCTGCCAGGTTTTGGTATCAGGATGATGCTGGCCTCATACAATGAGTTAGGGAGGAGTTCCTCCTTTCAATTGTTTGGAATAGTTTCAGAAGAAAGGGTATCAGATTCTCCTTG
>NW_012108286.1:1999395-2002104 GCF_000951045.1 Mandrillus leucophaeus | reverse complement strand
TCAAATGGTGTTTCTGCCTCCAGGTCTTTGAGTAATTGCCACAACCATCTTCCACAATGGTTGAACTAATTTACATTCCAACCAACAGTGTAAATTGTTCCCATTTCTCTGCAACCTCGCCAGCATCTATTGTTTTTTCACTGTTTAATAATCGCCATTCTGACTGGCATGAGATGGTATCTCATTGTGGTTTTGATTTGCTTTTCTCTAATATTCAATGATGTTGAGCTTTTTTACATGTTTGTTGACTGAACGAATATCTTTTTTGAGAAGTGATTGTTCATATCCTTTGCCCATTTTTTAATGGGGTTGTTTTTTTTTTCTCATAAATTTGTTTAAGTTCCTTGTAGATTATGGATATGAGACCTCTGTCAGATGGATAGATTGCAAAAGTTTTCCCCAAATCTGTAGATGGCTTGCTCACTCTGATGATAGTTTCTTTTGCTTGGTAGAAGCTCTTTAAGTTTAATTAGATTCCATTTGTCAATTTTTGCTTTGGTTGCAATTGCTTTCAGTGATTTTGTCATAAAATGTTTGCCCATGCCTATGTGCTGAATGGTATTGCTTAGATTTTCTTCCAGGGTTTTTATAGTTTGGGGTTTTACATTTGAGTCTTTAATGTATCTTGAGTTAATTTTTGCATGAGGTGTAAGGAAGAGGTCCAGTTTCAGTTTTCTGCATATGGCTAACCAGTTCTCCCAGCACTGTTTATTAAATAGGGAATCCTTTCCCCATTGCTTGTTTTCATCAGGTTTATCAGATAGTTGTAGATGTGCAGTCTTACTTCTGAGTTCTCTATAATTGTCCGTTGGTTGATGTGTCTGTTTTTGTACCAGTACCATGCCGTTTTGGTTACTGTAGCCTTGTAGTATGGTTCAAAGTCTGGTAGCATGATGCCTCCAGCTTTATTCTTTTGCTTAGGATTGTCTCGGGTATATGAGCCCTTTTTTGGTTCCAAATGAATTTTAAAACAGTTTTTCCTAATTCTGTGAAGAATGTCAATGGTAGTTAAATGGGAATAGCATTGAATCTCTAAATTACTTTGGGCAGTATGGCCATTTTCATGATATTGATTCTTCCTATCCATGAGCATGGAATATTTTTCCGCTTGTTTGTGTCCTCTCTAATTTCCTCAGGTAGTGGTTTGTAGTTTTCCTTCAAGACATCCTTTACTTCCCTTGTTAGTTGTATTCCTAGGTATTTTCATCTCTTTGTAGCAATTGTGAATGGGAGTTCATTCACAATTTGGCTCTCTTCTTGCCTGTTGTTAGTGTATAGAAATGCTTGTGACATTTGCACATTGATTTTGTATCCTGAGACTGCCAAAGCTGCTTATCGCCATAAGAAGCTTTCAGGCTGAGACAATGGGATTTCCTAGATACAGGATCATGTCATCTGCAAACAAAGACAATTCAACTTCCTCTTTTCCAATTTGAATACCCTTTATTTCTTTCCCTTGCCTGATTGCCCTGGCCAGAACTTCCAATACTATGTTGAATAGGAGTGGTGAGAGTGAACACCTTTCTTTTGTGCCAGTTTTCAAGGGGAATGCTTCCAGCTTTTGCCCATTCAGTATGATATTGGCTGTGGGCTTCTCATAAATGGCTGTTATTATTTTGAGGTATATTCCTTCAATACCTAGTTTATTGAGAATTTTTAACATAAAGGGATGTTGAATTTTATTGAAGGCCTTCTCTGAATCTTATGAGATAATCATGTGGTTTTGTCTTTAGATCTGTTTGTTGATTTGCATATGCTGAACCAGCCTTGCATCTAGGGGATGAAGCCAACTTGATCATGGTGGACAAGTTTTTTAATGTGCATCTGTATTCGGATTTTCAATATATTATAGAGAATTTTTACATTGATGTTCATCAGGAATATTGGCCTGAAGTTTTTTTTTTGTTGTTGTTATATCTCTGCCAGGTTTTGGTATCAGGATGATGCTGGCCTCATACAATGAGTTAGGGAGGAGTTCCTCCTTTCAATTGTTTGGAATAGTTTCAGAAGAAAGGGTATCAGATTCTCCTTGTACTTCTCATAGAACTCAGCTGTAAATCTATCTGGTCCTGGGCTTTTTGTTTGTTGGTAGGCTATTTATTACTGCCTCAATATCAGAACTTGTTATTGGTCTATTCAGGGATTCAACTTCTTCCTCGTTCAGTCCTAAGAAGCTGTATGTGTCCAGGAATTTATTCCTTTCTTCTGGATTTATTTAGTTTATTTGCATAGAGGTATTTATAGTACTCTCTGATGGTTGTTTCTATTTCTGTGGGGTGGTGGTGATATCCCCTTTATCATTTTTTGTTGTGTCTATTTGATTTCGTTCTTTTGTCATTAGTCTAGCTACTGGTCTATTTTATGAATTTTTTCAAAAAACCAGCTTCTGGATTCATTGATTTTTTTGAAGGGTTTTTTGTGTCTCTATCTTCTTCAGTTCCAATCTGAGCTTGGTCATTTCTTGTCCTTTGCTAACTTTGGAATTTGTTTGCGCTTGGTTTTCTAGTTCTTTTAGTTGTGATATTAGGGTGTCGAGTTGAGATCTTTCTAGCTTTTTGATGTTGGCATTTAGTGCTATAAATTTTCCTCTTAGCACTGCTTTAGCTGCATCCCAGAGATTCTGGCACATTGTTTCTTTGTTCTCATTGGTTTCAAAGAACTTCTTGATTTCTGTCTTAATTTTATTATATACCCAGGAGTCATTCAGGA
>NW_012108286.1:1991712-1994160 GCF_000951045.1 Mandrillus leucophaeus | reverse complement strand
AATACTGAACAGTGGTAGAGAGTACAAATACTAAATTAAAATTTTGCTCATCATGGAACTATAAGTAAAACTCATAGGTGAAAGAATTATTGCTAGTTTTTTAATAAGAGTAATAAGTATGCTTTTGCAAATTATTTCTTCGTACAATCAGAGGGATAACTGATAACTAATCATTAGCTCTTACTATTTTAAATTATTATTGGCACTTTATTTCTTCTCTACCTACTTTGCATGTTATACTTATACTGCAACATAGATGAAATAAATCTTATGCGCTATGTCCTTCATTATGGCAGACTGCTGTCTTTTTTTTTTTTTCTTTTTGCCAAAGTTTGTCTTCTTTTTCCTCCACAGAAATATATTTATTGGCTCAAATAGCCACCAGACACTCTCAATTTTCAGTTTCTCAGTAGCCATGCAACTAAATTCTCTTCATTCTAAAATAATGAAAGTGATGTAAGGCGATCCCTGAAAGATCTTTAAACAAGTAGGGTCTCTGTCCCACTGTCCCTGGACTGTTCTTTCATCTCCTCCCATTAGCTGAAATGATGATGACCATAGCAAACTTAGAAGCCCCAAGTTAAGCCAGGATACTAGTTTTGTATTGCTGTTGTAACATGTTTCCACGTTACAACATGGAAATGGCTTAAAATAACAAAATGTATCATTTTACAGTTTTGAGATCAGAAGTCTAAAATCAAGTTAAGACGTCTATAGGGTTGGTCTCTTCTACATGCTCTAGGGCAGAATCTTCCTTGTTTTTAGAGGATTTGGAGGCAACTTGCTTTTCTTGGTTAGTGGTCCCTTGCTCTATATTTAAATCCAGCAGTATATATCACCTTTAAAGGTCTCTCTCAATCTCTGACCTTTGCTTCCATTGTCACATTGCCTTCTCTACTCTGACCTTCCTGCCTCCCTCTTATAAAGACCATGATAATTACACAGGACCCACCTGGACAATCTGGGGTAATCCCATCTCAAAATCTTCAACTTAATGACATCTGCAGAGTTTCTTTTGCCGTGGAAAGTCAGCTATTCACAGGTTGCAGGGATTAGGATGCCAAAATTTTTGTAGGGGGGCATTACTTGACTTGCCACAGCATCCAACAACTTAACTCCCTAACTGCTCTGATGGAACAGAGTCACCCATCAATGTATGAATAATCATACTGTTACTAAAGGCACTTACTAAAAGACACATTTCTCTGTTCTATAAATCACTGAATTTGGAGTGGTGTGGTGGTCACCTTGCTACATCAATCTAGCCTGCCCTAATGCATCTGTTTTGCAGCTCTGTATATGATAGCATAGAACATTTAGAATTGTTAATGTGATTAACCACATAAATTAATATTTCTTCATGTGTAAGCCATTATCTCATAATAATGCAGCATTTTCTCTGTTAATTTGTAACTTATTCTTACTGTTTATTTTCCAGATAAATTTCATTTAAAACGAAGACTTTTTTTAAAAAGTCACCTTAGAAATTAGATGTAAATTGAGGCTGTGGTCCTCTGCAAGTGTTGGAATTGATGATCTTGACCCTTGGATTCCAGATGGATCATTAAAAAAAAAATCCTGCCAGTTATTCCCTAATTTCATACTGTGCACTCCATCTGTTACCCCACTTGCTTTGGTTAGGGGCTGCTGGTCTGGCTCACTCTCTACTACTCCACAGAGATAAAAGTCAGCTGAAATATACACATATTATAATGTATAATAGAAGAATTCTAGACTACCTAGTCTAATAAGCATAAAAAACCAACTAGGTTAACCAACAAGTCCTAAGTTTTAGAGGGAATACTTTCAGAGTTTGTACATTTGTTTTAAATTTAGGTTGAAATTCAGATCCAGAGCATTTATGAATTTTAGCTTGAAAGCTTCTGAATTTATAATAGAAGCTCTTAACAAGCATATAGTCAAAAGACACTGGAAATGTCTAGAGGTACTAAGCCAGTCCCTAAGAAGCAATCAGAATTGGATGTATTGCTGCAGTATCCAATTTGGCGAGTCAGCTCATTGTCTCATTCACAGTTATTATTCTGCAACAAAATAATTGTTAAAAAACTCAAAATAAGTTTCCAAAAATAGGCATGTTCTTACTTTTACTAATGAGGACAAATATTCAGGAAATAAAACCAAGGCAATATGCTTCTATTTTAGATAGTGATGACTTGGATTTCCTGCATCCTGTGTATTTCCTGCCACATGAGAAATTCTCCCTGAATGTATGCTTAACTAGCTATCTTAACTAGAAACTATATAACTAAATCCATAATGTTCACTATGACAATGAATAAAGCACAGGGTAGCAGATTAAAGAAGTGACATATTTTTTTCACGTGCTGCACTATTTAATATAGAAATATATAAAAGGTTCTGAACCCACTTTGTGTTTCACTACTTCATGGCAGACATGTGGTTGAAATACAGATGGTATGAATAAAA
>NW_012108286.1:1982274-1987602 GCF_000951045.1 Mandrillus leucophaeus | reverse complement strand
TACAGTAAGAGTTTTAAGAGAACTGTTGATCAAATATAAGCAGATTAAGGTAAAAGTTGGTGACAGACTGGTTACTGCTAAATACATGTTTGGGAAACAGGATTAAGCCCCAGGACAAGCTAGAAAATCCAAGGGCAAATGGTTTTTACTATGGATTTTTTTTTTCAGATTATAGCTTGGAAAGACAATAGTCAAAGGAAAATAGGAAAATTTAGACTACAAGTGATGGTATCGCTCTGTTAAAATATCAGAGAACTTAAAGCACTAATATACAGCATATCTGATTCAAATACTATAGAAAAAGCTTCAAATTTAAACATATCGTAAAGAATAAACAAGGAAGCAATATTTTTTCAATCTTCAGTAAATTGCAATCAAGGTAATGGGACTATAGGTAGAAAACTCCATCTGTGATTTTAGCATATAATACAGAAAATAAAGGATTTGAGCACACAAAATGTTTCCTTTATTTTGAATTATAGCAGGGGTTGCTGTCTCTGCCAGAAATCTTGTGTTTTGAATACATTTCCAGATGCAGTTCGTTGGACTAACTGAACCACAATGAATCATTTCTCTCTGGATAGCCTAGGATTCAGGTGTACCAGGCAGTAATAGTCTGTATGATAATGAATAGAATCAGCCTCCATGTACTGTTTTATGTGCAATCAGAACTTCCGCTAGGATATTCATTTAGTTTAGTATAGTATGGGGTCCAAGAGTCTTGACTTAAAATTTTCATGTTTTGTTCTGACCTCAAACAGATTTCAAAACATGTTATTACTGCCTCCCTCCCTACAGGTCACACATGAAGTTCTTGAGTGTGGCAGTTAGCCCCAACTTCCCCAGATACCTATGATATTACCCTATCTCACTTTTTGATAATCAACTTTGGTTTGGAAATAGAGTCAACAACAACAACAACAAATTGCACAATGCTTACTAATGCATCACTTTCTCATCTTGCTCATAGAGATAGGGACTGCTCACATTTCCTCAAATATCCCATGCCTGACATCAAATCTTCTAGCTTTCTTAAGGCTATTTTCTAAACTACAATTCATTTGCATCATTCGTGTAGGAAAATTTTAATTTCTTCAAAACCACTCTTGCCAAGAAAGGTATGATTTGAAAGTGGCAGCAAACACAGTATGTTTGCTGCTGAACTTAGGCAGGGCTACACAGAATGGCAGAAAGAGCACAGATTCTAAGTTAGAAGACTGCAGCTCATTCTCAACTCTACACTCACTAGCAGCAGAATTTCTGTGCAAAGCACTCAATCTCCTTACACCCCCCATTTCCTTACTTAAATGGGAATTCCAATTCTGCCTATGCCCACTTCAAATTGCAAGGTCCGCATATGTGCCTATTCTATAATCTGTAAAGTGCCATAAAACATATGATTTTTTAAAATACATAATGTGTCCTTAAAAACAGTTCTCTAGGTCAGTAGCCTGTACATTATAACCCCCTCTCCCCAATATGTGAGATTTTTTTCCTGTCATGTTTGTTGGCCTGTGACTGGCAAGCAATTACAATGAGTAATTCCATTTTGGAGAAGATAATAAAACGTGATATCGTAACTACCCACAGAGCCTCAAAAGTATTTATGTTTCCTCTAATAACCTGGTGTGATGCTGTTAATCTTGACAAAGCCTGCCTGGCAGGTGCTGGGGAGCTGAATCTTCATATTCTCTCACTGTTTGCTGACTCTTCCACAGGGAAGACTCTGAGCTATTAAAATGCAATGGCCCTGCTCTATTTTTAATTACGTTTAGTTTATTAGAGGAACAATCCGACGCATAGCAAATACTGGGAACTGACTTCCCCCTATTACCTCAGTGAAGGCCTGGAACATTTCATCATTTACAAAATGGGTCATGGGGAGCTATTTCTTCACCAAGATAAGTTAAAACACAATTTAAAGGAGTAACAGAAATGTATCCCTTCCAGAGGGATCCAATTCTTCATTGATAATTTCCCCTTCGACCTAGTTAATATTTTGGTTCTAAAACTCATTATAAACTTTATGTAAATAAGTAGGTATGCATCAGGATGGAAACTTCAAGGTTGCAAAATAGAATTTTGCAATTCTCTTCCATATTGATTGCAGAGTCACCATGAAATAAACCAGAAATGTGTAATATACAATATTTTCTTCAGAAGAACTTCGCAGGTTGTAAGATATCAATACATATAATTCCCACAGTTCTGAGGACAATAAGCTATGTTTCTCGGTTGACCAAATCAATCCACTTCCTTTCAATACACAATATTATAAAAGCTGTAATTTCATGTATTATTATGTGCAAATAGAATTTAAAAATGCCTTCCATCTTATGTATAAAGAAAGGTATAAAGCATAGAAGAAGAAATACATATTTTCCACATTTATCATAAAGTTGTTTTCCAATCCCATCTGTGAACTGAGTCTATACTTTGGGCAAATGGTCATTATCATTAATCACCTAGAGCAGCCAGAACATGGCAGGGTGTGAAATACAGATTACATTTTTTTCCCCTCTCCTCTTCTCATTTGAGAAGGGGGTTGCGTTATTGTTTCCAAAGCTGATGCAGGGCTATTGTAACACACAGCAGAGATGTAAACGGAGCAAATGGCTAAAGAAACGATTAGAGAATGGGCCAGGTAGGGGTGCTTGGTTTGAAAGAAGCAAGCATCGGGTCGTACATTTTTGTTTTGTTTTGTTAAATATTAAACACTGCCCTGGTGAATAATTTGGTTTCCCTTTAATCCCCAAGAACTCTTATTTTTTAAAAAAGTAATCAATGACCCCCCAATATATTAAATCACACTTAATAAAGGGAAAATAGTACTTATAAAGGATTTAATTCTATTTTGCAGCCTTAGAAAATCTGAAAAAAACAAGTTTTTGTATATGCTCAGAAGTTTGGTTTGCTTAGATCTGATTTCCTCTTTTAGAAATGTGCTTTAGTTTCCTTCATCTTTTTCCAATCTGTAAGCATAGAGTAACAACAACAAATAATAGGAAACTGAGGAAAGTAGAAAGAAGTATGCAAGAAATTACATTTCTTACTTATTTTAATCATTTGATGCAATTAATATTTTAAGTGATACATTCAATAAATATGCATACAGCATCTACTGTTACCTTTTGTTAGCCACTGGATATATATTAGAGAAGTAAACATGCAGTCCTGCCTTCTGGAGAGTTTACAGACTCATGGAAAAGAAACACAACACAAAACGATTTCATTTTTATGGATGTTATGAAGCATAAATGAAAGGAACTATTGAAATTATAACAGTTTGAATTGAATGGGTAGGAGGAGAGTCAAGGAAAGATCCACTGTGAAAATAATATTTAACATAAAACCTGTTGGATAGGTAGAGATAGCCTATGTGTGAAGAAGGATGATGGGCAATGGGCTGTGTTTGGCAGCCTTGAGAAGATAAAGACTGTGGCTTTATGGGGACTGAAAGAAGCCAAGGTGTGGACAGCTAAGGGGTGGGAGGCACATGGTGAGGTTGGAAGACATAGGCAGTGGCATCTTTCTCAAGTCTCCATGGGTCATATTGAGGACCATGAAAAGCCATTTGAGGATTTAAGCTGAGAGAGACTAATTTTAATTTTGTAAAGATCACTGTGGCTTCACTATAGGATCTAGAAGGGGGCCAGGGTAGTTACATAGATTCCTGTTAAGAAAAAATAAAGGCAAAATTCCCCCACTCTGTAAGTACTGGCGATAATTTCACCAAGATATATAAACTTCGATGTTACAATTTCTATCCTCTCAACCTGTATGAAGTGATAGTGGATTCTACAAGGATATTCAGTGAAAACAGAGATAAATTCACAAATAAAAATATATTAATGAAGATACAAAAAAGGACTTAGTGGTTGTTTAAAGATGAGAGAGTGAAAATGTGGTAAAAGTCAAGAATATTCCAGATTTACAGAGAGCCTAAGTGCCATTTGAGCATCCTGGAACAAAAGCTAATTTAGAGGAATGAGTGTGTTTAGCCCTGTGATTAATAGAAAAGAAAATAAGATATTCCCTGGCCCTCACAGGATTAAATGTTTGAATCCAAATTTTACAACAAAAATCGAGCCTATTTAAGAAGTAACTGCTACAATACTAATTTTATAGATAATATAAACTATAAAAAAGAGCATCAGTATTAGCTGAAGTGGTCAGAAAAGGAAAAATTATAAAAGTTATGTCATTTGAACTGTGCCTTGATGGAGCAGTAGGCTTTGGAATGGTAGATTGAGTGACGGGGCAATGAGCGGTTATGCTCAACTGAAGCGCGAGCTTCCTATGGAAGAGAAAAATGTAAGAATGAGCAGTCTTGGCAGATTCTAGATAGTCTGGAAAACCAGAAATAGAGGCTCAGACTTAATATAGTAGATATTGTGGAATGATTGTAAAAAGAAATCAGATGTTCCTGCTGATTATTGTAAATGATAGGCTAGAGTTGACTGACAGATCAAACTGAGGATGGAGAATGTCAACAGTACATCCATGACAGGATTCCAAACATAAATTAACTTAGCTCTGGACCACAGATGTCTTAATGGAAATGGACAGGAAAAATAATTTTTTTAAAATATATTATGAATTATTTCAAATAACTCAATAGTAATACAGAAGATAATCAGTATTCATGTACCCACCACCCAGCTCTATTAACTATTATTAGTAAGAGTTTTTCAAAGAGCATCTATAACTGGCATTCCCTGTTTGCCTATCTCAAAGGGCAACTACTATTGTGAATTCAGCGTTTATCAATTCCATAAATCTATACCTTAGCATATTTAAGTACTATAATTTGTCATTTTTCTGGTTGTTATATTTTATAGAAATGGCAGCAAACAGTACATTTTCTTTTGTAACTTACTCTTGACATTCAATAATACTCTTTTTCTGACATTTGACCATGTCAATAAATGATGCTTCTTCTTCTTAAACAATGTATTGTTTTTAATGTTACAATTGTAACATGAGTTAGATTTACATCCTTCAGTGATAGGAATTTAGGATGGTTTCAGTTTTGGCTAGTGAAAGCTACGGCTCCACAAAAATTCTTGTATCTTCCTATGCACAAATCCTATTCACTTTTTCTATGTATGTCTCAAGAAGTAGAATTTATGATTATATGATAAAAGCATCTTCATGTTTATTAGCTGTTGTTAACATTCTCCAAAATAGTGATTTCTGTCTGCACCAACGGCATGCATATGTTAGTTGATCTCCTTATCTGTGTCAATATTGGTTTTGTCAATTTTTGCCAATCAAATAGACATTAAATGGTTTATAATTGCAGTTTTAACTTTCATTTCTAGGATT